>NC_052475.1:27243715-27843715 GCF_009730915.1 Dioscorea cayenensis subsp. rotundata
GATATTCATTAGAGCTGCTTGCCGGTTAGACTTTAATGACACTTCCTCTCTTTAAATGGAGATGTTTTGTTCATGCTCAACATTATAACTTAAGAAATATAGATTGATTCAGTGGAGTTTCACCAAGGTGGTTTCCCTTTAAAATATAATAAAAAGGTTCTTGCAGACGTGATTAATCTATCTGCATAAAATATGAAATCATGTAACGTTGTTTTTGCATCCACGTATTTAATTTGCCACATACATGCGTATCTGGAAATGTTTTGCAGGTACAGAACTCAAGCTGATAATTATGGATAAAAACACACACACACAGAAGGACAATGGTGTCCAAGGTAGCCACAAAGGTTTCTAACAAATAAACAGTAAGTTTATTAGAGAATACCACCTGGAAGATTGCGTGAGATAGTATCAAAGATTTGTCTCTGTTTGCAAAGATCGCTTTTGACAGAGTTTGTTGTGTATATGTTGCACAATCAGATCAATAGCCACATGATTATCTCCACCACGGGGCATGATAATATCAGCATACTTCTTTGTTGGCAGTATGAAATTTTCAAAAGCAGGTTTGACAAATTTGGCATACTGCACAAACAGCATGCAAAGTTAAGGCATGCAGAGAAGTAAAAATTAAACAATTTGATTAAAAAAACATGAGCAAGTTAAATTGCTGATTGATGATTTCATATTTTTCTTTGAAGCATGCATCATATGAGTATTATAGCACTCAATACACTTGCATAAATGTCCTTGCTGCCAATTGCCATTTATGGCTTTTCAGTCCAGAATGATTAACTTGGGTTTAAAAGTGCACTGACCGTTGAAAACACAATTCTTTGTGAGTTTCAAATTGTTTAGACGAAAATATTCAACCAAAATAGTTTTTTTCATCATTTTAGATCTGCTCTCACCATTAAGCTATGAAGACCATCCCAGAAAGACATTCAAGCATCTGAATTTTCAAAAATAAGGAAAAAAAAAAGAGAGATGCAAGTGTATGTAGGCAATTTGAGAAGGGATATACACACTTACAAGTGTATAAAATATGCATGATGAAATTTACTGGCATATATTATGCCTATAGCATTGATAACCATCTAGAAACTACAATGTCAAAGCATATTTAAAAGCAGGTCACATTAAATATGAAATCAATCATGACTGACTGGTTTTACTAAGTGATATGGAGGCGACGTGATAGACCCCATCATGTTTCAAGGTCCACACCTTCCATTAATAACAGGATAAGAGCACTTTTAACTCTTTCATGTCATATGTCTCGCCCAGGATCTCTTACAGTCTCAGGGCTTCCTTCAACTTTTTTCAATCCGACTTGAGGCAAGTTTTCAGAACTGGTTTGTTCTGTAGCCATGAACCACTTATTTCAGTTGTATGCCTTGACCAACAAAGGATCTTTATTGCAGTCATTGGCTCTCAATTTTGGTGTAAAATCATTGTTCTGACTTAATCCATGACAGAACACATTTGTACTAAGCTCTCTATACAGCTACAATTTCAGCATAGAAGGGTATCAAAAATAAAATTGCCATGTTGTACCCATCTAGGCTTGTACTGGTAATAGGGGCACTGATATTTCCATGTGTTAAATCTTTTAAATGGCTAGAATAATTAAAATTATTTCCCCATAAACACTCAGAATTCTTATGTAATCTCCTTTCCTGAGAATATATTAATAAAGCTGTCAAACTTTAATCTATAGAAACGGGGTTAGCATCCACATTTTCTCACCAAGAAACTAAACAGGGTTTGCATAACCTTGCAGGACTCTTTGCCACTTGGATCACATTCAATAGCCACATAAAGCAGCTAATCTATGAATCATTTGGATAGGTAGTCTACACATAACAAGAAATGCAAGTGTGCCACCATAGTAAGAAATCACTTGACGCTCACTGATGCACAAACTAGCCACCCTTATAAGCTACTTTTACTCCAATAAAATAAAAAGCTATTGACTAAAACTGATATTTCTTTTGACTGACAAAGAAAGGAAATGTACCATAGAAGGCTTCAAAGAGCAAAGTTCACAAACCTGGTCAAGGACGCCTTTAATGTCTCTACCCCTATCAACCGTATCACGCCCTATTCTCCTTGCTAAGCGAACATCAGCATCTGGACTAGGGAAACAAAAGACATTAGAAGTAAAAAAGATCAACAATCAAGCTGTTAAAACATGTAAAACAGAAGTACAAAAATTAATACGGCAGAAGAGTGTTTACTGCTGACGTGATAAACATTAGCAAACAAACACTTATTTAATCCAAATTACATTGTTAAATAACTACAATTATGTACAGACCTCCAGAGTTACGATAGCATGTAAAAAAGATGAACCAGTACTTAAGGCTCCTTCCAAACAAGGTCAAGGAGGATTTAAATGTATGCAAGCTCACAATCACATGCAAAGAGGTTATTTTTTTTTTATCTATAACCTCGATGCAAAAAATTCCCAAGAAACTAATAGTCTTTTACACACAGCCACCAACTCCTGTCCTCATGATAAAGTTGTTTACCTGTATCAACAAATATCTTCATGTTCATCAAATTGCGCACACGAGGATCATGGAATACCAAAATCCCTTCCATAATTACAACATCGGAAGGATTGACCTGACATAGAGTGAGAGCCAAAGTTAATGTGGAGATCAAGCAAAACGGAAAAAATTGAACTGGGCTGTGGATTCACCATGATCAAAATAAAGCAAATATAAATGTTTCAAAGACCTTTTTTGTCTAAATCAAGTAACAAGAAAGCACTATTCATTAAGGGACAACAAGCATACTTGCACCCAATGAGGATGCAAGCCAATTATGTAATATGGTAAAATGAAGAAATTAACACCAATACATAATAATGTTGCTTTTTGTCAAAGGATGTGCACAAACAGGGAATCTGGTGGATCCTTGTGTAAAGAGGGCCTTCAAGCAAGTATACAAAATGCTGCTTCATTAAGCAAGCCAGATGGTTGATTCATGTAAACTTACAGCCTCTGGTAAACATTGCTAACAGAGTAAGCTGATTCCCACTTACCTTTCTAGCTGGAAAAACGCTCTTATGATTTTTAAAATCATAGTTGGGAACATCCACAGCCTGACCTCGCATCAAGTTCTCCATGCAATTAAGTAGTTTTTCAGTGTCAAAGGCATCTAAAAATAAGAAATAAGAATCAGATAAGAAATAATTATCCCATTGGAAGAAAAGATTGAGGCAATGCAAGGTATTAATACGGTTGTATTCAAAGTAATTCTAATGATATAATTAACCAAATTTATTGAGAACAAGCAATAAATTAACCTTTTCTTTAGAGATATAGCTGATTGTATTGAAAATAGTTGACTTAATATGATAAAAAGTTGTCTGTATCAAAAAACAAATTATAATGTTTTTGCCACTTGAGGATTTCATAATGTAAAGAACACATTCTACTTTAATCATAGCAACTTTGAAGAAAATAGTGTATGGAATTCAGAATTGGTGCCTGATCTGCAAAATAAAAATCATGGCAAAAATTTTGGTAAAAAAAAAGGCAGAACCAAATCTTGATTCTGAGGAATTTTCATCTCTAAGTCACTGTCCATTCATGGATGCAATTTTATCCCCTATTTGAGTGGCAATTTTCTTCTCATCAGTATGTATGCAAGCTATTTGCCTGTTTGAGTTGCGCTTTTCTTCTAGTAGTGATTTACATGACTAGCTTGTTTGAGTGAGCACTATGAGATTGCTTCAATAGCCCCAAGCCTAGTACTTTTCACTTAATTTCTTCATCCTAGTAGTATCAGAAGTCAAAGCATAAAAACAGACCCTTCTTTCTCAATCTAATCTTAGTTAATGTGCATGCATAACAAATTATTACAATTAATCAAACATAAATATCATATATAACAAACAGTAGCAAAAGCAGTATATAATGTGCACCAGATTTGATAACTAATTAAGGGAGTGAATATTGGCATATCGCACTTCAATATTAAATGAGAAATGAGCTGAACATAACTTCAATGGCTATGAAAAATATCCAACTACACATACAAAAAGGTTTTCCCAAAGTTTGAAGAAGGAATACTTCACCAGGATGATCGAAATTGTATTCATGAACTCGTAACAGTTCCTCTTCGGTCAAATTGTTATAGAAGGAATCCTAAAAGACATGCCCAGATTCAGTTCAACAGTAAAATTTTATGTCTACTGAACCATGATAATATATATATAGACATATTGTAAAACATGACACTTCAATTGATTTTAGAACTAATACCAATGCAATCTACATCGATTTGTTATTCTATTGAGTTAATGATCAAAATAAAGGAGGCATGAATGAATAAATGCACTAGCAAAGAAAAAAAATACGCCATGAAAAACATTAGAATTTGAATAGCTTCACCATCAACATCCATCACCCTTCAACATAATAGCCTGAAGCCAATATTGTCCAAAGTGTGCATGACTGGAAATCTACCCTACTGCTTAAGGGGAACCATATCATCCAAAATCCGTTCTTACAAAAATAAACAGACTTATGAATTTGAAAAGGCCATGCAACACTTTTAATCTTTTAATATAGCCCCACATATATTGTTCTAATGTCACTTGAACATTATGCCTCTAATTTTCTGCTGGAGAGTGAGTTGATTTTGAATGACCAAGAAAAAGCATTGACATCTAACCCTGCTATGTGCCCTGATACCTTCATGCTTCCCTTTTCACAAAGCAAATTTGTTGAGAACTCTCTTTTCAAATATTGAAATGGGCAATGAAACTGGCATGTAAAACATACTTGATTAACAAGCACAACACGTTGATCATGGAGCTGCTCTATGATCATGTCGCATACAGTTGTTTTTCCTGATGCTGTACCACCAGCAACTCCTGTATAGTTCATGGTTAGATTGAATTTTGATAAAAAGCAAATATCACACCAGGTTCACAACAAAGACAGAACAAATTGCAGGACAAAAAAATAATCCGAATGTAACCCCAGAATCAAGAATAGACAAAGGAATCAAGGCATAAAAAAGCACAGTATTATATTTAATATGACTTCAGCTGAGGCCACAATGAGGTTCAGCATTTATACCGATAGATAAAATTAGAGCAAAGATTATTATTGGAAATCTTAGAAAGCATGTATCTACATATTATGAAGTCTGACAGATAAGTAACTCAAATAGCAAACCTTTGTGGGGAATTTAGACTAAAAACAAGTAACATCAATTTACAATGATAGTCTGTTAATGTTCATAAATTCAGGAAATTGAATCAGTTTAATGAATAACAGTGAGTGGGAAAACTGACCAGCAGAACTCTTTTCTGCCCAGTAAACTCACTGTGGCAATTAAAAATCACAAATTATATATATATATAACCAATTGGCAATATAAACCTAGGGCCATTGTGGTGACTAAGCTCTGATATGAATACACTTTCCTCCTGTAGCAAACCAAAAATGGTGCAGCAAAGGCAAGAAATATGCTGTTTTTTTTTTCCTGAATTGACAATCACTTGGTTAAAGATCAAGCATTTATTCTGGAATGACAATCACTTCAATCACATGGCTTGCAGGGATAATACTAGGATTGGCACTAAGCATTACTCAAATACAGCATTTAAGCATATCTCTAGTCACTATATCTTCTTGCAACAAGTTCCAGTGCACACACTCATATAAAGATTTATAAAGAAAATCATCTGTTAATAGTCTGTTAGTGCATTTGGAGGCAAATCAAGTAAATATACTCTAGCATGTACAAGGCCAATAGGTTTCTATCCATGTTTTCTTTTCTTTGTCAAAAGGCAAGAGCAAATCAAGCAATATTTATATTCCAACCATAAAAGCATGAACAATGCCACTAGAAATGCTTGATCACACAATAAATTTGCTCTTTCCTTGCCAGACAGAGAAGAAACACTCAGTCCATGCCATTTATCCAGCATTCTCCCACATGCATCAGGCCCACAAATCCACAGATTGAACAATATTTGTTGAATAAATGCACTACCAAGGTGCACTTGAATTTAAAACAGCCTAGATGATAAGTGAAGTATGAAGGACACACGCACTGATTAATAAAATAATTGTTGTTGACAAAAAAAGCAAATAGTCTTTTTGTAAACACCATGAAGTAAGAACAAATGTGTCAAAGGATCTAAACACAATGTACCAATTACGAAAGGCTGCCTAGGGAGCTCTAGCTTGGCCGAGATTGTTTTTTGATTTTCCCTGGAACTTTTCTCACCCACCCCATTGAGATGAAGGCCAGAAATTTGAACGCCATCTGAAGCTTCAATCAAATTTTCCACTGGCTTGGAACCCATGCAGTCCAATCTAAACATAATTCAGATAAATGAAATGCATCTCAATATAAACAAATAATTATTCAGAATAAATGTATCTCAACATACACGGGTAATTATTTAGAAGAAATGCACCTCAATATACAAAAATAATTATTCGGAAAGCAATATATCCAGTGAGCCTGGATATTCCTACACAGAGCATAACAAATTGCAGGATCAATGGGATAGTTCACTATTTTTTTTTAAAAAAAATAATATATCTACAAGAAATTACCAAGAACTATATCGAATTGAATCAATGATTCAAAGCAAGATTTACATCTCCAAAAATATAAGCAAAAGGAAGAAAAAAAATCATTGAAAATAACATCGTCTTGAACCCATATATACTTCAAAAATATCAAATCTATGATCTAACTAGCATACCATGAGATTAAAGAAAAGCAAAACACAAAATCACCAAGAATTTCTTTTCAATTATTAAAATTCCACAAAGAACAACAGCAACTTCAGACAATCAATGCCGATACGGAGATTTAAAACTCAACCTCAAAATGAAAAATCTCAGAAGAAAAACACCTCCCTCGTCGATGACGCTGACTGGTCAGATGATAACGGATGAATTACCGATCGAATCGAGGTCTCCGAGGAGTGAGGAACAAGGCGAATGGGATTGGTGCAATTAGGTACCCGAGCTTGGCGATAGAGACGAAGACGAGGGCTTCGGAGGGCCGTTGAGGGTTTGAAAGCGGGGTGGAGAAGGGGAGAAGGAGTCGAGGGTTCGATGGGGCGTGGCGAGAGCCTCGCGCTCGCACCATGCACGCACTTGAAGGCTTCGGTGATGTCCAAATGAGGCACCACCTGGCATCGTACAGCGTTTGGCTATAGCTATAGAAACAGTAATTTTTTATTTATGCATTAAATTACGTTTTTAATTAAATATTTAATGCGTGTGATTCTGTGAGTAATATTCTGGGATATTTTTTTTTTTTTTTTTGAAATAAGTGGGATATTATTCTTAATAAAATCGCCATCAATTATATTATTTGATTTATTTCTTTTCATAGGTGTGAGAATAATAACGATTTTATATAATAAGTATATAATTAATTAAATAGTGGGTCCAATGCCTAAAAATAGATATTATATTATATATATATATATAATATTCCGCACAGATATATATATCCAAAACAGAAAGAGGAGGGAGCTCTCAGCTCGCGAGATAGCGGCCCGGGATTCGGATTTCGGGCACGAAATTTCAAAACCAAAATCACACCAAGCCCGCCTTCAATGAAGTTAAATTACATTTGAAATCCGCGACGAAACCAAAACCCTCGCTTCCCCATCTCCCCCACTCCCCCCAAATTCCTGGTTCCCTCCCTCATCTCCCGGCCCGATCTCAGCCCCGGAGATGCCCGAGACCGTAGAGGAAGACGAGAAGAAGGACCTCGGCCATGGATCTTCGCCGGAGGAAGTCCAGAAGGAAGAGATCAGCTCGGTGAAGAGTCCTGTCCGAAGAGGGAGAAAGCCGAAGACAGAGACTTCCGAGACGAAGCCGAAGGAGGCGGAGGAGGAGAGCGCGGAAAAGAAGCAGAGGAGATCGGTGGGCACGCCGTCGGTGGAGAGACCTGCGAGGGAAAGGAAGGCTGTCGAGAGGTATGCTGCGTTGTCACCGAGACGGGTCACGCCGAGCAAGATCCCGCCCATTGAACAGGTGAATGTCATGAGTTTTTGGGTTTACTGGGATTATTGTTGGTTCTGGAGGCTTTTCGTTCGAGGTGGATCAGGGTTTCGTGGCTGTTTGGTTATTGGGTTGGTTTTTTGTTTGACTTCTTCCTTTGTAGCTGTGATTTGAGCTAGGGTTTTACTGAAATTAGGGTTTTCCTGTTTGGTTACTACAGGGTCCTGGAACTAAGCTGAGGGACATCCCAAACGGTACACTCCCTGCAACTGCTATGTTACAAATTCTGTTGGTTTTCCTTCTCCTCTCTAACACTATTCTGCAATGAGTTAGTTCTGACTATTCTCAAGCTCAAAGCAACAATTGTTTTTGTCATGCTGTTGTCTTGCTATCTGGATGCATTTTTACCCCATGATCACCAAGATGAACCAAAATACAGCAATTTTTTTTTCTCCTGTCTTTTATTTATTCCAAACATGTTCTAGCCTCATTCTAGTAGTTGGATGTTTTATTCTGCTATGCCATTCATTTGACCCCTCATCTTTAATCCCTTTTAGAACTAGATACTTTCCCATTTGTCATTTCTGTAAACAATGATTTATAAGAATGGTTAAAGATTTAGTGAACATAAAACTCCTACAACTTTATCAGAATATTATTTTGTTCTGTTCTCTGCAATTTATTGACACATAGTCTGAACTGTAAGAATATCCTTCAGATCCTGACTCTTATGGTTTGCTGCTATAGTTACATCCCTGAAACTTGGTGTATGATTGTTGGTAGTTCAGTAGGTTCTGGTGTCTTGAATATTTACAAATTTTTGGGGGCCCAATCTAACTGTGGCACATGGTTGTGTTAATTCCTTTTTTTTTTTTTGGGATCCTCTAAGTCTAGCAAGACAAAATCAATCAAGTGTACATTTTAAAATTGCTATGCTAATTAAGTATTCTTTTTTGTTGGATGTTTCTGCTGGAGGTTGGTTTTTATGTTCTGATTTATTTTCATACTGGCATATTTTCCAGTGTCTTTCAAATTGTCGAAAAGAAAAGTTGATGAAAATCTTCAAGCGCTGCATACCATACTCTTTGGGAGGAAAGCTAATGTAAAAGTTCTTTGCTTATTGACTGCATCTGAGCACTTAGAACTAGTTATTTGCAAGTTTATTCTGTAGCTATTCCGTTTGAGTTTCTAATGTTCATTAATAAGTACTTATTTCAGGCACATTATTTGAAGAGGAATATTTCACAGTTTTCTGGTTTTGTTTGGACAAGTGATGAAGTAAGTTGGTTATATATTACAATGTCTATATTTTCATCATGATGAATTTCAATTAGGAATATAGTTTTTCCTTTGTTACTAAAGTAGGAATTCATTATGTTTTCTTTATGGCGTTCAATTTTTTTTCTCAATACCAACATGTTAAACAATCTAATGATCTATATTGGAGTTCATCTGTGAAAGATCTTCTATGACATTGTTGCTTTCATTTTTTGTCCCAACAGCTGCTTTTTTATTGTTCAATCAAAATTTACATTGCAGGAAAAACAGAAGACTAAGGTGAAGGAAAAGCTTGATAAGTGCAACAAAGATAGGTTGCTGGATTTCTGTGAGCTGCTTGATGTATGCACTGTGAAAGGCACTACAAAGAAGGTTAATTAGCAGACAGGAATGTCCTTATGCACCTCTCTTCCTTTTCACTGACAAAAATTAATGTCTGGCAGTACTCCATTTCAGGAAGAAATCTCTGTGAAGTTGATGGAATTTTTGGAATCCCCATATGTTAGCAGGGATGTTGTACTTGCTGAAAAAGAGGTACCATGCTTCTGTTAAAATTCAATAGCGTCTCAACTTGCTTTAGTGGCAACACCATCAACATTTGCCAAGTTACTCTGGTGATTTTATTACAGAAAGCCAAGAAGCGCAAGAGGAGGAGAAAGGGGCCTCCAGAGACAGTGTCAGGTGAAGCATCTTCAGACGGAGATGAGAAGGTATCTGTATCCTTGTTATTCCCGCTTATTATTTTATTTCCTGGTTGTTCAAATTTCCTTCATTTGGTATCATCATAGCTGCAGGTAGTTTTTTTTCTTAAGAGAAGTTGTGCTAGATTCCATTATTGATTGTTATCATATCAGTACATACGATTGATTAATTATTATGGTATGATTTTTATAAGAACACCTATTTATCTTTGATAATATTTGGGAGTGCCTGGTCTAGTCTAAGTTCAGAATAATAGATGTATAAAATCTGTTGGTTATTACTGTATGCAACTATTAATTTAAATGAAGACTGGTGCTGTTCTAATGGCATGTCTCTTGATTATTGAGTGAGCTGCTGGTGTAGGTGCTTTGGTTGTGGTTCACTGTTCAGCCCAAATAATGCAGACAATAGAAATAATTTCAACAAATTCGATTTCCCTTTATTTATTTTTTAACATAGCATCTTTCCTGTTCATATCAGACTGAAGGTAAAAAGGAGCTGACTCAATCTGCTAAATCCGAGAAAGATGATGACAGTGTATCGTCTGAGGCAAAAGATGCACCAACTGATGAACACAATAGTGATTCTGAACACAACCAAAGAGAAGATGAAGAGGCACAAGAGGATTCTGCGCCAAATGAAAAGAAGCGGAAAACAGGTGATAGTGTCAAGTCAAAGGACAAATCTTCACTTGGCAAAAAGGGTCATAAAAGTGAAAAGGGCTCTGGCAAGTCTTCCTCAAAAAATAGATCCAAAGCCTCAGATGAACAAAAGGAAAGTTCTTTAAAGGGAGCAACTCCACGGCCTCTGAAAAAAAAGAGGAAAGCTGCTCCAGATGAGGATTCCATGGAAGCACCAGCAGACAGTAATGACACTGACCCTCCAGCCTCTAAACCCAAAGTGGAAATGAAGAGTAAAGTCCGGCAGAAAAAAAATAAGAAAGGTGCAGAGCAGATGGCAGCCAATGCAAAGAAACCTGGGAGTGGATCTAATGTTTCTTCAAAAGGGAAAGGTCTGTTTCTGTTCTGTATGCTATATAATTCTAGTACCTCAATTATGTTTTATCTAATGTTCATGTGTATCACATCATGTTTGTAATGTTGCTCTTTGATCAATTTTCAACAAGGAGTTTTATTTTATTATTAGGATTTTTCCCTTCTGCTATTCTAGCTTGGCCTTATTTAAAGCATTTGCCTCAGTAACCTATGTAAGCTGTTAGTTTGGTTCTGGCATCCAAGATTTTTAATTATCCCAGTGCTAAACACTTCTTTGACCATGTTCCTTATTATTTTAAATATCTTGTGTGCTGTGTGAGTTTTGTGCATACTAAGCCTTACGTAGTTACCAAAGCATGTTAGCACATAGGGTCTGTGAGATTTGCTGTGGATCATGTAATACAGGAGATAGGGATAGCGCAAATAGTAATGCAATACAAGGAAAAAGCACAAATTTACTGTGGCAGATGAGTCCTTCTGTGTATCTGTTTAAATAGTTTACTGTTAAATATCATCCACGACTTTGAAAGGGCACTTTTCATTTATGACACAACACAGTAGGATTGTAGTTTGACAGGATCAAAAAGTAGTCAGCAGACATAATATGCAGTTGCGACATTTTTATTTTTATTTTTAAAAATTATGTAATTATATTTGTTGACAAAAGCAGATGGAAGTCATCATGAAATCATCTTGAGATTGTCCTATGAACAAGTAGTGCTGTATGCATGTGGGCTCATTTTACTTGATGTGTGTGATCTGTGTGATTTAGAGCATATGCATTAAATTAAATGCTTTTGGTTCAGTACCTCGAAGGGAGTTTGGGAAGGGTTTGGCAAGGTGCAGATAATAATCTGTCCATGAGTATAACATTACCAATGATGTTTGAAAGGAGAAAGAAAATGTCGTGATGTAGATATACTGGTGGCCCTAAGTTGAATGTACCTTTGTTAATTTTTGTTGTATACATTAGCTCATTCTCTTGTATTTTGAAGGATAATGAAAGAAGCTCCTTTTGATCCTTAGAAATGATGCTGATATTCATTATTGGTTGTCTAAGCAGTACCTTTGTATTTAACTTCACACATCAAATGCTGAAGTAGTATGATTTATATAAAATGCACTTGATCTGTTACATGACTGATTATTATACAATGAAAATTGTTAGTATGGTGCTTATCATAGTTTATCTAGTTTAGAATCATGTGCTTTCTATGTAGTTAGTTTGATATTTCTTTAGCGTGTATCTAGTCTTTGTGAAATAAGAATTCACTAGTAACATGTCTCATTCTCTGCCTAAATTCATGTACAATAAATATTAGCACAGTCTGCTATATATATAGATATATATATATTTCCCTCCTGTCATTTTAGGCACATAGTTTGGCATAAGATTTATCTGTTTTTTCTTCCTGACAAATATCTTATATCGTTCCAGTTAAAGCTAAAGCTAGCTCTGGTGAAGATGGTGGCCCCACAAAAGAAGAATTGCGGGAAGTGGTCAGTGAGATTCTGAAAGAAGTTGACTTTAGTACTGTAAGTACATTCCAACACTAAAGCTTTTTATTTTCTACTTCTCAGTGTATTGCCAATTACATAACTTCCATTCGAAACACAGGCTACTTTGGCTGATATTCTCAGGCAATTAGGTAAGTGTATTTGCATTCAGCATTGAGTCTATTTGTTGGTTGTACCAAAGGCTATACAACTGAATTTGGTCAACTATTGCCATTCAGGCGATCACTTTGATAAGAATCTAATGGATCGAAAAGCTGAGGTGAAAGCTATAATTGAAGAAGTAATAAGCAACATGTCTGATGATGAAGAAGTTGATGAAGGAGATGATGAAGAGGGCCCAGAAGGTGAGGGTTCAGATGGAGAGGATGATGGCTGACTCTTTAGGGTAATTTTGTAGCTTTCATTATTCATTGTGTAGGCATGAATGACATTTACATTGTTAGGTTCTGTTGACAGATGTAACATAGACCTTGTTATCTTCAAGCTAGATGTACAATAGTTTCTTTCCATCCTTGGCTCTTCTTATTTAGGTAAAAAATCTCAGAGTTAAAATTTATTATCTGTTTCTATTTTACATTCCTATCTCTCTGTTGTGCAATGAAACCCCAAAGTCACATTATCTTCTGAAAATTGCAGGTTCAAACAGATGTTTCTATTTTTTTTCTTTGTGATTGCCGATTCACCTTGTTTTGTTTTTTTTTTTTTAGCGATTCTTAGATCTAGAGTTGAAGTGACAACTGATTACATGTATTCTTGCGCTTGAAACATGCTTGTGCGCCAATGCAGAAGAGCCTATGTGAATGTGTGTCGGTTGAAAAATCATATTGATCTCATGTGCTTTTTTTATTCTAATTGAAATTCAATTTTTATCTTTTGTTTCTTCCCCATTCACTCTTGATTTAAAAGTGCAATTTGTTTAGAAGGTTTTTAGCAGTCCGCGAGCTTAGCAAACATGACTTCTGTGTGCATATTCACATTTTGTGGGAAGTGTTTATAGTGTGCATATGTTGATATGCCAAAGGTATTATTGATTCTTGTAGTAATTATTGATCCTTGAAATAGGAGGTGGTTCTCAATTTCATCTTTAAAGTAAAAGGTTTATTTGCATTTATGAAGCGGATTATTTTCATTTTTGCTGCAGTTTTTCACTTCTTGTCTTATTTTATTATATGTTGCAACTGATATGGTTATAAATTTAATTTTTAAATACGGTTAAACATCCATTGGAATGGTAGCTGCTCTTCCGTAAACTTAGGACCTATTAGGCAGAGGGGTTCTTTGCTAAATATATATTTATATATAGATATAGCTATCTCTAATTCTCTATATCTATACCATTAAGATATATCTAATTTAATTTTGCATCCAAACATCCTTCTACCAAAAACATGTGAATATACCGGTATCGTTTGATGCGGGTACTCTTTGGATATGTGGTTGGGTGGAAAGTATAATCATAAAACAAATTTGTTTTAAAAAGTTGGAACTAATGACGAGATATTTAAAAATCATACTCAAGTCGAAATTAAAAATAGAATAAGATAATTTAAAATAAAATGTAAGATTATAAAATAATTTCTAAACAAATTTAAAATAAAAATTAAGGTGCATTTTGAAATGAAAAAAGTAGATAATTTAAACTAAAATCATATATTAAAAATGTCATGTGCGTATATCACCGAGTCAAAGGGTATTTTTAAAGTATGATCCTAAAACTAGTTAGTTCGAAACAAATCCGGTCTAATAATCGTTAAAATAGAAACAAATCCTTGATTCTAATAAATGAAATAATATATATATATATATATATATATATATATATATATATATTTCAACCAAAATTAAATATCTCTCTGAATCAAATCCCAACAATTAAATATCTTTATTGTTAAGTAAATCCCAACAATGCCCTAACCTCCTACATGCCAAAACCCTTCCACATTGTAATGTGAAAATTAATTTGACCGAATGGACAAGCAAGCGTCTCTGTTTCTAATCCAATGGCCATCATAATTCATAAGTTCACAATTAAAAGCTCTCACGTGACCATCAACCGCGGACGACATGACCCGCACGTGTCATCCCCAACCCATTAAACCATTATGCATGTCCCTGCCATTCTGTACGGACAGCGACCTTTGTCGACTATCGAGAAATACAACCCACGATTTAACGACCACTCGTAAAGTCCCATCCCTACCCTTTGCCGCCTTTATTGAAGGGTACCATTGTAATTTCCTCACTAAGAGACAAAACTTACACCCATCCGGTTTGTTAAGATTTCCTTCATTTTTTATTTTTTATTTACTTCTTTTAATTTTATTTTTTTTATGTAATATCTTTTTAAATAAATTTTCGTATCTAGATTTTTAATTAATTAAAAAATGAGGGCATAATGGTAATTTGACTCAGTCCAGAGAGGGAGCAAGCAAACTCTGCTCTGTTATATAAGCTGTGAAATTTTCGAAATGATCTTGGATTTTTTTTTTTCCATAAAAAAAAAAGAAGATAAAAAGAGGAGGAGACGCAGAGAAGAAGACGAAGAGGAGATCGCGAGAACTAGTCCAGGAATTGTAATTCTTGTGCGCGATTCAAAGGTGCGATATCGAAACCCTGGTTTTTAGATCCTGTTCTTCATTTTCCTTGTTCTCTTCGCTCCTATTTCCATGCTCATTCGAGCTCCCAGGAGGGTCTCTTTGCCTTGTTAGGGTTTCCGGTAATGGAAACCTAGTTTGGCTATGCATGAGGAATGAGGATGGATGTTCGGGGGCCCCGGGACAGCGCTTTGCTTGCATGTGTACTTCTGGGTGTTAGGGTTGGTGGCGCGTGTCCCGATGGGGCTTTCAAGGCTGTGGAAATGGGTTGAAAGCCATTTAGAGATGGTGTTCTCCATCCTCTGGCGGGGGTCAGATCGTGTCGATCTCGCTGCCTTTCGTGTGGTCTTGGCTCAATCTTCGAGGCCTTGAGGCTCCAAGTCAAATCCTCTTTGTAGCTCTTTTCCAACTAACCTCCTTTTCCTCCATTTCTATAAACTTTGTCTCTGTTTCTAATGCTCTTCGTCTTCGCTTTTCATCTGCAGTGCTGTTCTCATTCCGAACATTCCTCTTCACTTCCTTGGAGTTCCAAGTCTCTCTCTCTCTCTCTCTCTCTGTTTTCCCTTTTCCAATGACCAGTTCGATCTCCGGGCGGCGATGTCCTCAGGCGGCGGCGTTCGCGGTGCCGCTCTTGGTTCTTCTCGCTTTTTTCAGCAGTACGTGATACGAAAACAACCAAACTTTCTCTCTCTCTCTCTCTCTGTTCCTTTTTTTCCCTTTTATTTTTTTATTAATTTGTTTTTTTTTATAATTATTGAGAACTTATCTTTTATTGGACACAAGGTCCCATTCTTTTCTTTTCTTCAAATAAATAAAAAAAATAAACCACGATAATGTTTTTTTGTCTGTATTTATTATTATTATATATAATTCTATATAAATTCTATTATATTTTTTTTCTCAGGTTGTTATTTGGTGCGATCGGAGGGCCGGATGAATCCTCAGCCGACCAAATCCAACGGTATCCATTCCACGGTTCATCGGAAGCTTCTACAGCAAGGTACTACTTGTCGTCTCTTGTTCCCGTCTCTCTGATCGCACGGTTTATCATCAGCCAAGATCAATTCCCAGCCGTCAGATCCCGCACTCATCGTGTGGGCTCCACTCTGGGAGATCCCCCACGTCCCTCTGCTCCGGAATGGAATGAGAGACGGAATCATCCCTCCTTTTTGTTTCTATTCTCATTGTGGTCACCCCCCGGTTACAATAACCGTTGCTCTATGTTCAATTTTTAGTATTTTTAGTATTTTTATTTTTTTTGTTTAATTTTTTTTTTTTTTTTTTTTTTTGGGAAATGGAACGCAGGGGCGGCGAAGACGGATAGGATTGGAGAAGGGTGCAGCAGGGACGACATCGTGTTGATCCAGGGAGCGACGCCGCCGCTGCCGAGTGGCATACCGACGTATACTGTTGAAGTGCTTAACACCTGCGTTGGAGACGATCCGAGCTGCGCTATCTCTGGCATTCACATTAGCTGCGGTTGGTTCAGCTCTGCTCGGCTTATCAATCCCAGCGTCTTCCGCCGTCTCAGTTTCAATGACTGCCTTGTCAATGATGGCCGCCCTCTCCTCCCAGGTTCCTCACTTTCCTTCCAGTATGCTAACTCTTTCCCTTACCATCTTTCCGTCTCCTCTGCTTCCTGCCCTCCTTGATAATAATCATCATCATCATCATTCTCTCTTGTTTTTTGGTTGTCCATATAGCTGCATCTAGGTATATATATACAACTGTATAGGCTCTTGTTAGAAGGGCTATGCATTTTGGTTCGAAAATATAACACGATTTTGTTGAATTTTTGTCTTTTTTTTTTCTTTATTGTTCTGTGACTAAAGGTGGCCAATATCTATTTCTCTCACAAAATAAAAATAAATAAATAAATAATAATAATAATAATAATAATAATAATAATACCGCGTTGTGTTTTATTTGGTTTGGTAGTATTAATTGCACGTAGTATTTGTAGGCTGGCTTGTCTATACCCCTTTAGTAGTTATTAAGTTATTACTATGAATGAACTCGCGCACGAGTGCACGTTTCACGAGTATTTTTGATGGGGGGCTTAATTATAGTGACATTCTCTTCTTTATAGTTAAGACTTAAGAGTTTAAATGAAAGTTAAAATTTTTTTTTAGGACGGGAAGGGGAGATGATGAAGGTACTGGTGGTTGCATGAGTGGGTGGGTTCTGATTGGTTGTGCTGTGTCTGTGGGTCTGTTGTTGTTGGCCTGTGCTATGTTCTATGCGGCGTCTCTCGCGGATGGTGACACTCTGACGCTATAGTACTACCACGATTAGAGAGACCTTGATTGGACTCTCATTGTGCTACTGCTACCGCACTTCCCACTTTCCTTTGCTGCCAACTTTTTTTAACTTATTTGTTTTTATTCAAATGAAAAGTGAAAACAGCAATGGTAAACCATCTAACTTGTTCTTTTTCTTAATTTTAGAACTGGTGGATGTGTTATAAGGTTTTAGAAATGACTGAAAATTAATTTTCTGATACTTTTGCTTAATCAAATATTATGTCTAGAGTTAGAATCAGTGAGTTTGCCTTTTGAGGTGGTTCTTCTAAAATTAAAATAAATTAATTATTGAGTATTTATTAGTTATTTTTAAACTAAAATTTATACCTGAAAAATTGCACTTCCAAGATATTGTTCTTGTCAAAATGTTGCTTTGGGCTTTAGAGTAATACTAAAATTTTGCATGTAATATTGATATATACTCACATTGTTTGTTTGTCAATTATCCAATATTAAATCATTGAAAGTGTCTTTTTAGTAGAAACTTAGAGTTCAAGTAACATTAGTTTGGAGTCATGAGAGTGTAGATGACATTTTGGCATTATTTAAAGGTTCAAAAACATTTTACCCTTTAAATATTCCCTGTTTAACTTCTTAAGCATATTATAAAACCTGGATGCGATGAAAGTCTACCATAATGGGCCCAATTTGCTTCACTTTAAGGTCCATGTAAGGCCCACATGTCCTTTCACCACAACATAATGTAACCCACTATTATTGACATTCCCAAAGCTCAGAGAATATTAATAAAAGCCTACACTATGATTCCATGATCTAGCTAGATACACTTATCCCATTCTAAGTGGGTTACTTATTGCACTCCCGACAAAGATCATGATGAAGACTAAGTTACACACAAGTAAGGACGATGTCACCAAAAGAGCCTTCAATAATCACTTCTTTCTTTTGAATTTTCACTTTGATGTGGTGTTGTTGGTCTCATTAGGTCTTAAATTGTCTCTATTTCAAAACCCAATAATCATCTCCATTTATTATTATTATTATTATTATTATTATTATTATTATCATTATTATTGACTCTTTTCTGAAACTTAAAAACTTCAAATGGTTCATACCTAACTATTTAATTATTAGTATTATTGTCCAAGATAAAGGTTGAAATGTAATTTTAGAGGCCGGGATTGGGGGAGCTTGTCCCGTTAAGACAATGAGTTATGGTTTTTACCAACTGCATGCGTTCCCATTGGAATAAAAATTGAAGGCTGTTGTTGACTTGTATGTAAGATATACTAATTAATATATAAATTATTAAAATGCAGTATACTTTGTTGCTGATTGGAATATAGAAAACATAGCATCTTACTTTCATCAACAAAGCATCCTCTAAAAGTTTGTCTCACAGAAAAACAAGGTTAAGAACTTTATGTTCACAAGACTACACACAAAAAAACCATTGGTGTTACAAGGATGGGTAAATGTGTTGTGGATCCCTCTTGTCTTCCACTCTATGTTCAACATTAATAAGTTCTCTTTTTTTTTAATATTATATTGATGAACCTGACTGATTTAATACAAAAATAAAGTTATATATTTAACCTTTGTTTTTTTCAATTGTTCTTGATCAATGGAATGGAATAAGATGCCAATATTTTTATTAGGAGTACATATGCAAATGGTATTGGTTAATTGTACCATACAGAATGCACTTATTATAATTACTTAGTCATAATATTTTTTCGGGTTAAATTAAACAAAGCAACTTTTAAGAGAAAGAATTAAAAAAATATAATTAAATTAAAATAAAAACAGAATTAATGAAAAGTTAATATAATTATTTATAAATTTAAAATCATCAACAAATTTTAATGATAGACATGATCGGGTTAAATTAAACAAAGCAACTTTTAAGAGAGAATTTAAAAAATATAATTAAATTAAAATAAAAACGGAATTAATGAAAATTTAATATAATTATTTATAAATTTAAAATCATCAACAAATTTTAATGATAGACATGAATTAGTAAAGACTGTAAAGTGAATATGTAAATATGGCTAGCACTAGTAGTGCATAATAAAAAGCAACCAACATAGACTTGTTTACAATATCAGATTGATAAATTCGTCAGGTAGTCATGTGCTTTTTTCTTTTTCAAATGTAAGTACAAAAAATAACCCACCCAAGCTATTATTTCCAATGGCATGCTTTCGTATCTAATTGAAATAAAAATGATTGGTTGATAGATAACATTTTATTGCATGAGTGAGCGTGTGATTGTAAATGAACTGAAAAAATTTTTAGCTATCAATATATGACAGAATGATTCAACTTACGAAATGATTTTGTCCAGTGTCAATAGCCCCATTATGAAGTGTTAGTGGGAAAATTTTACTGTCCAAATTCAAAACTCGTTAAACAACGAGGACTAGACAATTCAATTCCAAACTATACAGACACCTTTTAACTGTATATGTGTTTGCCAAGTACTCTTTAATCTCAATCCACCATCCACCAATGTTACTGCTTACTGGACGTTAACTGAAACAAGAACATTGGGATGCTTCTGTTTTTTTCCTTTTTTTTAAATTTTTCTTATACCTGTAATTAATAAATAAAATTAAGATCTAGTATGAACATGGGAAGTGAAACGATCACTAGAAAGAATTTTTTTAAAAAATTTAATTGAAAATGAGTTGGTTGAATGAATGTGGAGCATCATGCATGAGACTAAACCCACTCTATCTAATAATATTTATCCCACCTATTGTTTTTAGGATCTTAATAACATACATGACAGCTATTCCGCTTGCAAAAACAATTCCCAAATATCCACCCATAATTGATCCTGCTCTTTCTCTAACCAAAATCCATAGTCCCAAATGATTATTATTACATATGTGTATCTCCATCTATCAAATACTTGATTGCAGCCTAATTACAAACAAGTACATGTGCTGCAGCAGCAGCAGCAGCAACAACAACAACAACAACAACAACAACAACACTGAGAAATCAAAAACACTCCTACAAGCACAAACATATAAATACATAAAACCATATATATATATATATATTAATCACACTGGATGTGTATATATATAAAGTAAATCCACATAAGATAAAGCAAAAGTTCTGAACTAATTTAGAGTAGCTAGTGGAGCTAACTAAAACTCATGGATGATTGGGTGGTGATGGAGGCTGAAACCAAGTCCTTGGATCTCCGAGTGAAAAAGTAGGTGGAGGAGGTGGTGGTGGTGAGACAAAAGTTGGTAATGGAGGGAAAGGAATGGGAAATGGAAAAGGTGGTGGACTTGGTGGGCTAATAGAAGGAAGAGGAAATGGAAAAGGTGGTGGACTTGGTGGACTAATAAAAGGAAGAGGAAATGGAAAAGGTGGTGGACTTGGTGGACTAATAAAAGGAAGAGGAAATGGAAAAGCAGGAGAAGGTGGCCATAAGAACAGAGAAACACTCAAATCTGAAGATTCAGAGGCTTCATTAGTTCCACATAAGTTGGTATCTTTCTTTGCTGGTCTGAAACTCAATGCATTGAGATTATAAAGACAAGCACTGGCATCCCTGCACATTAGGCCAAGATGTTCTGTTGAGCTTCTTAAGTTTGGGAGGTTACAAAGGCTGGAAGAAGAGCTCTCAATGAGGCTTGCATGGCAAAAGGACTGCATTTGTCTTCCTTCTCTGCACTCAAATCCATCCACTGGTGGGATATCAAGCCTGTAAACTCCATGCTCATCTGTGCTTCTGATTACTCTGATTGATATCTCTTCTTTTGATGTTGAGTTCACTCTGAAGTTGCAATCTAGCAAAACTTTAACACCTGAAAAAAAAAATAATAGTAAAGAAAAGACACAGTGTGAGATAAAAATTGATTTTGTTTAGTTGGGGTTGGTTTGGTTTGCTTTGTTTATACCTTGTAAAAAGTAGCTGTGTGTGGAGAAGTTGTTGGAGGAACAGGTATCACAAAAGACAGTGCCAATGACAGTAATGTTAGAGAATGGTTTGGAGTGGGATTGAATGGCAAGGGTGTTGGTGAAGAGGAGGGATACAATGAAAGGAAAGAGAAGAAGGATTATTTCAAGGTTCATGGTGGGATTTGGGAGTGTGTTCTCAGAGAAGGTTCTCACAGAGAGAGAGAGAGAGAGAGAGAGAGAGATTATAGATGGTAATATAATGTTCTCTTATTTGTTTATTTATTTATTTATTTTTCTTTTTTTATTTTCATAGAATGGAGTTCATGTGAGTGATTGATTGGCGTGATGAGAATTATGTGGAGAAAAAGGGTGACGAAAGGATGAAATGTAGGCACAAAGAACAAAAACATGTGAAGAGTTTGTTGGGCTCTTGGACATGCTCACGGGTGTAGTCAATCATTTAAGTTTCCTTTATATATATATATATTTTTTTTTCTAAATAATATTATTATATATACATATACATATATATATGGATTTATTTTATGTATTTTGCAAGTAAATGGATCACGGCTTTTGGTGTGCAACCTTATCATCTTATCTCTTTTTCTTGGTTGTGATGTCAAGCTTTAAGTTTTAATGGATACGTGCGCTTAATTTATGTTGTTCTAGTTCATGATCAATCAAAAGCTTTCCAAGTTTTTTTCACAAATAATTAAGATAAAAAATTCTGAAATATTCATTTTGCAAACAATACATTGATTTCACAAACAATTGAAGAAAGAAAATGATACACTGATTGCTTTGTTTTCTTTTGGGTACTGTTTGTTGTTGCAGGGTTGGATTTACATTCTATTCTCACAAGACAGCTGGATGATAAATCTTGAATACTAAATGGATTTAGCATGAAAGGAACTCACTGGAAAACTATGTTACAAATATGGTTCCATTGTTCATTTAGTTCTCACTTTCATTCCTGTCTTTTGTGTCATCAACTTTCTTCGCAACCATCGACGACGAACTGAACGAGTCAAGAATCTGTGAAGAGAGCTTTGGATGTCTTCCTGTTCACAAACATCGCTAAAGATCGAACAGTCCAGCTATGGAGCAGAGTTGAGAGATCAGAGACTCTGTGATCTATAATATGGAGCATGATGAACAGACTGTTTTCTTTGACGTGTCATCAATCTTCTTCTCTGGTAAAATGCAGCAGCATGCAAAGATTTAGATTTTTGAGAACTAAAATCTCTTAATCATGAACACAAACTAAAGCAAACACCACTAGATAATTTTCACATAATAGAATGATGAAATGGAACACATGCAACTGGTTTATAAACTCTGGCAAACTGAAACCTAGGGTTTTGGTACAGTTCAGTATGCATAATCAGTTAATCATTCATCATGACAGGAAATTTCAAGTTCATACTTTGTATATGGGATTAACAATGGGATGACGCTTACCTGATTTTGCTTTTGCTGATGATGGCTGCACGACAACATGGATGGTAATTACTCCTGAAACTTCACTGAAAGAAGGTTTACATTGAGCAACTGTTTTACTGTCATCGAGGATTTTCCCAGCGCTTATCAATTTCAGATCATTAATTACTTTCGGCATGATCTTTTTATCTGATCCAACAGAGAGAATACCATGTTGTTAGTAAGTATTTTTTTTTTTGCGCCATTCTAAAGCTGGCTGAAATCCATGACTCAGCTCAGCCTAAAAGTAAATTAAACAGTAAAATTAGAAAAATCAGCATATAAAAGTGCATAATAATTCACATATGCGTAATGCCGACAGCTGCATTAATAAAAAATCATCACAAATACACCAAACACTCGGGTTAATATGAACATGAAAAGAGAACAAACACTCAGGTTAAATATAAGTATGAAACTAGGAGAAAAGATAAAAAGGAAACTAATAAGAGTAACAACCATCATGCAAAGAAGCCATAAAATAAATAAATAAAGTTGCAAAGATGATAGGATGCATCATTTTCCTTTTGTTTTATAGATAATAAGTGGGATGGTAATCATCATAGAATAGAGGAAAGATTACATGAGGAGAATTTCAGTAATCACTTTAGTCATTACACTTTGGGTAGTTACAACTCACAAGTCAAGATCTACATCTAATTCAACTCAGTTGCAAAGTGTCAGACTAAGCCTAGAATTGCTTCTTTGGATCGAGATTATACAACAAATCAGACCATGAACAAGATCAACCCTATATCGTTCACTTTCCTAACAAAACACAAGAAGGAAAATAATTGCATTCTGGTCCCTTGAAGTTACTCTTCAAGTTAGATAGTTATGGAAAATTCTAGCACATCTCTACATTCATCACAACTTGGGTACTCTCAAAGTCATATTCCGGAGAGCCTGAGTTGGCTTGGTAAGCCACTGAGGGCAATAGACACCACTAGTTAAGCACATTCACAGACTTCCATAAGTTTGATTCACAAAAGCGCTGCTTAAAATAAACTCAAACTTATCACTTGCACCCATCTCCACTTCCACAGTGAATGAGATTATTTAACTATATTCGGTTAATTTTTAAACATAAAACAACAAGACAAATTGAAATAACATTACTTTGTTTACTTTAATTACTTATGATTTTTTTTTTTTGGGACCAATTTCCTTCATTTCAGGGTTAATTTTCCCAAACACTACAAAGTGACACTTCCAACAACAAAAAAATCCTCTAAGACTACCATTACAGATCTAGACTTAGTTTATATATAACAAACCGACCGAGAGCAAGAGATCTCGTCCATGGACACATACACACACAGGGGCGCGGGCGCGCGCGCGCGCGAACATAGTTCCATTCCGCTCAACTAAAGTTACTATGGAAATAATAATTTCACTAAATAGAGAGATCAAATAAATCTAAAGATGATAAATCGTCTAGAAATCAAGTAATCCGAAACAAAACCCTAGAAAACAAAGCTGGTTTGGAAACAAGAAGAATCAAGATCCAACCTTTGGGCCACTCGGAGATAATTCGTTCTTTGACCATGGCGACAGTGGAAGTCGAGGAGTAGCGGATCGGGCCGATGTCCGTTCCATCGTATAGTCTAAACTTCAGCTCGACGAGATCCTCTTCCGGCATTGGATCCTTCCAATCCGCACCAACAAAATCACCAATAGATCCCTTCCAATTCCTCTTCCTTCACCGAATCACAACGTCATACACTGATCTAAACCTTAAAAAAACACAGAAATCGCCATAAATCACCTCAAAATCAACCAATAACATCCCTAAATATTTCAAATTTAGGAGAGAAATCACACCGTTTGAATTGGATGAATCAAAGGTTCTCCATCGGCGGTCGGCAAGGGTTTCTTGGACGATGGACACTGGACCAATGCGAAGATGGAGATCAAGTCCCTCCAAAGAATCCATATTTGTTATATTTTTTTCCCAAAAATCATGTGGACGAGAAAGCCCCTATACTCATGCCTCAGACCGTGATATTTGTATGGAAATAAAAATTTCTCAAGGATTAACATAGTAAATTCGTCGAAATCACAATTCGGATCTTAAAACTCATTATCGGGTTTGGGTTTCAGTGAATCCGACCCGATATCAAGAGTCCAACCCTCGAAGAGAAGGGGGAAGAGAGAGAGAGAGAGAGAGAGAGCGAGCGAGCGAGCGAGCGAGGGGAATGGAGATCGTCTGGCAAACTCCGGCGAACCCGCCGGAGGCCCGTGACTACATTATTCGCGACGGTGAGACCTAGAACCCAATCCCATCTCTATGCTTGGCGTTCTCCATAGCTGATTTCTCAACCAGTTGATCTTCTCCGCAGGGAAGCGCTTCGTGAGGCCCTACTACTTCGAGTTCGTCTCTTACGTAATCCTCAATCCCCTGTGAATCTATGTTTCTCACTTTATACAGGCCGTAATTCATTCTTGTGCTCGGTGCTATTGCAGGTGAAGAATCGGTGGGTTGGGAAAACGGTTGTCGACCTCTTCGCCGAGGAGTTCACTGGCCGGCCTCGCGAGTACTATGTAATCCTTTACGTTGTTCAATTGTTTATTGCCTTGCTATCTATCTGGGGTTTTTTGCGTGCTTATAGTGTTTATTGTTTGGTTCTGTTTTGGATAGGTGGGTGCTGTTAAATCTGGGAGGATTCAGGTCGATGGGCAGGTTGTTTCATTGTCATATAGAGTACGATCTTCGCAGAAGATCAGCCACTTCCTGCACAGGTTCAATTCTTTCTGCAAAGATTCCTTTTTTTAGTTCTTTTAGATCATGCTTTAGTTATGATATCGTTGGCCTGTGAGCTATGGGTTCCAATGTAGAAGGGAAGCTACAGGATTAAGAAGTCTCTTGCTTGATTACCGCTTTCTTTTTTGGTGTAAATTAGGCATGAACCTCCTGTTTTAGCTGGGAGTATATCGATTTTGCAAAAGGAGCCAGAGGTTGTAACAATTTGCAAGCCAGCATCTATGCCGGTAAGCATTTGGACTTGATGTCTTTTTAGATTGAAAAAAATTGGATTTGAGAAAATATGATTACAACAAATTTAGTAGAACAGAATTGAGAGGCGTCAATCTCTCATTGATCTTGGCTGCTATCCTCTATTGTGTTTTGTTTTCGCAAAACTTCCAATGGAAGTATGAGATCATTGATGACCATGATTTTTGGGTGTTATTACTGATATTCTTACGTGGCGTATCATATTGGTTTACTTCATATGTTTGTTCCTTAGCTTTTGTTTTTATTTTTTAGCAGATACTTTGCTTGAGATGACATTTACCAATGTTGAATCTGTGAAAACTAATTTTTTTGCCTTAGTCATTTGAAGCAGACAGATTGTTGAAGTTGTAATATTTTCAGGTACATTCTTGTGGTCAATATAGAAAGAATACTGTTGTTGGCATCCTACAGGCAGAGCACGGCTTGACACCCTTATTTCGTATCCAATCTCTTCATAAGTGCATTTCGTGATCTCCTTTGGTTTTATGAATACAGCTACTTCTTTTCTTAATGTACCTGTTTTTCCTTTACCATTAACTTATTTCAACAGCTGTGCATCGGTTGGATCGCCTTGTTTCTGGTCTTCTTATCTTTGCAAGAAATCCTAGTAAGGCAGATCAACTTAGACAACAGGTATTTATTTTGACCTTGTTTGATACATATTGACATATAAATTATAATAAAGCAAAAAAAATTGACATTCTTTAGAAGACATGGCTTAATTAACATTGGAACCTGCTGAAGGGTGTTACTTATTAAATTATGTTCTTTATTTTTTTTATTCCCTTTTTATTCACTAATTGTCTTTCTTGTGCTAATTAGCATGTGATGGTTTGGACAATTGTGATTTTGATAGTTTAGATTCCCTAGTGCTCATGACTGAAGATTTTTGATAGATATTTGCCATCTTTTCTTTGGCTTTTGGTTGTGGGCCTGTATAAATAACTAGTCAACTCATTTGCATGATTTTCCGTTCTTGTTGATTTTTGATCAAGGTGTTTTCCTATCATGCAATTCATTTCTTGCGCCTTGTGTTATCCTTGCTTCAATTCTGTACATCCTGATGTATTTTTTAACCTTCCAAATAATCAGGGTTCCTTCAATTTTGCAGATTGAGGCTGGTTTGTTGCATAAAGAATACATTGCCAAGGTTTTGGGGGTATTTCCTGAAGGAGAGGTGTATATCTTTATATTTTAGAATTTGATATTGTGTTCATAAAATCTCAGTATTAGAGCATCCCTTATTTAAACTCATGATAAATGACTCTTAGACAAGTTTTCTAGATCACCTGCTGCATTCTCTTCCAGTGGGGTACTTCAATTTATGATACTGTATTTCCACTTTTGTTGGCATATTTTATGTGATAAATCATTGGTTTAGATCTCTTTTCTTATTCCAGTTTCTAGAAATGATAGGCCAATCTAGACAATGAATAATGGTGACCCGCCCCACCTGGTGAATTCTTTGCGCATCTATGATGTTATTTTTCTTTCCAAGAAGGAAGCAGTGAGTTAGAAGAAGCTTTGAAAGGACTGCTAAGATGATTTGTTCATTTGTACAGTTTTACTTTTTCTCTGTTTGGCTTCTTATCTATCTTATATAATCAAAACACTGCTGGTATCTAAAGCAACTAAATATTTTTCAGCAAGTTGTCAATGCAAATATAGACTATAATGCACGAGAGGGAAGGAGCTCAGTAGAGGTATGCCTATTTTTTCTTGTTTAATAGCTTCATTAGAGTAATTAGAACAAGCTTTATATAGGCTGCCTGCAGCTGATATTTTCTGTTTGGAATGTGGATCTAATTTATCTTTACCTTGGGCATTGAATCGCCCGGGTTTCTATGTTTCAAGTTTCAATTAATTTCTCTCTTGGGGTCCTTTATTGGATTGACAACAGATCTTATCAAATCATATGTATGGAAGGTTAGTGTCAGGCTGGCAATCTGCCTAGTGGATTAAAAGCATGTTCAGCTTGTTCATCTGTTTTCTTCTCTGGCTGTGGTTTTTGTTTTACAGACCATTTATGATTTCATGGTACTTTTTTGTCCTTAATTGCAAGTTGCATTTACCACTGATTTTATATCATGGCCATGTTTTTATAGTAAAATATTATGTTGTAATAATTATCTTGTGCCACAAAAAATAAGTTGCTTTTGATTTTTCTAGTCAAACTTATGAAAAATGCTTAAGACTTAAAAAATGAAGAATAACTTATTTAGAAGGCAATATTAGTTACAACTTTCTCATTTATGCAGACTGCTGACAAGTGCAATGGTAAACACTTGAAAGGCAAGACCGCATGCACTAAATTTACAAGGATAAGCACTAATGGAATCCATAGCATTGTTCTATGTGAGCCTGTCACTGGACGTACTCATCAGGTAAGATGACAATTGCCAGCATCATATAGCTTCTTAATTTGTTAAGGAATAATAGCTCAAATTCATTGCTATAGTGCAATATGTGCCCATGATATAAATGAACCATATTTGAAATTCTTGATATACATTGACATTTCAATTTGCTAGCATAAAACGTCAAATGTTTGCCTGCTTTGGCCACTAAAAGTACATGTTCTACTGTTTCCTTTCAATACCAGCCATTTTGTTTCTCATAAGCTTATGTATGTTGTGATCCTTCCATTATGCTACCCTTTGTTTTTGTTATTGTTGTCATAATTATTTGGAACACACTTCTCACTCAAAATTTTTAACCAAGGAGTGACCATATCTCTACATTAATTGCTACTCAACAAGTAACTTGTGTGCTATTTGATATAATTTGGATCTCACTTGATGCTTTTCAAGTCACTACATCCCATGTAGATTTAATGTGAAGTATTGTCTAGAAATTGGGAACGACAAATAATTTCTCATATTTTTTATGAACACTTTCTTTCCTTGCATGTGACCTCCTGTTATACAATACTTATGCAATCTCCAAAAAAATCTTAAGTTTCTTTGTCATTGTTATCTCTAATTTCTTGGTTTTATTCTTTGGGAAAAAAATACTGTTTGTCATTTGAATCTGTGATTTTGGAAGTCAATGTGGCAAAATTCTAGCCTTAAAAAAATTATTACTGTTTGTCATTTGAATCTGTGATTTTGGAAGTCAATGTGGCAAAATTCTAGCCTTAAAAAAATTATTAAAATTTTTTTGCTCATAGTCTAAATCTTGCAGATACGTGTACATTTACAACACATAGGCCATCCAATAGCCAATGATGAGTTGTATTTGCACCATTCTGAGGTGATTGCTCCTCGTTCAACTAAAAGAATGCATCCTGAGAGTGCTGCCATGGACACATATCAGCCATCCCCTGTACTGGAATCTTCATATGATGTAAATTCCAATGAAGAATTCAGCATTGATCCAATGTGCACAAATTGTCCTAATTTAGGCCCCAAAGGGTGAGGTGCATCCACTGTTTGTTAATTCTGATTATTTACCCAGTTGTTAGATTAAGATTATAGATTAAGATACAGCCTTGTGTGTTCTGTCTGAGTGGCATGTATAATTATAGTAACCTTTTGAAAATCACCAAATGTGCTACAGTTTTGAAAAACACATTTATATTTTCTCATTGTTATGAGGAAGAAGGTCTCAAAAAAATAGTCAAATTGACCCAATTTTTGCTCTCCATGCTAGTCTTGTTGATTCTTGGGATATGCTTATGAGTCCAGCTTTCTTTGGGTATTAGATTTATATTCTGTGTGGACTTTTATAGTTCTGCAAACTGTCTCAACAACTACCGCCAACAGTATTGCTGTGGTTGTTATGGATGCTACTTTGAAATTTAGTCCAACTATATAACTAGTCTAATATAACCATGAAGAATTACTAATATAATTAATATTAATACGACTTTTCATGAATTTACTAATTTAAAGTTGATGGTTCATGACTTGACATGTGTTGTCTGGAAATATCAGTTAAAAATGAGTCTTGATGATAAGCTGTTGGTTGCAAAAGTTCTACTCTAGAATGTACTTTTAGCAGAAACTGTTGTTGTGTCTTCTATATTGCTGGCAAACCATCATGTTCTTAATTGTATATTCTGATCTACTCTTACATTCTTTTGGGCGGCACAAGCTGACAACTTTGTTCTATGTAATGAACTTGCTTCCAGGGAATTAACATTCATGACTTTTTATCTGCATACATGTCCAAGCTTAATCATGATGATACATCTGCTTCTTTGAAGCATGGTTGTGACTTATTGCCATTTCATAGGGAAATAATAGTGTTCAATTGGTGAATGAGTTTCTTTGTCTTTTGACTGTTTTAACATTGTCTCCTAAGCTTGTCATACATTTTGTTCCCTCTATTTCCTTTCAGATATGATGGAGATGAGGAGGGCTTATGGTTGCATTGCTTACGATACTCAGGACCGGATTGGACATATGAATGCCCATTCCCTGATTGGGCATTCCTTTTGTAATTAATTCTGTAGGAGAGCAGGACATGAATGGAGCCAAAACAATTGGTCCTCCTGGAACTGCATTCTGCAAAATTCTAATCTTATTTTTTTGAGCATTTGTTGTGCCAAAGCCACGGAGCAACCTCAAATCTGTACTCATTCGGCATATTTCTTGCAAATTCTATAATATATTGTGGCCATGATATTTGATCAAATTCATGCTTACATTAAATATAGTGTATTTCCAGGCTCCAATATTAACATTTAGCAACCGAAAAGATGACTGCTCCTCTGTATGTGCCTGTTTGCTCTCAGATTCATCTCTTTATTTATTTATTTATTTATTTATTTATTTTTGTAAATCTTATATTTTATCTTTTACTTTTCTTTTTGTCACATCATGTATCTCATGCTTCATTATTCAGAAACACCTTTGGAAAGCTAGACAATGCTCTGCTAAGCTTGCTTCATATGAACTTCCTCTTCTTTTTGCAGCTAATAATGAGGGCTGGTGACACTTCCAGGCTAAAAGAGAGAACCATGTAAGTCTTTATAGGCACACTTTCGACGACTACTTTTCTCAGTTCTTATTTCTCTTGACACCAAGGATTTCTATTCACTTTTTCTCATGTTTGAACCTTGTCGATCTATTATTTCTTGAACACAGGCCTCAAATCAGAATGATACGATATAATGCACTTTGTTTGTTGGCAGGCATCCATTGTATTATTCCAATGATAGTGTTAGTGTGCTTTTGATCCTCTGTTGATTAATGTCATTTGAACTGGACAACACACATCAACCTTATTTATATATTTATTTATTTATTTATTTATTTTTAACTGTCTAGGAAATCAAGTGCATTCATCCCAAGTGAAGCATTGTTTAAAGCCCACATTACTAATTTTGCCTCAAATGCAAGGGACCAAACCAGCAAAACGAGATGATTGTTTTTAGGAACACCATGCTTATGTTTTTCATGATTTACATGAAAAGTTAGTCTGCTCCCCACTTTAGAATTTTCATAGGCTATGCCATTGTATTGTCTTTCATCCTTGTGTTTAACAGTTACTATATATATATAATATAATATAACAATTTTTGGTTTAAAAATATCTTTTCATCATCATCGCATCATCAAAAGGCTCAGAACCCCAACAAGGAACACAAATTAAATTAAATTAAATTAATTAACTAGGTAATTAAGAAGGAAGTAGTGGTTGTTAAAGTGGTCACACCAAGAATGATTATGTTAGTTTATTAGGTTTGTTAATTATTTATTAGTGTGCTTAGAACTTTAGATTGAGATTAATTAAAGATAAGAAAGGCTCCCGACCGAAGCAATGGACGTCAGCTGTATATATATGATTAGAGGAAGCTAGAGCGGGTTTCACGCACGCTCGTGCATGGATTTGCAAACATGTGGGAGCATGTCATGCATGCAATCCATCATTTTTTTTTTTCTTGTTTCTATATTTTTTTTATTAACTCTCTTCAACAAATGCAGAGTATAAAAAATTTATCCTGAGAAGATCAACAAACTATTGTAACTGATGCATTTTTGTATATACATGTTTTTTGATTAACAATATTTATCACATTTATATTTAAAAAAAATATAATGACAGAAAATAAAAAGGTGAATTAATGTGTAAATTTATAGGATTATGAATGTTAATCATTTGAATTTTGTTTTCTTTAGAGCAGATATCCCTTGAATTTAAAATTATACATTTTTATGTTACGTTTATTCATTTTTAATAATAAACTTTTATACTAGTTGCTCAACTCAAGCCTCAAGGGGTACATAAGCAAAAAAAATTTTGGATTTTAGGTGGTAACAAAACAATTATAATATTTCATGAGTAGACCTATAATATATTTTTATATTAAATAAGTATAAATATCTTGATATGGATATTTGTAAGAGATTGATATATTAGATAATTGACCTTTAAATTTCTTACATAGTCCATATACGGTGACAGATAGAAGAACGTCAGATGATGGTGGACATGGCGTCATAGTGATGGTCATGAGGGTTTGAACAAAAGGGAGAGACAAAGGCTACAAAGAAAGGGGTGGGATGAGCTCCATTTTTAACATTCAAAAAGGATCCAAAAAAAGAACATTTTATTAAACAAAATAAAGTTTTCTTTATATAAATATATATATATATATATATACTCTCAAATTTTCTTTATATATTTATTTTCTTATAGAACCTAATCATTCTTCCTTTGCATGCTCTTGGAGACCAACAGACATAATGCTCTGTCATATGATAAACACACCATTCAATCTTTTATTTTTCCTCTTAATTTTAAATATTTTTCACTTCAATTTCGTATCCACTCTCTTTTGCTCCTGGTGTTTATGAAATTACTTCAATTTACCCAGAAAAAACTAATTTATAAAATTCCACATTGGTATTAAGTATTAACTAATATACATACATACATACATAAACAGTGGTTTACATTAATTAAATTTGGAAATGAACAATTTAGATTATTAAAAAAATGGTTTGAAAACTCCTATATTAGCACATGGATAAATTAAATTTAAAAGAAAAAAAAACAAAGAAAGAGAGAGGATCGATGCTTCTAAAATGAAATTACTAAACTACCATTGAATCTCTTCATTGGAAAAGACCACATATTTGCTTTTTTCTCGTGGGCGCCCGTGCTTTGAAATCCGTGCTTCTAAGTCAGCACCTCGCACGCTCACTCCCAAAATCTAAAGTAAACTCTTTCATTAAACTATATTTTAATTATTTTTCAATAAAAAAATATTTCAATTTAAAAACCATAATATAAACCAGCATAATTATTATTATTATATAACATATAAACATAACACGTTTGAAAGAGGTTGAAAATTAAAATTATATTGTTAATGACTAATGAACACTTTTGAGACAATTAAAATAAGTGAAAAGAGGATGAGGAGTGAAAAGTTAAAATAAATGAATAAATAAATAAAATGAAGAAATAAAATAAAGAAATAAGGAAAAGTTAAGGGTTGGGGGGTTTGGAAGTGAAAAAGGAGAGTGTGTTTTTACGGTAATCGTGAGCACGCAAGGAAGGGCTTTTTGGCATGCTTTACAGGGAGCAACCGATCCCACGTGCCGCAAACCGTGCCGACACACAACATCATTCTTGTCCCCACCCTCCTTCGCACGTGCCACCTTCTTCTTCTTCTTCTTAATCTTGACCTTGCTCTTAAGTCTTAACCTCAAACTCAACTGATCTTCTCACACTTCTCTTTGACTCTCTCTTTGGCCCACACATTCACACCCATATATAATCACTTTTTAATTTTCATGTTTTATTGTTTCAAATATATATTGTTAATTTAAGGAGGACTTAGATTCATTTTACTATCCTAATAAATGATATCTAGCTAATGAATAATGAAATGTGATTAAATTAATGTTATAAAACCCATCCTTCTAATTAAAGTTCAGACATGTATATATATATATATATATATATATATAGTTGGTACGTTCTTCCAAATGCTGTATGAATTGTATGGGAAAGTAAGAGGGATAAAAAAGAACCGATGCTCGAAAAGAAAAGCACAAGAAACGCTCTATCTGTAGTAGATAATGTAGCAGTACACTCCATACTCCATAGTATAATGTGTTTTATGGCTTTGGTTTAATATATTTAAATAATTATTTTTATTTTTAACAAAGAATAAATTTTTGAAAATACATGTGACTATAAATAATCTCGTTACTCGTAGGTCCAATGAAATTAATGGTTTAATGATATTTTGATATACGGATCACTGCCTACGTACAAACACACATGATAAAACTTAAAAAAAAAAATAAAGAAATAAAGAAATAGGATAATAAGTTATAAAAATAAAAATAAAAATAAAAAAAGAAAAAAGAAAGAGCGGGTTCCCTTTTCCATGCAGTAGAAGAGGGATCCCCCCGACAAGAAGGACAGCTCCAGCCGCTATTCCCCAACATCCACCCTCTCCTGCTGCAAAAGCCTGCTCTCTTTCTCTCTCCAAACCCTAACCCTAACCCTAACCCTAACCCTATCCCTAACCAAACATGATAAAGCTAACCACAAACAGAAGACAATATCAAGCACACGTTACTTTACTGTTTGCCCACACACACTATCTCGCTCTCTCTCTTTCTCTCTCCTTTTTGCATGCGCTGACGAACTCTTTTAAACTAAATACTAATCCTTTGCTTTGTCTTTGCTCATTCTATAAATACCCCCACAACGAACTCACAAACATTCATCCACTCTCAAAAACAACAACATTCCTTATTCCTTATCCTACTTGATCACTTTCACGTAGAAGAAGAATGCAGTATCAATCAGCATGGAACTCAGCTGCTGCTGCGGCGGCGGAGGCGTGGGGAGTGGCTGCGGCGACGAGAGGTGACCCACTGGAGAGGGTGGAGAGGTTGGCGGCGGAGAACGCTGTGGTGATATTCAGCATAAGTAGCTGTTGCATGTGCCATGCAGTGAAGCGTCTCTTCTGTGGGATGGGAGTGTCACCGGCTGTGCATGAGCTTGATGAGGATCCACGTGGCAAAGAGATGGAGTATGCTCTGGCGAGGTTGCTCGGCGGCGGGCCTGCAGTTCCGGCGGTGTTTATTGGAGGGAAACTCATCGGTGCAATGGACCGTGTGATGGCTTCTCACATTAATGGTACATTGGTTCCACTTCTGAAGGAGGCTGGAGCTCTTTGGCTTTGAAGATGGTGCATGACCTCTCTTGTTCTTCTAACTTTGTTGTTTACTACTCTTATACATGAGGATTTAGAGAGTTAAAAAAAATATATATATATATATTTTAAGAGTGAGAAAATTAAGGGATACACGTACTGTTTAGAAAAGGAGAGGGAGAGGGAGGGGGTTGTTTTTATACTTCCTCCGTTTTGGGATTGTTTGAGAGTTCTTTTTCTTTTGTTTAACTGGGTGGTGATGGTCTTTGCTTTTGTGGGTCGGTGTGTGGTGTTGTGGTGGTGGTGGTGACGAGGAGGGAAATGTGATTTGGTTTGAAATATGGTATATGTATAGAAGGCCTTAAAGAAATCAAAGAAGAAAAAAAAAAGGAGTTGTTTTTCTTTCATTCATGCATGTTTGATCTTAATTAAGAGTAAACTATATATGTTTCTGCCAGTTTCTGATCTAAGCTCTCTAATAAGTTCTAAAAGTACATTAATTGTTGTTATAGAAAATTACCATTTTTCATGTGGACTAATTGGTTTGCATGGAAGTCGGATTATGAATTCTCTAGAGAAGGAGAATTCTCAATAAAAAAGAATGGAGTGGGTGGATGGATGGAATGAATCTTAGCAGTTAGAATGAAAGAAAAGGCAGATCAGATGCTAGCTGGGGGGTGTCTCGTGTCCGTACAAAGGGCCGTCCGGGCGTGGGCCGACAGAGTGCTGTCACCTCCAGCCCACTCGCGCCGCGACGTGCCACCTATTCGGCGCACGCCCAAGCCATCACTTGGCTGCGTATCTCGAGGCATCATCATCCATGAATGTTCTTTGCTGGGTTTTTGTCTTACCTCGTCTTCTCTATCTGTTGGACATAACATTTGGACACTTTTTTATTTTTATTTTTTATTTTTTTATTTTTGGTTACAAGGGAAGCCAAAAAGGTACATTCAGGACGTGTAATGGAGTTTGTAAAATTTTTTTGTATTTACTAGTATGCATATATATCCCAGCGATTTCTCTATTATAATTTGTGGTGTTATAGTTTGTATAATTTTTCGTATTTACTGGTATGCACAATACTCGATAAATGATCTTGAAATGAGGGTAGCATTAAAACATGCATAATAAATATTTGGTAAATAGAACCAGACAATGGGTACAGGTATTCAGCACATCCAAGTCTTTCGTACTTCTTCATTTCCCCATGCAGGTTTCATCGTCTCTCAACTTGAATGAGAAACGTACAATTGACAAGGACAGTAACAATTAACACATGCCATCTACACTGCACCCATCTTTCAACATGGAAGAGCGGATCATCTCTCACCAGAAAGAAACCAAAAGTTACAAAAGCATCACTTGAGGACGGATCCTTTTCTTTAATGGATTTGAAAAGAGGATAATAAGATTAATGTACAATATGAGAGAATGAAGTAAATGATTCATTAAACCTTTCTAATTAAAATCTATGCTAAATTGAACAATTGGTGTTTGAGTCTACTGGCTACTGGGGAATTGGTGATGTTGCAGCAGTCTCAGCTGGTTGACTCAAGTTACCACCGCTGCCATCAGAAGTTGGAAAATTGGCAGCAAAGCCAAAAGGATTCGGTGCTGCAGGCGAGAACATAGTCATCTGGTAGTTTGTCATCATAGCTGGGTTCTGCAGCACAGTTGGAGCATAGCTGTATTGAACAGTAGTCGCAGATGCTCCAGAATTCTGTGTGAAGTCAGGTGCAGACAGTGGTCGCAATGGTGGCTGCAGCTGCAGCTGCAGTGGTGGTTGCAATTGCAGTGGTCGCTGCAATGGCAATGGCTGGCGATGAAGTGGGTCGGAAAGCGCATAGGGTGAAGAGACCGGCTCAGGGACGTAAGGAGTGACTGCTCCATTGTCAATTCTAAGCTTCTTATTTTCTGAAGATAAGTCTTCATTTGCAAATTTACCATGACTTTCTGAAGCCAGTGAGGAGAAGACCATTCTCAGCAAATCAGCAGAATCGGTTGCGGCTGTGAGCTTTGCTGCCATGGCTGCAGCTGCTGACTTCCGCTGTTCATCAGTCTGAGAGGTGACATCAATGGTAGCCATCTGTTGGGTACATGGGGGAATTCCTTGACCTCCTGAGCTGGCTGGGACATCAGGGATGAGGTTTGCAGATACATTCAAGGCAGCAGGCGCTTCTTTCACATTCTGCTCAGATGCCCGGCAGATTTTGCAGTCCTGTAGCTTATTGGAGATGATGTTCAGTTGCTCAGATTTTGATTCTGAGGCCTGTAATCGAAATGAGAAGCATTAGTAATAGAACATTTGAGATAGAGGATTCATCATTAACAATGTTATATGAAGTAAACATCCTATTTCCTCAGTGACAAAGACCAAATGCCCACTGTATTCATCTATAAAATTGACTTCTAGCCAAATCACTAAAGAGCATACTCATCAAAGCAACAGTGGCCAATTTGGATGACCCACCATGTCATCTGTGAGACATTTGCCATCATAGTCATACTTCTAGCCAAAACAAAGTATAGTTAGCCTGATGAAATTACCTGGATATGGTCATGAGCTTGCTCGATCTTCCCTTCCTAAAAATCAAAACAAAGAACAAAATTGAACAAGAGTGAAAAGAAATTGATCAATAAACAAAATGAAAGTCTGGTTGTATTTCAAGACGATTCAACCCATCAAGTTACTTACCTGCTCAAGAATAGCTTCTCTCAAATGGCTGAGCAGAGTTATTCTGGATAATTCCGAGGCTGCCAACTTATTTGTATATTCTTCTAATGTGTCAAGATGAGTCTGCATCTCCTCCAAAATTCCAGACCTATTCAGCCTCCCTGTCGGTACAAGAGGGTAAGATTTGAGCATAAGCACTAAATTTCCCCCCAAAAGCAACCATATAATGGGAAAAATGAATTCCATGGGTCACTCAGTAGAATTAAACATGAATACTTCAAACAATATCAATCAAACTCTAAAAAAATAGTGTTGAACTCATCTTCAAAATAACATGACATAGCTAATCTATGAAAATTAGTGGTGATGTAAACTCCAGGATACATGAAGAGAGTCTACAATCACACAGGATGATCTCAAGACAATATGATCATACAATATGAGAGACTAATTTATTGCAATTAAATCCACATCCATTCATATAACATAAAATTGCAAGAAATCAAAATCCAATGATTTCACAAGTACATAACACTTTCAGTCTTTCAGCAAAAACATCCAAAGCTCTTCAACAAATCCAGTCAAATAGATCAAAAACCAGTTAATTTAATCAAGCAGGAAAGGAGAGCACATGTCTAAGCAAGCAATTTATGGAAAGCTTACCAAAGTCAGGATTACTTGCAATTTCCTTTTCTACTCTCTCGAGATAGCTGACGGAATTCTGGTATTTGGCAAACAACACATCCTCCAGCACAGAGCCATCACCAACTTGCTCATAGCTTGAAATGAGCTTTTCCAGAATATCTCCATTACCTAGTTTCTGATAATTGTCATACAAACAAGAGATAAAATTTAACTCTATCATACTAGAAGTGGCAGATCAACCTGAAAGCATTATATAACAGCAGTGAATGCTCAGGCTAGCACTTATGGTATGAGGGCTAAGCATCTTACCAGCTTGGTAATGTTAGGTTTCCCATTTCTATAATTCTTGTCTAAGTTCCTACCAAGCACCTCCTCCTTAAGCACTTGCCCACGAGAACCAAAGACTTTACGTTCCTCCCAGATGTCAATCTAGAAAAAATAAAAGTGAAGACAGGTAAATGATGAACCATGATGATCTGGAAGGTTTTATAACTGAAAGAATATGAACAATAAATATCATGTAGCTATGAAAGAAATACATGCAAGTAAAGTGAATGAACTACAACAAGAAGCGCTTCTACAGAGTTTATTTGCTCAAATAGAAGAAAAAGAAGTCTAATTTGGATAGGCAGACATAGAGGAGTGTTTGTGCATATTAGCAAAGTGACCAAATACACAAAAACAACCAGACCCTATTATTTCTATATACCAATCTCAATGCAGCTTTCCTCCCATCCTCGTTGCCATTCTCGCATACATAATTGAGCGCATTAGGAAGAACTTTCCAGTATTCGTTAACAAACTCTGAACCCCTCCTCCTACTATTCTGCAATATATCATTGGCAAGATAGAGAAAAGGTATGTGCTTGTCAAGTGGAGAGCAATGAAATTCACTGTCCCATGTTTCCACTAATTCCTTTGCATTGTTCCGATGAAATATACACCAATGGGAAAGAGCTTTATTGTGTTAAGTTCAAGATTAAGAAAATTTCAATGGCTTCCTACCATTGATGCTGTTTAAACCTACATTGAGAAAAAATTTAGTCTTGCAGAATTCTATTGTACTTATGTATTTTGCTACCAGTTGTAAATAAAGTTGATAATGAAAGCCCTGCTGTTGTGGTTCTTGAGTGAATAAAACTAGCTCAATGCAAAATGACTATATATATAATAAAAAAATTTTAAAAAAAAAAACACACTGAAGGATACTTTCTATGCTCTGCTGGGAAGGATTTAGCTTGGCAAGCTTGTCAACAAAGATCTGCCTGTTAAATAAGCTGCTCATTTTTAAACAAAATATCACCGGGTAGATTTAAAGCCTGAAAATAGAGAAGTAAAATGTATGCAGTTAAATTAGGTAGGGAGAAGAAAATGACAGTGAAAGACCAACTCAAGTAATTCTCTCTGTAAATAACAAAACAGATAATTCATTGACGATTCAATAATTTTTATTACGGGCTGGAGTCTATACCCTTAAAAGTATTTTAAAATACTACAGCGGTCTAATCATTCAATGCTAATACTTAGTGGCAAATTAAGAAAATCGCATGTGATATTAAAATTTGAAAGTTCTAGCTCAATCTTCAAATTCTGGATTTAGGATAGAAGCTCTTATTCAAAAGGTCACAATCATTCTAGGTGGTTGTCCTTAAATCCTAAAACAGTTGCATACAATCTGTATTAAGTATTTATGATGCTCATTCTTGGTGGTCTCCCCTTAAATCTTAAAAACTTCTACATACAATATCCATACGTAATAATGATATTTGGTGGTGATGTCAGTTGAAACCCTAAAACTTCATACAGTTGCATAGTTAATGACGATGTTCATTCTCGGCCTATCCTTAAATCCTAAAACTCATGAGACCCGCAAAGGATCACTCCAAATCTCCATACCAACTTGAGGCAATAAATTTTGTTTCAAAGCATCCGCATCATCGTATTTGTTTTTAAAAAGAAGATGCTTTGTTAATTTAAACGGTATTCTTATTGAGTGTAAATTTTTTATTTTTATTTTTGTTTACCCTTATTAAGGTTATTTAACCATTTGCGTGAAGATATACATTGATCATTTAACTTTTATCATCTTTTTGTTTTCTTTTTAGCAATTTACACTAGCGCAAAAAAATAATAATAATAATAAAATAATAATAATAATAATAATTCTTTTCAGTTCTGTTCCAAAACCCTTTTCAATTCTGTTCCAAAACCAAAAAACTAAAAATGATACAGAAGTCCTTCTATGATACGAGTCAAATAATACACCCAGATGCTCTATTTACAAGAAGAGCTATAATAAAAGTGCTTAAAAAATAAAAGTAAAGGCCAAAGACAACCTAAGTGGTTCAGGTTCCACACCAAGCCCAATTCCAAATGCACAATCCTGTTAAGCAATATAAGAACACACTGAAAGTTACAAAAAGTAGAAGAATGACACAATTATAGATAGATGCCTTCCATAAACCAAAAGAAAGGATAAGTACACAAATAAAAACTATGCAACACTGCCTATTATTTCAATATTAATGTAAAATTTTTAATTTAACTAAAGTATACTAAATAGCATATACGTGACCATTGCGATCACTAAATCAAAATACCTTATCTTTGCTGTTGCATAAATCACAGTTTGGCAACAACTGAATGAAACAACCATGTATTTGATTTACAAAGTTACACATTTCATGAATCATAGCACAAATCTGGTCATGCAACCTTTTGATTCATTTCAACACAACCTATTATTTCAATATTCTTGGGGCCTTTTAAATTTAAAGAACTTAAACGACATAACACATATGTGACCATTATTGATCACTAAATCAAAACATGTAACCTTTGCTATTACATAAATCACAGTTTGCCAACAATTACATGAAACAACCATGAATTTGATTTACAAAATCACATATTTCATAAATCATAGCACAATTTTTTTTACATCATCACAAACCTATATTTCTTCCCTTTAAGAAGGCTTCTTAAAAAACATAAGTAGATAAAACTTCCTCAAATATATGCTATTAAAGAAATATTGAATCTGTTAATGCATCAATAAAATTATATAATTCAGCAAAGTTTCAAATGGTACATTACTATATCAATGGATTGAAATAGAAAAAAACACTAGAAGTGCATATAGATATCAAAATCCATACTAAACTAGACATGTTTTAAATATTTTGTGAAGAATCACTGGCAAGATGGTTCTCCAATTCTTCAAAGATAGAACCAATGGACACTGATGCTGAATATGACCGCTTAAGCACATCGCGATCATCCAATCAAGTATAAAAATCATCAACAAGGATCAAAGAGCAATTGGAAAAAAAAAATCAATTTTAAAAAAAAAAAAAAAAAAAAAAAAATTGACGGGATGTTACACCGATTCGTGTGAAGTCGATCATGAAAACAATCTCAGATCATAAATTCAAAGAAATCCACATCAACAACCATCAACGGGAAAAGAAAGCAACATCGACTACGAAACATGGAATTCCGTGCAAGAACAGCGATGTCAGAGTAAAGAATCACGAATTTCACAGAAGAACAATGGAAATCAGAATGATCGAAGGAGATTGATAGCATTCAGACCTTCTTGGAGGATTAATGCATGCGAGTGCACTACTTTCGATTTGGGGATTAGGGTTTTCAGGCCAGCGCCACAGGTTTTGCCCGGGGTTTTCGAACAAAAGGGTGGGTTGGAGGGCGCGTGGAGTCTCTTCCTCACTTCCATCGTCAATACAAATGGCGGCCGATCACGTGCTTGCTCACGTGTTTAGATAATAGATATTTATCTATTTATATTTCTCTTTTACTGAAAGAGGGAAAGGAAAGAAAATGAATTTCTATTTTTAATAATTAAAAAACATTGTGATTGGTCCTAAAGAAGTTAGTTGATTGGCTCTGTAATTTTTTTTTCTATTTTTAAAATTAATAAACTAAAATAATAAGATGAGTGGGTTGGCTTTTCAAGGGAGAGCAGTTATTTGTTAAAAAATAACTATATTAATATTTTATTTTTTGTGTTTGTTTAATGTGCTCTAGGAAAAATAACAGAAATTTGACTTTTAAGATAAAGAAGTGAAGTATATATTATATCTTATTTGAATCGTACTAAAATATATTGTATGATTTTTTATTCATTATCATCACTTACATTTACATGACAGAGCATAAATCTTTTGCCCATATTGATTGGTTTTGGTAAAGAGATGACATAAAAATTATTCCCCGTCAATTGTGATTGAAAGTGAATTCTTGGTCAATTTTTGTGAAGTAGGGTGATAAACACCAATCCTTAGAAGTGTATGTGGGTAAAAAAAATTATCACAACATCCTCACCCTCTTGAAACTGGAGAGCACAGTCGGTAATTCTCGATCAATTCATGCAATAGTGTGATCATCATCCGCTATTTAAATATAAAAAATTTATTTTGCTATTGACTTAGAAGAAATAGGTCCGAATTTCAATAATACTACTTTTATTTGCCAGTATACTGGTATCATTTCAGAACATTTCCCACGTCCAGTGAACAATGTACATATCATTTATGGAAAGCAATGATATAACCTTCCATACTGCAAGCAACAGTAGGAAGAAGAAAGAATGAATAGTACATCCTGAATTTGCCTCTAAATCGATAGCACACCATGGAACCTAGAGACAAAGTTCTAATCTCAAGTACATGAGGAACTGCTCCATTTCAGAGTTCAAGCACATTTGGAATTCTTACATTGTGGCGAAACTCGGAGAATCTTTACGTATTCTTTTCTTGATTTACAAAAAGAATTGAGACTACTCTCAATGACCTTGCCATCTTCAGTAAGCTGGACACCATAAGTCTGCAACCGGTGGATGTCGCGAGGAATGGGGCTTTGCCATTCACTGTCCCACCAAGCTGGAGGGAGGAGTGGAGTGAAAGCACATTGATGTCGCTGGTGGCGGCAACTCAGCGGGCCGGCAAATCTATTCCAGATGTGGCCCCAACCAATCTGATTCTTCAGGCCTTCTGCCAGCAGGTTACTATGGAAGCTGCTGAAGAATGAAAAATTGGAAGTTCCAAAACCTTTTTTACCTGCAGATCAGAGGGCAGGATCATAATGTATGAGTCTGGCTCATTATCAGTGCTTGAAAGAAAAAGAAAAGCCTCAGCATACCATATTGATTTGCTGCTGCTAATGCTGCAATCAGCTGAGCATATGTTGTTCCAACACGACGGTGCGCTCCAGAGACAACAGCATGCTTGGCCCGGGAAGCAAGGAAAAAATCAACAAATGCAACCCATCTCGGTGCTGGCCCCCAGTCCTTCACTCTAAAATCTAAGGGCTGAAGAAGATGAGTCTAAGTTTTGGTCAACAAATGTTCTCCAGAGTAAATTTTCAACTTGAGAGGAGGACGTTAAACTATTTGACATACAAGTTAAGTTTAAAAGCAAGTCTCCTTATGCTCTAGAAAAGATGTTACCTGGTGTTGCCTGTTGAAGCTCCCAATTGATATGTTTCCCTTGAATAACTTGTAATCAAAATGAATAACCTGTTCATTAGAAGAGCATCGATAAGAGGAAATGCCCATGTGAAATTATTCCTGATGAAAATATGATTGTATGATAGTTGATATTAAATCTACAACTAGATTACCCTACCTCAGCAAATTCAGCAAGGTGTGGCCTTATGTCTGAAACCAATGAAGGAGTGTCTGAAACCACAACCACTTGTGGTCTTGCAATTTTAGGTTGATGGTCATGAACTGCTCTTTTAATGCACTTAACTGCCGCCTGAATGGCTCTTACAGACCTTAAAAGAATATAACCCCCCAGACGTTTATCAAATCATTATCAGTAGAAGTAGTGCCAAAAAATAAACCATGGCTGGTGTTCAACTTGATGCTACTGCAAATGTATGTGCATATATATAATTTTAACTATGATGAATCAGCCTCAGCAACAAAATTGATTTTAGAGAACATAAAGAATTCTCAATTCAAGAAGAATCAAACCATTATAATTCAAAAATATGTGTATAGCTCAAAAATGAAAAGCTCCCCTTAATAATCATCTCAATGAAAACAACAGAATGCAAAAATGATTTCCTGTGGAAATCTCTACTTCAATCCTGAAACTGTGCCGCATTGCATTGAAGTAACTCAAAAAAATTCATTTCTAACAAATATTTTAGTAATTCAAAATGCCAGCTACCTGTTTGCTAGCATGCGCATGTGTAATGCAATGTCAGGGTCGCCACTTTTCAAGATCTGATCAACAGCATCCTTAATTGATAATGAAGGAGAAATGACAATTCTCATAAGCTCCCCAAATACATTAGGTCTGGAATGAAACGACTCAGGTTCGCCAAAAAGAATTGAAGCAGCATTCTTCATCCCAGGATGTACATTCTTAAGAAAAAATTGAATAGCTACCGCATCATTTGTTCCTTGAAACCTGCAACAAATGAACAATGAAGGTGAACCTTACTGTGCAGAGTAACATAGAAGCAACGCGCTTTTTTTTTAGGATGCATTCTGATGAAAGTATATCACTGCCACAGGTAACCAACAATTGGGCAGTCAGCACTCAGCAGGACCAGCCCCCATCAACTTGAGGGGCTGTTCATGGGCCTCCAGGCCCCTGGTCATCTATATGGAGCAAGGTATGTTCCTTGCCCTTCCACTCTCATAAGCTAGAAAAAGAAGATGAAGACAGGGCACTGACGGCAGGGTCCATAAAGGGCAGGTCAAGAAGTTGCACAAGGAACGCTGGTGATTTTTATTAGATAACAATCAGAGAAGTACACAGGATAATGCGATGCACATTAAGTTCTCCCAAGATAATGACTAACTAGATGATTTAACCCAAGACCCTGGGCTAAAGCCATTAGTAAATAACAGATAAGTTTGATCCATGCAGTATATGGTACTTATCAAGCAAAGCTAAACTAATGTTCAAGATGCTGCATTTTGAGCATTTATAACAGACTTACCAGATAATTGGTTGTTTCCAAAGTCTCCAATCACTACAAAGAACATTTGTTTCTGATGGATGCTCAAAATTATCAACTCTAACTACTAAATTTCTTCCGTATTTTTCACCACACTTATTCTTTCTCCATAAATGCTTGACCTCCTTCAAGGTAAATGAATGGTTGGTATAAGAAATGTATTCCCCAAAGGGATATGAGCCCCTGCAGAAGAAGATGAAAGGTCTACACTAAGTAGATATCATCAAATGATCTAAATTCAGTAAACTCATCTTTTTAGTAGTCCAAATATCAGTTAAATAATGAAAATTTAAGAACAGATGAAATTTATTGCTCAATTATATAGGGAAAGAACTTCAGAACTCAGGAAGTATTTACAAATGGCATCCAAGTAATATAAACCCACTATAAGGCAGCTTATCTAAAGAATGAACAAGAATAAATCCATAAAATAAGATGGTCCAGACATTGAAATATTTCATAAAACAAAAAATAAGGTAATTTAAAAAAAAAAGGCTTGAGAGAGAATATATATGCCTGGTTTGCCCAATGATCAAGGACCGGTTTAACATTATACTTAATGCTGCTGCAGTTAAAATCTTGTACATTTCATTGCCAAAACCTGCCTCTGATGATTTCCCTATCACAAAACCCTGTTTGCAGAACTCGTGTGGAGATAGCCCTCGGACTCTAGCAGCTCCTGGCAAGTTAATTGAATATGTGAACATCTACCTCTCTCGCCTGCTTTTGAGCACTCATTTCATACTCTTCTCAAATTATAGAGAAAAATAAATAAATAAATATACATATATATATTTATATATATATTATACCATACACGCAGATGCTACAACTAAAATCCTACTAAGGGTGCAGAAGCTCTAAAACCTAAAAAGCACAATAGATATGAGCATTCCTTTTCATCAGGTCATTCCAAAAAAATTCATGCCCACACAAGATTGATACTGATATTGCAGAAAAAAGGTTATGAGTCCAGCTCAGACTTTATGATGCAAGCTCAAGTTCTCATGAGCTAAGCATCATGTTGTCAATTCCTAGTGCATAGCGGAAATAGTTGAAGAGGCGCACAAGACAGAGACTAAACTTATAAACAAACGGCATCTTATGAAGATGAGTCATTTTCTAAATTGATCACACAGATTCTATATGTATTAAAGTTTTTCTTCTCACCAGGTCTCTAATAAAATAAAAGAGAGTAAGTTGCCTCAAGAGACACTCTTTTGTTCGTAAACAAGACGGTCAGTTAACTAAAGATTTATATAACAGATAAGTAATATTCCCATTATGTGTATGTAGTTCACAAGCACCAAGAACAACTTGTGTATAAAATCCATGTGATTGAGCTACAGCATATTATGCACCATCTGAAATGTACCAAGGCAATAATATATGCAATCAAGCAATTTTAGTCAGCAAATTGTGCAAAATAAAAAGTTTTACATGCCGTCGTTAGTAGTGCCCAGGAAAAAAAAACAAGAGTTGAATAAGGTACAACTGAAGATAACACTAACATGAAACGTTTTAGATGAACAACATGAGACCATCCCAATAACACTAGAGTTGGTAATTCATATTTCTCCAAAGTCAAAGAATTCAAAGGTCGAGAGAGTTTGAATACTATCTTTCGATTCCATGGCTTGTCCACACCCTTATAGGAAAAAAAAAAGGCAGATCATGCATCACATTTATCAAAGTAACATGCTTTTCATAAGAAATCGACAAACAAACAACCAAGATCCAAACCATGTGAACACTAATGAAAAGCACAACATGCATTTCCACAACTTCGATGATCGGAAAAGAGAAAAACAGAGATAGTGCCTTGCCATGGAGATCGAAGTGGTGCTGGATGAGCTCCCTGACTCTAAGGCTCTCATTCTCCGACCCCACAGCGAAGGCCTCCCCCATCTTCTCCACCGTCGCACACCCCTCTCGCCTCTCCTCCACAGCTAATTCCAAACCACCATCCTCATGATTGTCCCGGCCAGCGTCAGGGGAAGGGAGGGCCGGATCGCGAGAAGGATCGATAGTGGCCGATGAGATCCAGGAGAGGAGTATGAGAAGCACGGTGGAGACCACGAAGAGGAGGAGAAGCCTCGAGCGTCGGCGGCCCCGCCGCCGCGGCGAGCTCGGGTGCCGCCTCATCTCACTGGAGATCTCGCGCGAGAGGAATATCGTTATCGGATCGGATCGGATCCAAATGGCCCCAAATGGAGCTCCGCTTAAATCTTCAGCTAAAGAACAACGAATCCAAATCCTACTAAACTGTAAAATAGTAATAAAAATACAGTAAAAAAATTTTAAGAACAAACAAGTTATGGTTTTAAGTATCATGGTTGTTACTGAAGAATACTAATAAAATCTCTTTTGCTTTTCAATGATCATTAATATTTTGAGAATGCATTGAATATGTTACTATCTTTAAGCTTGTATTTGTCTCTATCATTATTGTCCTTTTTGGATAAGTATTATGCATTATTTAATAAGAATTTAATCATCTTCTAATTATTGCTTAATATAAAAATTCTTTATCATAAATACTTTTTATATTAATACAACAAAAATATAATTATTTGAAAAGATATATATGATAGAAACGTTACATTTTTTTAGTTATTAGTTGGCAATTTTATATTGATGATGGCTAAATTAGCTAGTTTCCGTATGTTTAAATTCAATTTTTTTTAATAAAATAAATAAATCACAAATTTATTAAAAATAAAAGCAACATATAACACAGGAAGCCAAAGAAGAGGGAACTAAACACCCAGATAAAACAAGTATTGGAATAAATTACCATAACTTATTGAATGCATGCTTACATTCATTTAGTAATTATTTCTTCAATTTTGATAATAACTTTCACAAAGAAAAAGGGTAAAATGGTATCAGTCAAAAGCTATCTCGCATGTAAACCACATGCATGATACCAGAACATATGTAAAGTACCAAAGTAACTAAATAGTGCTTATATATATATATATATATATATATATATAGTATTCGAATTTTTAACTTCGTTTATATCATCTTTTGTGTTTGTATGTATATATATATATGCATAATCAAGCTGCCACAGTGCTCTTGGTTATGACATTCTCCTCATCATTTGTAACTGCTGTGCCTTTGTTCTGTTCATGATCTCCTTCATGACTTGGAATTTCAACCTCCTTTTCTTTAATAATTTGATGATCTGGAACCACAACAATTGTTATTGAGTCACTGATCACTTTCTCTTCTGAAACTTTCTTGCAATTCTTGTACACCGTGTAGAGCACCATTTGAGTCATGCCAAAGAGGAAGCCCAATATGTTTGGAATCTATATGTGATCATTAACCATGCAAAAGCAGCAGTTAAATTCATTAGTAATAATCAATGTAGGAAAAAAAATTAAGTAATCTATCATTAGCTAGTTTATGTATAATTACCGCGACGTAGATGTCCTTGCTTAGTAAACCATATCCGAACCAACAGACGGCACTCAGAGTTAGGAACAATGAGAGGTAGAAAGGCATGAACTCAACACTCTTTGTTTTGATGACTAGTTTCTGAAACATTCACAAAAAAATTAACACAGTAAGGATATATGTATGTATATATATATATGTATGTAATTAAAACTAGTTAGCTGAAATTTTTTAAATACTTACAATGATGCTTAAAGGAGCGGCGAAAACACTAACAGCAAAGGCAACACAAATCCAACCAAGAAGAATGGCTCGGTTTTCGCCTTTTGTAAGGAGCATAGTTAAGAGGACAATTGAGCCAAACAGGATAACATTGAAGAGAAACATCAGCTTTAGAGTGTAGATCTTGGCTTTTCTTGGAGCATAATGTAGGAACATGAGAATATAAACAGTTTCAACAAAGCAGCCAAAGGTGTTGATGGTGATGAGAAGGAACATGTTGGTCTTCACAAAGGCATAGTAAATCCATAGCATTGCACTGAATAGAGCAACCACATAAGGCACTGATTGAAACCCTTCTGTTGATTTCCTTTTGTACACTCTATAGAATGTTGGCCTGTTTATAATTCATGCATGCAATAATTAAACATTAATTAGTTGATTAATCATGCATCATTGGTTAATAAGTAATTGAATATTGGATTGTGAAAAGGAGTTCTTACAGTGGAGCAAGATACACCATGAAGGAGATAAGATTACCTGCAGAATGATAATAATTAAGCAAGTCATTAACTAGAGTTTAATAAAACAAAAATTAAATGTGAAGAAATTAAATTTAACATCAATAAAGCATGAACTTTCTGCCTACCAACTTTAGTGTGGTGTAAAAGACAGATGGAGTTTAGTTTACTTGTTACAAGTCTATATATATAATTAATGTATATATATGATCATACATATATAACCGTAGTATCTTAATGTAATGATATATATATTATTAAAGAGGAGAAAAAGTCTTGTGAACCTTAAACAAATTGAATGAATCCAATGTTTATAATTTCAGGAAAAAAAATTTTCACTAATGTTGCACCATGCATGCATCCCTGTGATGAGTTTGAGATATATAATTCTCAATACTTTTTTCTCAAAAAATATAAAAAGCAGAAGCACTTTATATAACTTCTCTCTTCGTTTTTAATTATCATTTACTCACTCCCTTAGAAGAAAGACAAGAAAAACAACAACAAAGAGATCAGAAAGAAATGCAAAAGTTCATGGCCATGAGAATATTGTTTAAATGAAATTATATATATATATATATATATATATATATATATATATATATATATATATATATATATATATATATATATAAAGAAGAATTAAGCTACCTAGAATGCCAAAAGCGAAAGCATAAGGGTGGTCCAAAGAAAGGCCAGCCATCTCTTCCTTCAATTCAACACAAACAAAACTAATGAAAAAAAAAAGAAGAAGAAGAAGAAGAAGAAGCAGAAGAAGAGAAGAGAAGAAGGTTAAAGGCAAAAAAAGAGTGATCCTCTCTTCTCACAAATTAAGAGAGAAAACTCTTTAGCCTTAAACTTCCTCTACTTCTCAAGCTAATGCAATGAGCTAGGCTTGATGTGAATAAAGAAGAGCAATGAGCTTTATATAGGAAATGAAAAGGTTAAAAAAGAAAATGACGCATGGAATATCATATACATAGATATATGAAGTGCTTTTTTAACTTTTAAACATTGATGAAAACTCTAATGAAAACTATAAACACAATATTAAAAAGTATAAAGCTTGTGTTTGATTTGAAGTTTGAATGGATGAATGGTTGGCTTGGGTTATGGCTACGTACGTTACTACGTAATTGGTTATGAAAGGTGTATACACATGACAAAGAGGTTCATTAATTTCATGTGACTTCTCAAGCCAACCTAACTATAACTCCACAATAATACATAGCCTTTTAGCCGTTTCTCCATCCGCGTCAGCATGCACAAACCCTAACTTCCTCCATGACTCTCCCACCTCCTTTGCTTCTTCATGTACACCTCTATTAATTAATTTCTCTCTCTTTTGAACTATCAAAATGCTCCAAAGTTTTGCATGAAATCATACACGTTTAGCACCTTTTTTTTTGTTTGTTTTCAGTAACTTAAACTTTGACTTAAAACTTTAGTTTCATGACTTTTATGTATTTTTAATTAGTGTTTAATTTTCCCTTCTAATATATATATATATATATATATATATATATAAAAGAAAACATCATCTAAGTGAGTACTTAGATGATATTTTTTAAGTATATATATTGATCTAATGGCTATAAGTGTTGTTTCTTTTTTTCTGTTTTATATTGTTCCGAACTGTTGTACACTATTTACAGTAAATTTCTCCTTTTAACATATATATATATATATATATGAGAAAACATCATCTAAGTATTTACTTAGATGATGTTTTCTAACTATGTTGATCCAATGGCTCTTAGTGTTATTTTTTTACTGTTTTGTATTGTTCCGAACTGTTGTACATTATTTATTACTGTACATGAATTATCATAACCATCAAAATACAAATCCAACAGTTATCAGATATATAACTAGAAAGAGGTAGAAGGAGAGAAAGACCAAATTAATTAATTTTAATGTGTAGTTAGGCAAAGTGAGACATTTTAATGAATCTAATAAAGAATCAATGAAAAATGGGTATATTGATTAAAAAGCCTCTCACATTTAGCATGAAAAATGTATATATAGTTACAACTATATATAAAGCAAACAAAAAATGATTGACAAAGCAAACAAAAAATTCACGTATACACTATTTACAGTAAATTTCTCTTTCTAACATATATATATATATATATATGAAAAAACATCATCTAAGTAAATACTTAGATGATGTTTTCTAAGTATGTTGATCTAATGGCTCTCAGTGTTATTTTTTTACTGTTTTGTACTGTTCCGAATTGTTGTACACTATTTGCTACTGTATATGAATCATCATAACCGTCAAATACAAATCCAACAGTTATCATATATACTAAAAAAAGGTAGAAGGAGAGAAAGATCAAATTAATTAATTTTAATGTGTAGTTAGGCAAAGTGAGACATTTTAATGAATCTAATAAAGAATCAATGAAAAATGGGTATATTGATTAAAAAGCCTTTCACATTTAGCATGAAAAATGTATATATAGTTACAACAATATATAAAGCAAACAAAAAATGATTGGCAGCAAACAAAATGTAGGTATGCACTATTTACAGTAAATTTCTCCTTCTAACATATATATATATATATATATATATATATATATATATATATATATATATATATATATAGAGAAAAAACATCATCTAAGTAAATACCTAGATGATGTTTTCTAAGCAAAGTTGTCAGACCCGGCCCGGGCAATGACCCAGATAAGCCCAGGGGTCAGGGGTTGATGGGTTCGACCGGGTCGAACCGGGGTTGAACCGGGGTCAATAATTAAATATAAAAAAAAATATTATAATAATTAATAATGAGCAAATATAATATTAAACCCATAATTATAATATAAAAACCTACTCAAATTTGATATTTAAATTGATAAATGACTTTATATACAGTAGAGTTTTCTAATTATGTCATTTATTTTTATATTTTTAAATATTTACAAATTTAATATATTAATATATAATTATCGAACTTCTCTCGGTGTTATTTATTCTCATTTATTTGTTTATTGGTTGATTTTGTTAAAATAGATAAGAAATTTAATTCACTAATTCTTATATCTCAATTGAGTTTTTATTTTGTTTTAAATTTTCATATATTTTTTATTTAATTAGAATATTTTAATTTTATATTTTTATAATAAAAGTACACTCATTTATTGTTTTATTTTCTTAATAAATTAAATTTTTAGAAAGTATTTACATAACACATTAATAGATTTTATTTTTAAATGTTAATTTTTGTTGGTATGTTTATGATATATATATATATATATATTGTAATTCTATTTATTGTCTAATGAGAAAATAATAATAAATTATTAAATATTGTAAAAAAAAAATAAACATTGTGACCCGATTGACCCGGCCGGGTCAACCGGTTCCCAGTTGAACCGCCCGGGTCTCCGGGTTAACACCGGGTTTTTTAATACCTGGTTCAATGGGGTATACCCGGGCCGGCCACATGACCAGTTCCCGGTTTTTCCTGTTGAACTGGCCAGGCCAGTCCAGGTCTTGACAACCTTGATTCTAAATATGTTGATCCAATGGCTCTCAGTGTTGTTTTTTTTACTGTTTTGTACTGTTTAGAACTGTTGTACACTATTTATTATTGTACATAAATCATCATAATCGTCAAATACAAATTCAACAATTATCATATATAATTAGAAAAAGGTAGAAGGAGAGAAAGATCAAATTAATTAATTATAATGTGTAGTTAGGCAAAGTGAGACATTTTAACGGATCTAATAAAGAATCAACAAAAAAATGGGTATATTGATTAAAAAGCCTTTCACGTTTGGCATGAAAAATGTATATATACTTAGGACTATATATAAAGTAAACAAAAAATGATTGACCAAAAAAAAAAGCAAACAAAAAATGTACGTACACATCACCTTAATTTCATGTTTACATAATCATGCTGCATGCGCATAAGGTTTTTGATTATTTTGCATAAATATTGAATAGAAAACTAAGACTGGAAAAGTGGGGTACATTGAATAGATCTAATTAAAAGGCATTCATGATTCATCTATAAGATGATTTTTTTATTAATAGCATGTAGAGATGTATGAACCGTTCTAGGTGGTCTTCTTTTTCAAAACAAAACAAAACAAAGTACAAAACTTATGGGAATTACAATAAGAAAAATTCATTGCCTAATTTATAACATGAATTAAATTTTTTTTATTTTATTTTTTTATTTTATTTTTTATTTTATTTTTTATTTTTGGGTTTCTTTGTAGTTTGGTGGTTGGTATGTGACTTAACCCAAGAAAATTGGGGTCCACCGATGTGTGTTTTAACCATCAAGCCATGTAGGCCAGCACTCTTCACTGTCAATTTGGGCTTTCATGTGCAATATATACAAACTCCATTTTAACTAATAATAATAAAGCAAGGTAATCAAAATTAATAGTTAACCTAAATCATTAATTGTGCATTAATTATTAATAGATTATTTAAATCAAGAGCGTGTTAATACTAATCACCTAATTAAGCTTTTTATGGTTAATTATTTCTTAATTAATTTGCATGCTTGAATGATTAGCCAATTAGCAGCCTTGTGCTGGAAGAGTTTGGCATTGCAGTTATGAAAGGCCTCGATGAGACAAAATAAGGTCTTATCTCTTCTCCTTTTCATTTCTTATGGAGTCTGAAATCAAGCTGTGAATCATAAGCTCTGGAAGGCCAATTAGAGCAAAGAGATGTGCTATCTAATTAAGCTAATTAATTAATCTCTTGATTTGCTAATCTTGGCTCCCTTGTATAATGCTCAATTACTCAATCATTTACACCTTTACGCTTCTGAATTTTAGGAAGACACTTCCTTCTAAGTCTTTCTATAATTAGTTTTCTATATATTGAGAGTTTTAAAAGAAAAGGAGTTTTCTACTATCAATATATAGTTCTTTTTTTTTACATATATTTATTTAGAAGCAATAAAATACATAGTAAAAAAAAAAAAGCATTACGTAAAATATATATATATTTATGTTTATAGTTGAAGTGGATTAGACAGTTATCTCTCAGCAAAAATCATATGCTACAAATATAATGAGATGTCGTCTCTATTCATTCCTTTGTTAGTTGCGAAATTAATGAATACTTGTATTATTGGTCATTTCTTAAAAAAGTTAATGAATTCTTAAAATTAAGAGTACAAAATTCACATGTTTTTCATTTTGTTTTTATTTTTGTGCATCTTTGTTGTCTTTATTTAACTAAAATTAGAAAACATATTATTTGATAATCTTTTCGCTGATCTAATATATACCCGTTCTAATTTTTTTATTACCTTAATTAGTAATTATTTAAATTTTTTTTTAATTCTAGTACTTGTGTACCTCAAAAAGATGATTTATGCAAGCTAAAGCTACTAAACATATACTGTTAAATTTTTTATTAAATATATGGCATTATATGATAGTATGCCGAATTCTTACTCTAAAAGAACAGGGGGAAAAAATAGAAGTGATACTTAGGTGCAAATAAGGGAAAGGGACCAATATTTTATTGCACTTTTGGACCTCAAAGATGGCTAATTAAGTGACCAAAAGGTATGTAGAAAATTGCAGCAAAAATTTACTTATGGTTTGCTTTGCATAGAACAAGCATGAGATTATGCTTAATATGAGGAAAGGTTTTATTTCTTGTGGGGGAGTTCTTCACTTAATTTTAGCATGTAATTATGGATGGTTGTATATAAAGTTAAATTAATGTGTATTTGTTTTATTAAATTAAAACTTAAAGTTTTACACAATTTTGTTGTAAGAAATTATGTCTGTTAGTGAATCAAATTTATAAGTTAATTCACTCTTTATTATAAAGATACAACTATTTGAATATTTCATATCTATCTTAATTTGTCCGTTGTTTTTTTTTCTTTTTTTTATATTTATTTAGTATATTTGGTTTGATTCAGAAAGAAAATAAGAGCAAAAATTTTAGAGAAAATAATAATTAAATGAAAATTAATTAATGAATGGCACGTTGTTGTGCATGCTAAACATGCATGATAAGTCAAATGAATCTTTGAATTCGTTCAAATAATTATCAAATGAATCTTTGAATTCGTTTAATTAATTATTTAATAACATTTTACTCTCATGATATTCGAAATTTCAACCATAATTAGTTAGCGAGTAAAACTTGAGTGAAAATCCATTTGAGTTGATATCGAACACAATCTGATTATATAATTCACAAAAATTAATAAAATTTTGTTCTAAAACAATTCTAATTTGAATGCACGCTGACCAGGAGTAGTCCTCATCTTCTTGTTACTGGGCAGGCCTGTATCTCCAGACGGTAGTCTTCGCTCGCCCAGCTTGTTTTATTTTCTCTCTCTTCTTGTATTACTTTTGCTCACTGTTCTCCTCATCCCTGGAAAGGATTCCAGCATGTTATTTACTTTTAGTCTTTTCTTGTTTGTTGTTTCCTCTCTGTTGTACTCCTTTGTTCTCTTCTTTTTAATAAATTGGTGATTTATCCATTTTATTAAAAAAAAACTCACATAATGCCACATTGTAATTTATTGTTAAATAAATTAAACATTAATCTCATACATGTCGTATCTTCTAATTAATTATTGAAAGAAAAAAGTTCATCTTCTCACAAGTTAAGTACATAAAATATATGGTACAATCAACAACTTTAGTGAGATTATTACAGGACTAGAGAACTAATATTTAATGTACCTCGTATTTTAATTAATAACCAAGAATATGCTTCAAAAATAACAACTTAAAACATGTTTTGCATGCAGGTGAGATGATTATGAACATTCCAGACATATATTGTTAAAAAAGAATAAGATGGAACATATAACATAACTTGAAATTTGTGGTACAATAAACTTTCGGCCAAATGCAAATGTTAATTAGTACATACAATATAGACAAATACTTTGTACAAAAAAAATTTTGGACGCTGCACAATCTAGTTAAAGTTAAAGTAAAGATGCATATTTTGTCCAAGATTATATAGTTGTATGTCAACTTAATATGCTAATATTTTAAATACTGATTTAGAGTCGAGTAGTTTATTATAATATTTTTTTTATTCATTATAATCATGCTTATATATCTTAAATGAGATTATTATATTAATTAATCATGAATGAGGTTGTATTCATTATTTTATAATCGACAATGACATATTTGATAAAACTAATTAAGTTAACTAAATGTCTTGGTTTTTACCTTTTAGAAATGCATTTTCCATAAAAATTATTTAAAAATAAAAATAAAAAAGTTTAATATTTTCGAAGAGAAAGTAAGAAATATATATATATATATATATATATATATATATATATATATATATATATATATATATATATATATTTGAAAGTGGTATTAGATTCTTTTGAAATGACATATTAATATTATTTTTTTCTACAATAAATTGGTCGATAAGTGTATACTAAAAAGAAAAAGATAATTTACATAACTTTTAATTGTTTGAAATTTATTGGATATCAATTTTGTAATTTTAAAATTTAGACAACACAATCAAGCCAAATTTATTGGACAGAAACACTTCGGTCTCTAACTATATGTTTTAATAATCAAATTATTTAAATTTATTAGACAAAAACCTTTCGTTTTTTATTTGTAAAAAAGTCAAATGTCTGAGTTGTTGACAATGTAAAAATATTTTAAATATTTCAACAAATTTAAAAGTGGGTTTTCTCAATTTATTGTGAGTAGAGTACAGATGTAGTTATGGCATCGACATCATATTAAGTTATATACCAAGGTATTTTTGTTTTTTTTTTTAATCTTAGTAAAAAAAATATGTTTAATAAAAATGAAATTTTATACTATATGAAATTTATTTTTCAAAAAAAAATTAAATTTAAAAAATACCAGTATTTAACTCAAATTAAAAAGGATTTAACTATAGATTTAAAATAAAATTTTCAACATATATTTTCAAAGAAGTGACGAGAACAACAAAATCCTAAATAAAAGATGAATTTATGTCAAAAAAATCATTGTTTTATCCCTTGTGATATTTTTATTCATATGAAATATTTATTATATTATTTTGAACACCATATTAAGGACTTGGTATCGATAAATTATTAAATAAAAACAAACAAAATAAATGATACATATATAATGGAAGTGAACAAAAGTGTAAAAGATAACTAGATTTTGATTTGAATTCATTAGTTCATATTTTTAATATTAATGTAAAAGAATAATATTGAAACCAACTCTAAGGTAGGATTGTATTTAACTTTTATATTATGTCTAAATTTAATATATTTATCAGTGTAGTTTTGTTTTGGTAATATATAATTTCTTAAATTTTCTCATATTCCAAGATAGATATCAACATCTTAAAATCTCCCAGTAGAGTTATTACAAAATATGCTATATGGTTTAATAAAGCTTCACATATGCATGTCCATGCATGCAAAATTTGTACTTTATTTTTTCGTATAATATATGTATATATATATTTACGTAGTTTTGATTAATTTTCATAATTAAGCAATGGTTATATATATATATATATTTTAGTGAAAAAATATATTGTTTAATTTTCACTCACCATACAAATTTAAGGAGTATTGCTCAAATGATTATTATATATATATATATATATGTAAATTATAAATTATTGGGGAAAAGAAACATATAATGGGCTTTTTTTTTGGGCGTTATTAGCTCAGGCCTAATTCAATTTGGCCCAAAAAATTTAAAGAATAACTCTTTTAATTTTGAACCTGATAGAAAAGAAAATAATTATTTAAATTTGGGAATTAAAAAAGCTTTCTTTGTTAAAGAATAATTGTATTATTATTTGTAGTGTTTTACATTAATAGAAGAGTTAATAAGATAAAAAGATAACTAACTAACACACCTGTGGCATATAAGCCAAGGTTGTCATTCGCTTGTTCATTCTTGCTCTAACAGTGCATGTTCTACCAACCCAAAGTCACAAATTTTTTGCATTGAAATCCTAAAACCACAGTTAATATTAATCAAATCCATTTAAAAATAACCTTTGACTTAACATTAATAATAATACAAACAGATAAATAATTTATTTAATTAAATTAAATAAAACTAATACTACTGAAGATTGGATGATTAATAAAACTAAGCTCCAAATAATGATTCAACAGAGGAAACTGGAAAGACAATTCCCCATGAAAACAAATGTTAAAGTGATTTTATTTATTTATTTATTTAGTTTATTTTTTTAATACATGAACAAACACACATTTTGATTATCATTAAGTAATGAAGAGAAAACATTAATATTTATTTTAATGGTCACATGCTTGAGAAGTAAGTTCCCCAGTGTTAATATTAATAGACCCCCCAAACTTAAAAGCCAATGGCCACCTCCCCCAAGCAATGGCTGTCGTTAGGGTGGGCAAGACTACAAAAGCTTACAAATGCTTTAAATGCACCATTAATGGCAGAGCCTGATGGAGGAGTGTCTACTTCTGCCCTTCTCTCTCTCCTCCTCCTCTCTCTCTATTTGGAAACTGTGCTCTTCCCCACAACCCACCCCAAAAACAACACACCTTCTTCTTCTTCTTCTTCTTCTTCTTCTTCAGAAAGGAGCACATGTGTGGAGTGCCTTGAAGGTTGGTTGTCATGGAGGTTGAAGAAGTGAAGTTCTTGTGATCAAACTGATTGAGATTTGATTGACTTGCAGGTATGTATAAGAACCAGCTGCAAGAGCTAGCACAGAGAAGTTGCTTTAACTTGCCATCCTATGCATGCATAAGAGAAGGTCCAGACCATGCACCTAGGTTCAAGGCTTCTGTTAATTTTAATGGTGAGATATTTGAAGGGCCAAGCAACTGCACCACGTTGAGACAGGCTGAGCATGCTGCTGCTGAGGTTGCTCTTCAGAATCTCTCCGCCAGAGGCCCTTCTAGGACACTTACTGCTAGAGTTCTTGTAAGCCTGCCTTTCACTTTCTCATGGTTGATTTTGTTTTTCTTCTTTTAATCTTGTTGGTTGGTCATATTTGTTCCTTGGTTGTGTAGGATGAGACTGGGGTGTATAAAAATCTCTTGCAGGAGACTGCTCATAGAGCTGGGTTGAAGTTGCCAGTGTATACTACTGTAAGGTCAGGGCCTGGGCATCAACCTGTGTTCACTTGTAACGTGGAACTTGCTGGTATGAGCTTCAATGGAGAACCTGCAAAGACAAAGAAGCAAGCTGAGAAGAATGCTGCCATGGCTGCTTGGTCTGCTCTTAAGCAAAGTGAGAAGAATTTTGTCATCTTACCCTTGACCTTTGGTTTCTTCATCTTGTTTGTGATCAATATATATATATATATATATATATATCACTTGTGAGATCAATAATATCTCAAAGAATGGTTGTGTTTTCAGTGCCAAATTTGGAGTCTTTGTCACGGCAGGCAAAGGAGAGTGAGAACAGTGAGGAGCAGGAGCAGGTGGTTGTGGCAAGAGTGCTCTCCAGTTTTAGACCCAAAGAGGAGAGCAGCAGAGCGCTGAGACACAGAGAGCAGCTGCTGCAGAGGAGAGCTTCTGGCTCTTCAAACAGCTCATTTTGGTATCGAAAGCATCGAGGTTCCATGGATTCTTTGGTCGAAGCTCCATCTCCATCTCCATCTACTCCAATGCATCAGGCTCAGAAAGAAAGCTATCTTACAGGCTCCAAGATATTACTAACAATGCCAACGAGTGCAAGTTCCCCGGAGACATCCTCTTCAAAGGAGAAGACCAGCATCAGCCAAGGTTTCCATTCATCAAGTAGGTACCTTCCAGTAGAGATCAGAAGTTCATCACAGGCTCCATTGGAGAATCATTGGATGGATGAATGCAATTCAAAAATTACACCTTTACCTCCCCACTGCAGAGCATTTCCCTTGCAAACTCAAATCAATACTAAGCCTTTCAGTCCCATTCCTCATCCTTGTGCTTCAGCTGGAGCAAGTTCTATGCCTGCAATGCCAAGGAGAATCAGTGCAGGAGGATACCATGCTGCTGCTCAAGGTCTTGCCCCTATGGTGCATATTCGAACAGTGATCCCGGTCTGCGCCACTCCACCAATGAGGCTGCCAGCAAGCAATGCAACAGTACACAAGCAAGAGCAAGATGATGAAGTCTCAGCAGCCACCTCAAAGCTCACTAATCTCCAGCTTTGAAGGGAAGGAGCACAAGATCATCTGCATATATAATAGTGATCTTCATCCATTTCAGTTCCCATAATGTTCAGATATGCAAATTTTGCTAGTTTTTCTGGTTTTTCATGACAAACTCTTTGCTTTTGCTTGAAACCATGGAATTGGTTATAGTGAACATATTCAGGCTAAGAGTTCATGAAAGTTTTGTTCCATTCTGCTATGCAGTTACATCCTAGCCTTTGCATGAGCTAAAGCTCCAATAAGCTTACTGCAGATATAATTGGCACATTAAAATTCGGAATGCAAACAGCTGCAGAAAAAAGTGATAAATTTGATTCAAGTAGTCATGCTTTACTACGGTCTGCAGACTGTAAGCAATGGAGCCATGCTTCAGAATTACTGTCACTAAAAGAAAAAATGGGAGGTAACATGTACTTGAGCAATGAAATGAATGACCAACGCACGGACATTAATTGATATTTCAGAAAGGAGCCAGAGGAGGGAGAGAGTGGGGGGAAGGCATTGGTGGCAGATGGGAAGCATTCAATGCAGCGCTTGTTGGAAGGAAAGAAAAAAACCAAATAAAGAGAGGGAGTGTGGGAGAGAGAAATGCAGTGATAAGCACAAGCTTTAAGTAGCAGTGGACGGCCATTCAATGGCTTTGTCCACACCATTAATGCCCCCTGTTCTTGGTGAAGTAAACTAGTGAGCCTTGGATCATATACCTATCCATGACACTGTTATCTGCTTGACTATAACGTTCAGAATTCAGCCTTCACTGATACCTTTGAATTATGGAATGTTTTTCTTTATAATATCTTGATTTAGATAGGCCATGAAGAAAAAGTACATTAAGTTCATCCTACGTGGTTGGAATGCCAAGTAATAGTGTAATGCCAACCAAGATTACCCTGATTATTGTCTATATGACTGAACAGTTGGTAATTAATGTGATTCACAGGGTCATAAATAGGAGGGATTGTATCTTTTGGGACAATAGTAACACTTGTGTGTCTAGTTGACAAACTGATAAGAAGGGCTTCTATTGTCAAGTCATGGAAGGCAATTTGGATTCGTAGATCTGCAAAGCAAAATGAACAGTTGAGAAGGTTTTAATGGGTATGTATATTTATATACTTGCTATTGTCTGATGAATGAGGAATTGATGATGGAATTGAATAGAAGAATACAAATAGGCTGTCATTAAACTGCTATGTTTAAGGAAAGCTAATATATGTAAATATCAATTGACTCTAGTTTTTCAATGAGAAATACATGACTTTCAACTTTAATGCAACCATAAATTTATGAGAAAAGGTATAAGTCACAGGGAAAAACAAAAACTAAACGAGTGGAAAACAAAAAAGAAAACTTCAAAAATAAATTTAATTAAGTAAAGATAATATATTTCACCTTATGCCCTAGATATCTCAAAGATCTTGCCATGAAATTGTCATATAGATAACAATGTGTAAGAGTGTTACACAAACTGGGAGCTTCTTGCTAAAATAGGAAAGGAAAAGACATACTTTTAAATGGTTGAAAGATCATGGATAATGTTGAGGTCCAACACCTGAAATCAAAGGGAGAGATTGTGTTTGCTACTAGTTTGATTCATTTAAGCAAACCTAACTTGGTAGGGAGAGTTTAAATACTTATACCACATAGCAAAGGAACACACAACCTCTCCATCCTTCGATGCCATCAATATTCCCTGATTTTAAACACACAAAAATGGTTCTCTTCCCAGCCTAAGAAGTTGCTAGGAGTAGGTCAATTGACAATTTAGCATAGGAGAAAAACATTAGTTTCTTCTTCTTTTTTTCATAATAAATATTATCATCACAATTTATATATATATATATATATATATATATAGAAAGTAATAAAGATATAGGCAGAACCTTCAAGATCAACATAATGGACCACAGCACTAATTCCATGTAAGTTTCTCATGAGCTACTATAAAATAATTTCTGATTGCCCAAAATAGAAAATGATCCAGTAATGCTAAAGAATTTTAGAGCCTAAGTAGCCCATAGAAACACCAGCTTGTTTACCCCTATGGTTATGGTACAAATTATGAGTCAGAACTGAATAATCATCGTCTGAAGGTCTATATAGTTGAGTTTGTAGGTAATATAAGAATCACACTAAATCATTATCTCAAGGAATACGATTGAAAACTTCGAGCACCTTAAAATTAGATGGAAAAGAAAAAATTGATTATTCATAAGTAGTTATACTTCTATCAGTAAGACCAGTTTGATGAACTTACTGAACATACAATAAAGTAGGGAATGCTAAAGCCTTAATATAGGTTAATACACTTTCCTTAAGGGTAAGTCACTAATGGAAAAATTAGCTAAAAGAAGAAGATAGTATAAGGATTAACTATAAGACTAGCTAAAAAAATACTATAGCCCACTGCACAGACTGAAAACACTTCATGATGATCACACTCATGCCCACAAGCAGTGGGCTCACTTGAGCTGAACTTTGCTGCCCAGCATTCACAGACCAGTGAACTTCCCGGATACAACAAGCCCTTAGTCCAAGCTATTTGGAATCAGCTACATGAATCCTTCCTTTCTACATTGTTCTATCAAAAGTTTAAAATAACTAAATAAACCAAGATAAGATATATCATTTTGTAAAGGTAAAACATTTAGAAATTAATCAATGCTTTCTGATAAGAGATTGAAGTGCAGAGCTGGTAGGATTGGTATCCTAAATTTCAAACACAAGCTCTTTGAGTTTCACATCAATGGTAACAGAAAGGAAGTGGTACTTTTGATCAAGCTCAATATGCATAGCTCAAATGCTCAAAAACTTGCTACTTGTTTATATTTTATTTAACTGCTTTGAAAATTAAACCTCTGTGAACAATGATGTAAACACAAAGTTTATGCAATTAAATGAAATCATGAATTCACAGAAAATCATCGTTCCCCCCCAAAAAAAAAAAACAAAAAAATTGCTTCTAATTTCACTTGTGCATAATTTCTTTGTAATGTATAATCGGATACATTGTCAATTCTGGTCAAATTTCTAGATAAAACATAGAATTTTCAAAGTTTTATTCAAGAGAAATTCTGCACGAGAACATCATGCAAAAATCAAAAGCTACCATTGAACTTTACAGTAAACTACATGCTAAGAACTTTGAGCACCTGAATAAACTACACAAATGAGTTTCAACACAAAACACAGGGAAAAAAGACAAAATTGGGAAGAAAATAGAAATCAAACCTCAAGAAATCGCTTCCAGAATGCAGCCATTGCCAGACCTTTGATGAACCCTAATCGAGAGGAATTTTGAGGTTTGCGAGGCCTTGGGCTTCGCGGTTCCTCAGCCAATCCATTCACCAAAAAAAACAAAGATGGGCCAATATTTTAGAATTATTTTTCACATATAGACCATTGAAAATGTTAGTATTTCCATGCATGTCCCTTGTCTGATCATACAAATAGAGAAAACAAATAATATTTACGAGTTAGAATTTGTCTCAATTCATAATTCAGGGCTTTATAAAATTTCAATTTTGTCATTAAAATATTTTTTTCAAATTAATTATTATACATATATTGATAAATAGGAGAAGCGCATATATAATCAAGGATGTACATGTCAATTAGAAATTTGATTATTCTCCAAGTGACACAGAATTTGGGTTGCTAGTCTGTACTTATAATTGAAACTCATTATCATTATTTTTTTAAAATAATTTGAACAAATAGCTTTTAAATATGTAATTTTTTTATGTAAAAAAATAAATCGTGTTCGGATATAGACTCTATGGAATTGGGATAGCATATATTTTTAATACTGAAATTATCTCACAAATATACATGCATACCTCGAATACATAGATATCTATTTGTATACCTCACAAAATTCTCCTTGTGCTACACGTGAAGTTGGTTTCTAGATGACCATTTTCATTGAATGGCCATAAGTCATAACTCCACGGAAATGAAAAATGAAAAGACGAGCTAATAAAATTGATTATTCGCATAACTTTTGAAAGCCACTATCTTTCTGGGAAGCCTAATTGTGCAAGCTTTAATTGTTTCAACCATCCACGTAGCCAATTTATATATTTTATACTGTTATAAGTTTTGGTGGATGACTGACCAAAAAGCTAATTCGTAAGTGGTGTCACATTCATATGTCATGGTCCAAATTTGCATCGTGAAATTATTTTTTCTAATTGAGACATTTTAAAAGTAAAACACATGAAACTCATTCGCATGCGACAAAAAATTAATTATAAGTCATTTAAAATTTCAAAATAGCTCAGAGGGATCCTTTGATATGTAAATTTATTATAGTTTACTTTTCGATACATGCAACGGATATAGTATTTTTTTTCATTTAAAATTTGATATTTTTGTATAATATTTGATATTTCTTTGAAGTTTTTATTTAAAAAATTGAGAGTCATTTCCGTGAACGTCAATTACTTTTATGATAAAAGGACAAAAAAAATATGATGTCAGATGGATTTTCTGTAAATACTCAAACTAAAACTTTTTTTTAAATAACTAATTTGGAAAAAACTATTTGTTCATTATGTAAAATCAAAATAAGTTTTTTTATTTATTTTCAGTTATTTTTAGATTATTTTAGTAACAAATTTAGGTCCATTGTTTTATGTTTGTTATTGCATATTTGAATGTAAAAACCACATAATCTTTCTAAGGTTTATTAGGTTAGTTCCAAAGATAAAATCTTAGATAGTTTAAAATTTTAAATAAATCAATTTTAAATTTAAACTTTCAAATATGTAAAAAATAAAACATCTTTCAATATTTTATTCCGAACAAATTTAAAACTAACTCATGTTTCTAAAAATCAAATGAATCAAAACTAAAAAAATACATAATTTTTTATAATTAAATTTATAAATTAATATTTATAATTTAAATTATACCTAACCATATGTATCAAACTTATCATCATATCACCAACATAAAATACAACACAAATTTATATCATCCTAAAATATAATTTTACATAAATAATTCAAATCTAAAAAAAAACCATTTAAAAAACAAAAATATAGGACCTATAATTATTTATACAAACAGGCATAAACTAAAAACTTCACTCGTTATCAAAAAAATAACAGATAATCACCATACTAAACCTATATTTACAAATTGCAACAATCCAAAAAATTAATTCCAACCATCAAAATTTTTTCTATCCTCATCCTCCCTTAAATCCGTCTACTAAAAAACACTATATTTATTAATAGATATAATTGCCATACAGATCCTAATTGTGTACTTTCTGCCTTTTTAGACCTTGTAATACTTTTAAGTACATTTAACTCATATTTGATCGAGTTGGGACTCTCGAGTGCGAGGCGTAGATGGCATTATCTTCGCCGTTTCTTTTGAGCTAGCATGGTTTTAAATATTCGCTGTTAGGTACAATTAAGTCCTTATATTTGATAGAGTTGGGTCTTTTTAGTCCCCCTATTTCATAATAAAAAAGTCACATTCGCCGTTAGGTACAATTAAGTCATCATATTTGATCGATTTGAGACTTTTTAGTTCCCCAATTTCGTAATAAAAAAAGTCACGTCGGCGCAAAAGAAACGGCAAAGTTAATGTGTCATCTATGCCGGAGACTAGAAAGTCCCAATTTGATCAAATATGAGAATTTAAATATACCTAAAAGTATTATAATGACTAAAAAGGCAGAAAATACATAATTACAGGGACATGTACGGCAATTAAACCTTATTAATATCTCCATCTCTATTTTTTTTTTTTATTTTTTATTTTTTAAAAAAATGGATAACCACATCCATTCAAACTCCATTTCTATTTTGACTGTAGTTCGATTAAGACTAATAAATAAATAAATATATATATATATATATATTTATTAAAAAAAATCAAAAAGAAACAACGTGTTGGCGAGGATACCCGCGTTGTGGAATGATACCAAGCATATTCCCATATTCCTCTCCCTCTAGTTCTCTCTGTCTCTCTCCCTCAACAGCTTGATTCCTCTCAATTTCTCAAATGGCTTTCATCGAATATACTCTCGCACAATCCCTTTCCTCATCCTTACCTTTCGCTTTATATACCCAAATCAACCAATCTAGTCCTCATCATCCCCAAAATCCTCACTAGTCCACTCCTCCGATGGCGCTCAAGGCCGTGCACGTCTCCGACGTCCCCTCTCTCGATCAGGTCCCGGAGTCCCCCGTTCTCTCACTCTCCTCTCCCCGTCTTCCCAATGGTACTACTAATACTGCTACCTTTGTCTATCAATCACCATTGATTTTTTTTTGCAATAGTGGTTACCTAAAATCGATGGATCTGGTGCAGGGGCGGAGATCGGACGCAAGGCTGAGAGGTTCTTGGTGATCGGGCATCGTGGGAAGGGGATGAACGCGCTGGCGTCGCAGGATCGACGCTTGAAGGCCGTGAAGGAGAACTCCATCTTGTCCTTCAATATGGCCGGCCGTTTTCCCATTGACTTCGTCGAGTTCGACGTTCAGGTACCATAACGCCGTTATATATATATATATAGACGTAGATATCGTCCGTTATGTTTTCCGTTGTCTCACGGCCGTTACTAAACGCTGTTACTAAAAGGAGAATGACCGCCGTTATATTTGCCGCCTTCTCCTCCGGCGGAGGTACTGCCGTGCGAAAACTTACAGCGGCGAGTAATAGCCGCGGTTTTTCTCGACACGTGGGACCTTAACGTTGACCGGGTTGACCCGTCTGTTTATTTCTAGATGGACCACGTGTGCGATTCGTGAAATATACACACCGTATAAGAATTTTTAGTAATGGTTTTGGACTCTCGTGTTCGTCTAAGGTTTTATTTTCTTAAATTTTTTTGGTGGGTAGAAAATTTAAGTATGTGATTATGGTTTTTTAGGCTATTGATATTTGTTTAAATATTTATTAAATTTATTGTTTATGTACTTAAATTTTTAAAATTTGAGGTGATTGTCACTTATTTTTATATATATAAAAAAAATTGTTTGATGAATTAATGGCTGGTAGTGGTTGGATCTTTAGAATTTTGTGAAAAAAAGTATTTTATCAAGTTAGAATTTGTAAAAATTTGAAATTTTGGTTTTTTTTTTTCCATATTGGAGGATTCGTAAAAATAGTAATATAAATTGTAGAAAAGTAGAGAATATGGTCTGCCAAATGAATTAATTAAAAGACACACCAGGCCACTGCGCAATTATAAAATGGAAAAAGAAAGGCCCACCTGGGATGAATCTGTTTGTCTGGGTTTGTCCACCACTAGGTGCTGGAAGCCTGGAACTGGAACCCCACCATAGATGATCAGAGCCACAAATTGAGGTCCTGAACTCCTGCTACTCATGTTTTTTATTGGAAAGTGTGGGTAACATTATCCACTATATCTGAGTCCTTTTAGATTTTACCAAATATATATATATATATATATATTTTTTTTTGACGAAGTAAGTTAATGTGATCATGTGGAAACTTGGTTAATGATGCTAATTACACTGATTGAAACCCATTGTTAGTTTTATTTCTGTTGGAAAATACCTTTTTTTTAAAAAAAAAATGGATAAAAAATACCCTTTTTTGTTGAAATATTATCACAGTTTTTTCTTTAACTTATCACTTGCACTTTTTATCAGGTTACAAGAGATGATTGCCCTATTATTTTCCACGATGATTTCATCCTCACTGAAGAAAATGTAAGCCTCTAAAGTCTAAACTTACTGTTACTAAATCAGAGCAACTTTTCTTTGCAAAGTCTGTTTTTTTTTTCATCTTTTTATTTGTTTTGGTTATGGATATTTATTTGGTTGTTTGATGGGTTTAGAATCATACTTCTGAGAAGCGAGTCACAGATCTTACTTTGGAGGAGTTCTTATCATATGGCCCTCAGAGAGAACCTGGCAAAGTATGCTCTATCACAAACTTTTGCAGCAAAGACTATGCATGGATGGAATTGGAGCTAATTATTTTGTCTTTGTTTTGGCATTACAGATTGGAAAACCATTGTTTAGGAAGACCAAAGATGGCAGAGTTTTTAATTGGAATGTGGAACTGGATGACTCATTCTGCACATTAGCAGAAACATTTCAAAAGGTTGACTCCCATCTTGGTTTCAACATTGAGTTGAAGTTTGATGACAATATTATATACTCTGAAGATCATCTCACTCATGTCTTACAAGTCATCCTGAGGGTGAGAAGATATCTATTCCTCTGCATGTTTCAATTCTTCCATGTTGTTGTTATGTTCTTACTCTTATCACTTTCATCTATAGGTGGTTTTCCAATTCGCCGGCGACAGACCTATCATTTTCTCTAGCTTCCAACCCGATGCCGCACAGCTAATTCGGAAACTACAAGACGTGTACCCTGTATGTTAACCTCAACATTTATCTTCTTGATGCTTTGATAGATTGATGAAATGTAGCTTTGATGACATTGTTGTTCATCTGTTTATTCATTCAGGTGTTCTTCCTCACAAATGGAGGAACACAGACATACACTGATGTGAGAAGGAACTCATTAGAGGAGGCCCTCAACCTATGCCTATCAAATGGCTTACAAGGCATTGTTTCAGAAGTGAGAGCAATCTTCAGAAACCCAACCATTGTTCCCAGAATCAAGGAATCCAATCTTACTCTTCTAACCTATGGACAGCTAAAGTAAGCCATTCATTCTATTCAGTTTTGAAAATCTAGTCAACATCAATGTCAGAAATCATGTACTAAAAACTGTGTCCTGCTACTCATCTGCAGCAATGTTCCTGAAGCTGTATACATGCAGCATTTGATGGGAGTAAATGGTGTAATCGTTGATCTAGTGCAAGAGATCACTGAAGCTGTTATGGACTTCTCTAATTCTTTAGATGAGGTGAAAGAGAATGATAAAGGGGTGACCAGGCCTAATTTTTCTCAGCGTGAGCTTGCTTTCTTGTTAAAGCTCATACCTGAACTAATTCAGCAATAAGGAGTAGTGAAATATATTATTATTCAAGGTGGCCATACTCAGATGCAATGCAAGGCACTTTTTCTTTTTTTTTTTTTTGTTAATTAGGGGCTAACTACTGTATATACATTACATATGTATGCATACACATGCTATGTTTATCAAACAGAAAACCAGGGATGTCACCCTTTTATTCTATGTTGCTAGAACTTACAACTCCTTTGGTTTCACAATTTTCACTCATCTCTCTCTTCCTTTTTGTTTTTGGTGCTCAACTTTTTGGTATTTAAGACAATTTGGATTTATTCATCCTAAAAGTTCATATTTATAGAAAGTGTTATTCAAATTTGTTTTTTAATATAAATGAATGAGCCTCGAATCTTCAACTTTGCCTTTTGAAAAGAATATGAACCCTCAATCTTCTATCTAGAAAAGACAATAATCATTATTTTTTTTATAAATATATTAAAATATTAAAATGGTTCATTTATTTTGGGTTGTCCATTTTTTTAGTTCTTCTAATATAAAATCTGTTTTTTGGTTTTCATACTTGCACATTTTCATAATATTTTGATCTTAATAATATTGAAGTATCATTCAAATCATATAAATTTGAGAGGTTGTTTAATGCAATCAATTTTTATATATATAAAATAATAAATTTGTTTAATCCATATGTTCCTTTCGGTTTTTAATAAAATAAAAGCATTCATGGTCTTTTGTTTCCCTTGGTGGATTGATGTTTTACATTCAATAGTCTCGATCTAGTTTATAAACTTTTTTTAAAAATTGATAAACCACAAATATCATTGCAATTTGCAAAAAAAACAAAATATCCGACTTAATAAATTTGAACTAACTGAATGTGCAACTAATATAAATTTTTTTTTTTTGTAATAATGTAGTAAGCTGTGTACATAATTGTTATATTAGAGAATCCAACCCAATCAATTTCTCTTGTTTTATTCAAACTCAAGTCATCATATTCATGAGGTATATACACAAGGCTGATTAACTTTAATATTCATGTCAAACCACTGTATATATATGTGTGTGTTACGTGTGTAGAGTTTTGGATATATATATATATATATATGATAAGACAAACATTTTTGAACTAAGATGGGCTAAACAAGCAAACTTTGGCCCGATGATGCTTACAAAAGAACTTAAAAAATTCTTCAGCCTTATATTTTCAAATGAAAATGTATACAACAAATTTTTTTTATTTATTTATTTATTTTTATTTTTTATTTTTATTTTCTGGCATGACAAAGCTCTCTTTTTTCACATTGTGAACCCTGTTTGTTGAAACCTCAAACTTGTCCTAGTTATTCTATGAAACCATACCTTTTGAAGTGCGTAACTTGAGAGCATATGTTCCCTCCCTCTTCAGTAACTTATAGAAGACCACAGAGTCTGATGCTTAGAAAGTTAAAGAACTTTACGGTTAGATCATTCTATCATTTGCTTAATAATGAAGGAATAAAGTGTGCTCCTGGGTTCCAAATTCTGAACAAACTCTTTTTACAGAGAATTAACTTGTTCAACTAGTTGGCATGGGGACTATAAAATTTTGACATTTGATAACCTGACTAAGAGTGGCTTTAACAACTTACCAATAGCCACACCAACGACTAAATGGTTTATTGGTATACGGGTCATCAATAGAACTCTTCACCGAGTGGTGAGAATTCGATTATGGGTTGAAGACATTTCTAGGAGATGTGAGCGGTGGTTGTGTACGGGTGATCCCAGCGCCCATGTGCGCACGAGCTCCACCCCCACTTGCTCCACCGAGACTTGTGCATGCTCCTAATAGTTTAGCAGGACCTTCAGGTTGTCTGTTCCTCTTGTCAAAAAAAACTTACCAATAGCCACATGTATCCTTTGTCATGTGGTTGAGCAAAAAACCAAAGGCCATCTCTTCCTCTAATGCTCTCATGCAACCCACATTTATAAAACCATTTTTGATGAGGTCTTGGTCTATTGTAATTGTTCTGCTTGATGGTCTACGTTTGGCCACCTTAGATTTCCAAACTTGAGGCCTCATCTTGGAAGGCTTGGGGACTCTTTGCCCACATATATAGTTGGATAGAAATTGATGTATTTTTTACCAACTAGCTACACCTATTTTGAGACTAACTTAACTTTGACTATCATAAAGATTGATTACTAGTTCGTTTTTTGGTTGACTTAACACTGAAGATATGATGAAAATCTTTTTGGAGTACCATGTAACCAAGATCAAGTGTAACTTGATTTCCTATGTTCCACATCTTGCATTAAGGTGTGTCCTCATGCCACTAGCGAGACGTCCCATGCTCTTTAAGTGGTATACCTATCAAAGCCACCATGTCTATATAACCCTATCAAAGCTACTTGGATGTTAGCACTTGGAAGCTCTGTCTTTTCTATCCCCCCTCACGGTTGTTATATTGTACAGTTGTTCAATCATTACCGAACTTTAGAGTTTCCTATCTCACGTGGCTCATCAATTGATTTTTTTTAGTATCACATTTTAATCTACTTATAGTTGCAGATTTTACGTGTGTTGTTTTCTGTTTGTCTTAATTTATATTCTCTTTTATTTTGCTTAATTTATTTTAAATGATTTATTCACTTTTTCCACAAAATTTAGGTGGTTTACCTAATTTTTAAAAAAATTAAGCTTAAGTGGAGACTCAAGTCAAGTAATTCTATAAATCGATCTAGGTATATTTTTTTAAGGGGAATTTTTTTCTTTCAATTTGCACATAAAAACTTTGATATTAAACAATCATTATCACAAAACCATTTTATTAAAAATAATAATAAAAAAAAATAAATCCTTGACCAAAATGATCGACGACCACCATTGATGGCCACTTGTCAACGGAGAAGCCAAGATGATGGTTAGATCAATCACAGTTAAATGCCAGAAATAAGTCTCTCAACAGACAAAGGCATTCTATTTTATTAATTGTGTGGTCTCATTTTGAAAGTTACATATTTCTCTATTAATTTATTGCTTTGAATTCTCATTGCCTTGCTTCAATGCAAAGAAGACATTGACAAACCTTTATGGACTTGCATGTCTTGCTTTGTCAAAACCCTAACAAACTCCTACATATGAACTTCTCTCTCTCTCTCTCTCTCTCTCTCAATATATTTATATATATATATATATATAAATGGGAAATTGAAATATATTTCAATTACATTCATAAAGGATTGGGAAAACTAGTTTGCTAAAGCAAGGTGCTGAATATCATGAAAGATGAGTCTAGGGGAGGGCAAGTTGATTCTTATGTTAGGCCACCAAACCTAACCCTAATGTGTTAGAACTTCATATATATAGATTATTTCAAGCAAAACCTAGCTTAAGTAATTAAAATAGACATAAGATCCTATATGACCTATATGTCCTAACCAAATTAGGTATTGTGCTTAACATATTGTCTACTAACTCCTTGAAAATATGAAATTCTTGAATGTCCGAAAAAAAAAAAAAAAAGAAAAGAAAATTTTGTTTTCAATAACAATCATTTCAATTTGTTGTCAATATCAAAGTCATCTTTTTATTGTTTTTTATTTTTTATTTTTTTATTATAGACTTCCAGTTCTCAAACTTAAGAGATATTAGACAAAATTTGGAGAGGAAAAAAAAAAACATAAAGCATAACAAAGTAGTACTGTTCCAAATTAGACCAAACAAAAGCCAAACTTGATCCTTCAAAGGAAAGTTTAGAAAATAAAGAACAATAAATTATCAATAACTTAAATGTTTCACACTTCTTAAGTCAATCAACAAGTACTACAAACCTTAAAATCCCATGGGACTAATCTTTGAAAACTTGCAAGCAAGAGAATCACCTTTCAAACTTTTCTATCCAAGCAACAAAATAAGGAAAAAGAAAAAAGAAAACCATTCTTCTATCTTTATATTTCTACATACATACATACAGAACTCTAAAGTTTCTTTTCACCAACCAACCTTAGCAATTTTCAAACCCTTGAAAGTAGTGAGTGGATAAAAATTTTATAGATCTTTCTTAACATTAATTAAATTAAAAAAATACTTAACACATCATAGATATATTCATATACATACACATGAAAAGAAACACTCTTTTTTTGTTTCCATATTAAGTTCTTCAATGGCTTTTCATACTGTAAGAATTAATATAAAAAGGGTCAAAGCTTATAAACAAGGAAACAATTGTTCCCAACTTGGGGGTCCTATCATTATCAATAAAGATAAATATATATATATATATATATATATATTCTTGCAAGATATAACCCTCAAGAGCAAGACAGAGAGATCTCAAGAGCACTTTGTCTTGCAAGGATTAGGTTCAAGGATTGTTTATATGAACCACAAAAGAAGCACAAATTTCCAACTATGAGAACCATTGTTTCTTCACATACAAACACAGACACAAACACACACAAGTTGGACAAAGACATTCCCTGATATTAAGATGCTTGTAAAAAGAGGCAACAAGTGATGGTGAGATGCACAAAAAAGTGCTACTCAATCCCTAATTTCACGTGATTAAATTCAACCATTATTTTGTTCAACAAGCTCTACAAGGATTGTCTCTTAATAATTTTCTAAATTTAAAATGTAATTTGAAATAACCGGAAAAAGAATTAGAAAAGTGTTTTAGTTTTCCCACTTATTATGCTTGCTTGTTTGGACAGGGGTGACATACAATTTTGTTTTTTCATTTGCTATGTTCAAACTATTTTTGATGCCATGAGATGACCGAAGTTATTGTGGTAGGCCAAATGAAATGGATATTTTTGACTTAATTTACATTGTTTTTTTTTTTTCAATATATAAATAAATAAATATATTTATTTATTTATTTATTTTTGAATTCCAAAATCAAATTCTTAAGCATAAGTATATTCTTACAATTCAATTTACTTTTTATATAAAAAATATTAATTATGTTGAAGAAATAAAAGAAATCATGAAATACAAAAACAAAAGTTTAAAGAGGCCTGAACATTATTATACCTTCAAGAATCAAAACATAACTTTTTCTTTTTTTAATTTCAAAATCTATGAACATAAAGAAACTTCTAAGAAAACCCACACCCATTCACTTTGCAATTGCACACTCAACAAAGAACCACTTTGAAGAATTACAATCTTTATATATCACCACATGATATGCTTTTCCATCATCCCATTTCCAAGATTCAAAGGGAGATGGAAAAAGGCTAACAATACATTCCCTAACACATGCAAACCACTTTCATTTGAAAACCCACTCAATCAATTAAAAAAATTTGCAACAAATTAGACAAAGTAAGAGCTAAATTAAAGAGATTAACAAATTCACTAAATCATACCCTACTCAACACCCAATTATTGCAACTCCTTTTTCTTTTTTTAAATCATCCACCAATGTATATATCTATATATATATATATATAGATATTTAGATATATATTTATATCTTCACATCTTTCATATACTAGTATAACATGCAGTACATTTTTATTTAAAATGTGAGTATCACTTATAATTAATAAAAACATCTGATATGTCAAAGAAATCAACCAATATGTAAGTTTTATGTATACAACCCTCAAAAACATGGGTCCGGATATATTAAATAAGCCAACCGATTTATAAATCACAACTATATATATAACTCTTAATAACTAAAATATCAAAAGTAATTATGAATTTATGCATGCATAACATTTAAATTATTTTTTATTAATATTATTTTTTGAGTATTTAACATGGTTGTTTGCTAAAAACCACAGATTTTAAACTAACAAAAAAAAATATTAAAAATCTTATTAAAAAAAATAAACCTCTCATAGTATATGCTATTTGAAGTCAAAATCACTTATTTAAATGATCAATTTCTATCACTTGGATCAATCCGCAGGTAATATTTAAATTGTTTTGTTAGTTGATGATATACAACCATGCTTCAAATATCATATTAAAAAATAAATCAAAAAAATAAACATAAAAATAACATGAAATATTAGTTTGCATAGGTGCTGACTTGGCTACTCAAATATGGAAAAGGGGAGAGGACGGAGTGGTTGGCAAATCATTTCTCTTTGGTTCCTACAAACCCTAATCAACACTCTCACGCAAACCCCTTTGACCAGACAAAATTATTTATTTTTTTAATATAAACCCACTACTTTTTTAGTTTGATGTCTCACGATATACTTTCTATTTTATTTAATTAAAATAATGGTTCATAACAGGCGGAAAAAAAAAAAGTAGCCGCATTTCTGTCCTAACTTTTATCACTCTTTCTCTCTTTCTCTCTTTCTCTCTCCAAGTTTGTGCTATGTCTCTCTCTCTCTCTAGAAGTCACTTTGTATAGCGCAAGTGGAATCTGACAAGACTTGTTTGGATTTTAATATAAAAAATTTTTCAATGCTTCCTCTCAATAAATTCTTTAACTTTTTATTTTTATTTTATTTATTTATTTATTATTTGTTTCTTATGAGATGGAAAAGGTTTCCCTTCTCCCTACGGAAGGAGAACCATAACAACAATTGGCAAATGTCAATGCAGAAAGGAGCCTTCTTCATGGCTCCACCTGATGAAATTACCTTAATACCATTTGCAACTGGTCGAGTTGCCCTCCTACCTAGGGTTTTCTTGCTTCATGATTAGGATTGTTCTTTGGGTTCTCCTTTTTTTATTTTTATTTTTTTCCAATTTTTAAATAATTGGTGTAAGGGGGTTTATGCTATCTCTTATCTCTTTTTAATTCTTCTTGCTTCCACTTAAATTTAGAAATTATAAATGGATTGATTCTCGCCTAATTATCCTTGAAAAATCACATTAAATAGATGCCCTGAAAATTAATAGAGATGGTGAAATAGGGCACAAAATCAAGGAATATCTTTGTGAGGGCATCCTTTGAAAGGGAACAATTTTGTCATTACCCCCTCGATGTCCCTTGTTTTGGAAACAAGCGGGTCTTTAAACGCCCATCTCCACCCAAACTTACACATCTAACCCTCCACACTTTATTATCTCATAAATTATCATCTAAAATTCTTGTTCCAAAGAAAAACCAAACAAAATCAAAGGAAAGAAAAAAAAAAAGAAAAGTTTTTTAACATATTAATCTAGATTCTTCATCTTGATAAAAATTATTATTTCAGATATTTTCCAAACAAATCAAGAATTCAAGAGCCTCTTTGTTTTTCTAATATGACTCTCAAGCATAACTTTTGATAAAGCTTCTAAAATGATGATCCCATAGGTTTAAGAGAAAAAAAAAAATACCCATCAATAATCACCTTCTACGCCTAAATTAGCAACTAATGTTGTTCATACTAAACAAATAAGCGAATAACCCCCCCTCTCAGTCTTCCATCTCCGTTTCCCGTATCCTCGTTTCCCAACAATACGTAAAACACACGCAACCTAGAGCCCATATCCGTCAACCCAAAATTTAATAAAATAAAATAAATAAATAAAATCATATGAACCTACGTAACGATGACGTCACTTCCCCATCTCCCCCGAAGGAGAGACCACCCCAAAACACCCTCAAAGACAAAGGCCACAATCAAGAAAAAACCAACGGTAAATGAAACTTATGAAATGAAGAAGAGAAGGGCATTACCGTCAGAAAGGGGGAAAAAGAAAAACAGGCCGTCGCATCAGATCAGTGTCCGCCGTCCCTTCCTTTCGCAAAACACCCCTCAAGTAAAATAGAAATTCGGGAAAAGGAAAGGCTGGGTGTTGGTCTCACAAGTGCTTGATAAAATGCGTCAAAGGATGGGGCGCAGATGGATGAATGGTTTGAGTCTGTCTCACGCCACCCATTTGGGTCGTCGCCTTGCACCCGCAACCTTGCTATTATAAAGCCCCCACTCTTTTCTCCAATTCCATCCACACCCTCCTCTCTCTTTCTCTCTCTTCTTTACCTTCTCCTCCTCCTCAAACAGAGATGGAGAGCAGCATGGCTTAGTTTCAATCTATCTATCTATCTATCTATCTATTTGTCTAATAAACAAACTTGGGAAACAGTTTCAGCAACTTGAGAGTTTATGGAAAAACCTGGGTTTTTTCGTAATGGTGTTATGGTGAAGCTGCCACCAGGCTTCAGGTTCCACCCAACAGATGAAGAGCTTGTCATGCAGTACCTACGCAAGAAGGTGTACTCATGTCCCTTGCCAGCTTCTATAATCCCTGAAATTGATCTTGGGAAACATGATCCCTGGGAACTACCTGGTGAGTATCAGAAATAAACAAAATTCAAACTTTTCTTTTTGTCAAGTATCAAAATTGAGACTTTTTATGTGTTTGTGAATGTTCAGGTGCTAGTGAGCAGGAGCAGTACTACTTCAATTTGAGAGAAAGCAAGTACCCCAGTGGAAGCAGGCATAACAGGACGGCCAGCTCTGGTTACTGGAAGGCCACTGGAAGAGATAAGCAGATATCTGTGGGAAAGGGCGGGCAAGTTGTGGGGATGAAGAAGGTGCTGGTGTTTTACCAAGGGAGGCCTCCTCGTGGTTGCAGAACGGATTGGATCATGCATGAGTACCGTCTCGCCGGCGCCGTCATCACCGGAGACAGGAATTCTGTCATTGTGAGCATGCAAATTCACTTCTTGTTTACTTTAAATGAGATCAAAGAATTGAATGCTTACCTGAAACATTGGTGCATTGGTTTATGCAGAAGAGCGGTAGAGACTGGGTGTTGTGCCGCATTTTCTTGAAGAAGAGAGCTGGCAAGATGAACACTGAATGCTCCAGGGGATTCATTGATTTCTTTAAGCAGGCGAGTTCAAGTAGTTCCTCTTCTTCTTCGGCATCAAGCTGCGTCACTGATGTTTCTGATGGAAGTAATACTAGTGAAGAGGACAATAGCTGCAGCACCGATTCATCTTCAGGTGGAAGAGAAGCTTAAGGCTATCTTTTTTCTATGTCTCACAGTTCATCAGAATTCAAATAATCTTGAAGATGTAACCTTTTGTTATTCTAGAATGGGTAGTCCCTTTGTATCTCTTGTAATTCCTGCTGTTTTTTTTACCCGTAAGTTAGTAACAAGAGAGAGGTTTAATCAATCAAATGAGGCAGCTAACAGTGTTGTTTGATTAACTTGATCTACCTACCTAGTTAAAAAAGCAGAATTCAATCAGACAATTTTATGTATGGAGGGAATGGCATCCAGTGCAGTTAAAAAATAAAAAATAAAAAATAAAAAATAAAAAAATAGAGGGGGAGGAAAAAGGAGAGGAAGAGAAACAGAGCAAGAAAGATAAGGCATAAATCGATGTGGTTTGTGATAGAGATGCCAATGAGGGGGGCCACACTGAAGAATAAGAACCGGAATACAGAGAATGGGTCAATGGCTTCTGGGTCCCTTGATAAACACCCTTCTTAGCCCAGCATATTTGGCATTAGATCTCTGCTTTGACAAGGCAATGGTGAAGATCACATCCGAATAAGACCCTGATTTTGATGTGATTAGTACCTAACAATTGCTGCTCTGACTTCGTTCAAAGGGACCCCAAGCACATGTATTATGTATGATAATGGAAAATACTCCCTAATTAGCAAAGATTAACTTAAAATTAACTCATCCAAGCAATCTTTTTTGTGCCTCAAAAAGAACAGTGTTATGGATCGACTCAAGTTTGTGACTTTGGCTCTAGTTTCTTAATCAAATGTAAAATCTTGAGTAATGAGCAGTTGTACTAGTCCAAATAGCAACATAATGATGGAACCAACCAAAGGAGTCTGGCCCTAATCAAGCAATTAGGAAACATATTTAGCAGAGAATACTAAGATTTATGATGTAATGAGCAGGCTTTGCTTAAAACTAACTCTTTCATGGATCACTTTCGGTGTGTGCGTCGTCCTTCAGAAAGAAAATTAAGTTGAGTATTTATATAATGTGATAAGTACAGTAAGAAGAAAATTTAAACAAGAAAAGGAGATAACAATCATCTTAAGCAAAGGGTCAGGAACAACTTAGCTTATGCTCTTAATCAACAACAAATCCTACTTAAAAAAGTCATACCTTGCATCATGCCAGTTCTTAAATCACTTTGCTGGCACTTTCATGTGGTTTTCTTCACAAGTCATCCGTGAAGGCTTTTAGTAAAAATGATAAAGAAGTTCTTAACGTTTTGTCAGAGTCATTGATTCATCTCATTGCTTCAAAATTTCACTTTTCCCATACTTAACTGCAATTTAGAGAAAGGAACTGGAAATTAGCAGGGAAAAGGGTGATAATTGATAGAGATTCTGCTAATAAAAGGCAAAGTTAAGTGGGGTACAGCAGCTATAAATTAAAAGACTTCAGGAGGTTGGCAACCTTGAGAATTAATATGTGATATAATTTGGAGAGTATATGGGCAATGGATCCAATGATAGACAGCATGGGATACCAAAGTCACAAATTTAATAACTGAGGATGCCTTTGAAGAAAAGATTCAAAATACTTCCACAAAGTAGATAGCTTTGCAACATTGAGGATGGAGAGACAGCATGAATTATATCAAACACTGCTCAATAAGTTTTCTAAAAATAAATGCAAAGCTAATCAATCTGTGGGGGCAACAAGAAAACAAGAAGCAAAGTGCCAAATATGCAATAAAAACACCCACATGGGAAATGAATAGATTAATCAATATTAACCTTATTAGATAAAAAGAAGGTATCACAGCAAAAATTGCCCCTCCAATTAAGGATGCAAGCTATCAATGTTATTGGTGGAACAATGCTATATAATATACAAGTGCATCAAGTCTCATTTAAGACTTTGAACATGTACTTCTCATATTATAAAATCAGAGGGGTTAGAACTCACAAACTGCGATGCAAATAATTTATTAAATGACGCTAATCTTAATCACAACATCACCATTTCCTAGATGTGAAGGGTTTTTCAATATAATTAAATGACCTCAAAGTTCTCACATCAAAAATAAATAAAAGACAACAAAAATGTTTAATATTAACAGCAAGGCCTCTTTCTATGAGATTTGGCAGAAATAAATTGGTTTCTAGTAGAAAGATGAATAATTTTGAAAGTGCCCTCTTTAACCATGCAACTCTTTCGTAGTCAATGGTGGACAAACGAACCTAGCAACAAAAATGTTTAATATTAACAGCAAGGCCTCTTTCTATGAGATTTGGCAGAAATAAATTGGTTTCTAGTAGAAAGATGAATAATTTTGAAAGTGCCCTCTTTAACCATGCAACTCTTTCGTAGTCAATGGTGGACAAACGAACCTAGGTTTTCATGAGACGGTGGACATGAGCTGCAAAATTAAACTCAACACGGATCTTGCCTGGGTAAGCCACTTGGTTTTCCTTCATTTATTACAAGATCATCAAACCATACCTGCATATAAAAAGAAAGCACAACAAAAGCCGGTATTATTAAATGCTACATATGTCGGGTAATGCATTGTATGTCATCGATAGAAGGTATAGCAGATATAATTTACATAATACCAACAAAGCTAAGACCTATGATACCGACAATTTTTATATACAATAACACTTCAAGTTTACATGGTGAAGTAGGTGGAGTTTTCATGTGTGGCAATTAAAATAATGGCACAGTAATAACACAACATATCATGATTTGAGAAGCAACAAAAAAATCTAATCCAAATAATAGCTTATGGGAGAGCATGTAGTTATCAAACATCTAATAAAGTAGAGGGAAACCGATAATTAAAATGTTTACGTGCGTTCCATGACATGCTGCGCATAAGAAAACCGCCGACCAGAGTTTCTTGTGAGTGTGGGTTTTGGGGTCATCACCATCCCAACTAAAGGCCTGGGGAGTTTGTTCACGACACCATCTATGTTTTCTTTTTCTGTGCTCATTGCAGTGAAGGTCCCCCTTGTACCTCTTGGTGTCCCTCCTCCAAAGATGTTTCTGTTGTTGGATTGCTGACTGAGCTTTTGTCACCATTGCGTGGGTCTGTGTCATCAAAGAACACGCATTAATTTCAAGAATTACAACTGTATTTCTCATTCAACATCATTCGTATGCTCTGTATATACTTTCCAATCACTAGAGATTCAGAAATTCATGCAAAAGTCCTATTTACTTATGAAAATAATTAGCTCTGCGGAAATCTCAATATTTCAGATTATTCAATTATATGAACAATGGTTGGTGTTAAGAGTGAAACATAATTAGTCAAGGTGTTTGATAGACGCAAAGAAAAGATAGGCCTGAAAAAGATGAAACATCAATAGTACCAAAATTTCCAGTTATTTCCACAGACAACTACCTGACCAGGAAAATAGAGGAACAAGAAATCAAGATTATCAATGTAATGTACATGAATCATAAAGTCGGAAGCCGAATGAAAGGGATCTGATCCTTAAAAGGATGGTAGGCCCTTTCGAGCAAACTTGTGTGGGCACCCTGCATGTGACCAGCACATGGACATGTCTACCCTGGTTTCCATGCAACTCAGTGCAGAAAAAGGAGGAAAGTTGGAAGACAAGAGAGCAAAAAATTACTTTGATAGAAACCCAATATGCCTTAAAATGGATCCCTCATCAAACTTTGAAGTGATTCACAAGATTTATAAATGCTAACCAAGCATGCTAATATGGCATCGAATACACTACTGCAGATGTGTTAAGGTTTATTTCAGCAGCATGTCCGCATGAACCCCATGGAGATGTCCATTATTGATTATACACACAACAAAAAAAATTAAAACATTTCGGATCTTTTACCTTTGGTCATCTGAGGATTGGCTTCATAAAACCCTGGCTCTTCTATTCCAGAGAATTACCAAACATTTCAATAGAAGTCATATATAAAATATTAAAAAAACACACTAGAAACACAATAAACAGACAACACACCTAATCTCTTCTTAACAAAAGCTAAATCATGTACAACATTGAACACATTGTAACTGATAGTCCAGGTTTCTGGTGCACAATAATCATCTCTCTGAAAGATCAAAGTTTTCTAGTGGAGCATGGATGGACATAGTTCACAGACAATGTCTTCTTCCTCATCAGAATTACAACTCTTACCCCCTGCCATATACTTATATTAAGTAACATGAGAGAATGGGCACAACTGATGATTCTGTTCATGGTACCAACGCTGCAAGAAGCACTAACCTCCCTAGAACTTACAAACTAATTTTGGCTTCAGTTGATGATTGCCTCCTTTACACAAGAAGGTATATCCACAAATTCCAAACCCAGTGATAGCAGCGTCATATTGCTGTTAGCATAATCAAATTTTAATGCTACAGAAGCATTTAAGCTATTGACTGGTGGAGCACAACATGTTACATCATTCTCAAAGAAAAGAAAACCACCAACTCAAATCAATAACCCTTTTTAACTCCTAGCCAGCAAGAGAGCAGTAAGTAGCAAATTATCATATCTCATGAAATGCAGGTAGAAAATAGAAATTTAAAAGAACAATGACTAAGCCATGTTCCAAGCAACCAAACTGAAGATGCATCCATGTTACCAACAAAACAAAGAGGATAAAGATGATTAATCCCAAAAAAAAACAGCACAATTGCACCAAGAAAGATTCCAGATGTAAATGGTCCAATACATTAAAGTCATTTAAGCTAGACAAGTTATCAGATACAAACACCCCTTCATTTGGCAAAATTTTGGAAAGAAACATATTCAATAAGAGGAAGCGTGCAACCATGAAAGAGAATTGTTGGCAGGCTTATCTAACACTTATTGATGACCTCCCCCAACACTGGATGCAGTAGTTGATGTCTCGGAAGCTGGTGGATCAGCACAAGCCCTTATTACTGCCTCATTCTGCAATATAAACAAATTTAAATCCTTAGAAACAAGGGATACTGATTAATATGCAAAACAACAGAGACTATTACTTTAACAAGAACACACAAGCCATAGCCCATAACCGTCCTATGAAACTTTTGTTGTGGCATGATTATGACAATACAGGATTGGGCACATAAAGAGTACGCTAGTTGATGCACAATGCAATAGTACATTAAACCTAGTACAACTTTAAACAAAGACCAAATAAACTACTCCCTCACTGAGGTACAACAAATAGCTTTCTTCCATCAAACATTCATACACAAATTAAGGATGCACGAGTTGCCAAATGAATCAGATACCAGTGCAAAAACTGTGGTCATCATCATACTAGTAGAGTCACCAAATATGCGAGACGAACAAACAAAATTAGCGGCATGCTTGGACTTTCCACGAATAACCATTCAGCAACACCAAACTGAAAAGAATAAATTCATTGCATACAAACACTAGGTCTCCATTGAGATTACAAAAGCCAGCAATCTCCCTTAAAGAAAAAGACGCATAGTAAACAAATAGCATAATCCTTCTAGCCAGCCATCCCTTTCCATCCCTTCCATAAAAGAAAATGAAGGTTGCATCTAGTTTGCAATGCTCTTTCTACACAAATTTAATACAAAATGCTACTTAATGCAAAAGAATGTGGGCAAAGTTGTTACATTGTCGTCGTTTTATTATCACTTAGCAACATTCATGGTAGCATAAATCCATACGAAGTATACATCAAGGACGCATATTTTAGATAATAAAAGCTCAATAAAGAGTTGAGACAGAAATTAAAAGCTGATGATATCAGTCAGCAGTAAAAAAAAAAAAAGAACAAATTAAAAGTAATATTTAAAAAAAAACAAAAAACCACTACTTTGAAGAGCCTTATGAAGCTCATGCATTTTCCACCAAGTCATTCCTCATGAAATACATAACTTCTCTCTCTTCTTTAGCCAACAAGCAATCAAGTCCTCCATTCTCTAGGCATCAGTTTTCTGTAGTTAATGACTAAAGGATGCACAAAAGTGCCTTGCATTCATAAACTTCCAGAAGGGGACAAATGGATTTCATTTTTCTTGTCAAATACTTAAACCAGCCAATGGCCAAATGCTAAAAAGGCCAACTGTGCCCCTTATTTGTGCACTGTTTACTGAGATTACAATTATTCCCACTCTAATTTTCCTGCAAAATATAATTCTAGCTTAAAGCATGAAATTTTCACTAATCAATAACAAGCTTAGGCCATTAGCCTCTTAATAAGAAAGATAATCCAAAAGCAACTACGCTATAAATGCTGGGTAAGGATGGCTTGTCTTGATATAGAGACATTCTAGGCACAAAGTAGGAGAAGCCTGAAATTCACTATTAAAAATCAATCTATCTAGAAACTATAGAGATATATTCCAATAAATATACGAGGATATAGGTCCGAATGAGTGGCTTGAATTCGAATGCTATTTGTAACAAATTCAAACTCTAAAGCAAGTAGGTGTGAAAACGCAATTAAACAATTCAAGCATTACCATGACCTGATAAATAAAAAAAAAACCAGGAACTCAAGCAACAACGACCTTGTTTAACATCTCAAGTATAATTCTACAAAATCAAACACACATACATACCCAGAGATATACATACACACATCATCATCATCATCATCAGCACAGCATCAGTATATCGAACAAAATAACAACAATTCAATCCCTAAATTTTCAAAAACCTCATCACAAAGATTCAATCAAACATAAAGTAATACGAATCTAATAGCACAATGAGAGGGTTTTAAAATAACCCTAAAACCCTAGCACCGCGAGAAACAAGAGATTACCTGCCAGATTCGGCGAAGGCGCTTCTTGGCATTGTTCTTGCGGGTACCGGTGAGCTTGATGCGCTTCCAGAGGAGTCCCGGCGAGTTGTTCCGCTTCACCACTTCCATCACCCGCGTCCCCCAGAACGCCCCCATGCCCAACCCCGCCATCTCTCTCTCTCTCTCTCTCTCTCTCTCTCTCTCACTCTCTCACACGCACGCGGGCGCACACTGCCACACAGGCTATGGAGTATTTGTTTTGAGTTGGACTTTGATTGGGCCGGTGCATAAGTGGGCCTCGACTTACCTTTAATTTCCAAAGACTCTTTTCAAAAAAATTTAAGTTAAATTATTAAAATAGTCTCTTTATTTTGCGTTTTTCGCTCTTTTAGTCCATCTAATATAAAATATATCTTTTTTAACCTTGTATTTGCACATCCTGTCATTTTGGAGGGATAAAAAATGACGAACATGTGTAAATACGAGGATCAAAATGACATATTTTACAGGTAAAAGACGAAAATGAGCAAATACGAGAACCAAAATAATAGATTTTATATTAAAAAGACTAAAAAGATAGAAAACACAAAATAGATAGACCATTTTGATATTTAAACCTATGTAAATATATTAAATATCTGTATATATACATATATTAGCTCAATTTTATAAAATCTCTTAGTAGTTTTTAAGTGCCAAGTTCTTATAAATTTATAATAATAGGAGGTAGAAATGGGTTATATATATATATATATAATTATATATATATATTTTGATGATGTGATAAATCATTCCACAAGCATCTTAAATCTTCATATTTAATTGTATTGCCGCTTATGTTTTATAGGGATGATTTGATATTTTTTTTTATTTTTAATACATTTAAGCTAGAATGGTTTAAGTTATATTATTTCAAGTACAAAACAAAACTATTTATTTTATGTAATAATATTTTAAAAAAATTTCTTTCTTACAAATACATATTTCACGTAAAAATAATACATTTACAATCTCCATAAGAAAGAGTAACGAGTGATATGATTTGTTTACATTTTTCAAATAAGCTCACAAGCTATAAATGAGGCTTCCTAATATGTAAGCCGTAACTATTTCACATCACTATGAAAAAATTTAGATGTGTTTAAGTATAAAATAAGATTAATATAATTTTTTTTTTTTTATGTAAATGCAATAAGTGTTGTTGGTCAAAGGGTATGTATATGATCCAAAAATTAATTATAGAGTATGTGCGTTCTCACTCAGTTATACTAAGTTCGAGTTGCAAGACTTAACTCACATCGAGAATTCGTTACTATTATTGCGTCCAATGATACCTCCATTCGGGATATCTGAATGTTTCACATCTATTTTTCGCATTAAAATCAATGCTTCTAGGTTATGAAGTATAAACCTTTTGATATATTTAATATAAACTGGAAGAAATTAATATAATTGTTTACAATTTGAAAATTGCTTTAAAAGAAATTTTTTTAAAGTTGATTAAAACTAATAATTATCAAATAAAATATTTATTTTATGATGAATTAGTTTTTTAAAAAATTGATATTTATAAATAATCAATAAATTTTTTTTTGTAATTAAATCATAGAGCAATTTATTTTCTTCCTCGATGGCAGATGATTTGTATCTTGAAAGGTGCAGGGGCATATGGGTGATTTCATGGTGTCTTCTTCTCATCTTTTTTGACACATGAAATTTTGAAATTTCGTAGGGTTTAAGTGCAAAACAACAACGTCCCTGAAACTCCGACCTCGCTCTAAAACCCTGGCGAGGCGGCGACATAGGGTTTTTTCTGGTCAAGCTTCTCACGCTTCTTTCCTTTGCTGCTCGAATTCATAGTATTTCGAGGATATTTCCCAAACTATTGGTGTTTTGTGGCGTGAATTTGGGTAAGGGTTTTGAAAGCACTGATTTTTTTGTTCTTTATTTGTTCTGGAGAAGTATTATTCGTTGATTATCTTCGTTTAGGTCTCTTGTTTTATTTTGACATTTATTGATAGTTTTTCTTGCGTATTTTATACCTTCGATTTTGCTAATTCAATCTCTTGTAATGATTTAGGGATTTTGATTGGTCATGGCGAAGTCCGATGCAATTGAAGGATCAAAAGATCCAGATTTGATCAAGGTGAGATCTTTATTTTGATTCATTCATTTTTGTAATTGTTGATTTATAGTAAAGGTGATAACTTGAGATGCATTGATTTTTCAGCTTGTGGAGGAGCAACAAGTCAAGGTTCCTGAAAAGAAAAAGCCTAGAGCTGAACAGGTGATTTCTTTTCTTTTCTTTTCTTTGTGTGTTTTTCATGTTCCATATGCATTGCTACTGCCTTTTGGTTCTTTATGATTATGCTCCAAGTCTAGACAGGTTTAATTCTTTTGTTATGGTTTTTGTTGATTTAATTTTAACTACGCCTTATTTCCTCACTGACTACTCTGTTTTAATTTCATGTTTTTGTTAATAGTTCAAAGGCTTAACGCTTAAGTCTGAAGATTTACTTGATTAAACTATTATGCTCTGTTATGCTTTAGATATTTTGGATCAATAAGGATGGTGAGGATAAGCAATAAGTGGCTCGTGGAATAAATCTGAACAGCTAAGCTCTATTTTGTAAAACAATCTCTAATTTGGAATGTTTCTTTTACTTAAGAAGAAATCCAGCTCAGTTTCTAAGATTAATTGAGATGCTTTTTAGACTGCTTTTGTGTATAATATTATAAAATACAAACCATAGCCTCTTTGTTGAGCATAACGTTTTTCCAATCACATTGTACGAACTATTAATATCTTTCACCTTTCAAATTTCTATATTGATTTATGATTTTTATTTTGTCATCTATAGAAGTACTTTTGTCACATGGATTGATGCAGGTTTTTTGTTCCTCTGGAGAGGCTTCGATCAATTCAATTTCATACAATTTTCTTTTTTTGTAGTTTGTGAACTTTTCAAAGCTTAAACTGATGTAGTTGCTTGTTTATGGCCAGGATGTTTCTGATTTATTGGACATGAAAATGCAAAAATATTTGCGTGGTGAGGCTGCTAACCTGGAGGTGTGTTCTTTTCCGTACAATGTGTTAGTATTGTTTTCAATGTTTATGAAAATGATTTAATTTATTGTCTTTTGCACAGGTTCTACAAGACAAAAAGTTGAAAACTCAACTTGTAATCAAAGAGAAACTCTATGGACAATCTGCGAAAGCCGCTGCAAAGCATGAACAGGTTTCTGTTTCTTTATTTTGTCTGAAACTTCAAAATTTATTGTCTTATGCACAGTATGTCTGAGTGAGCTTTCAAATTTATTATTATTTTTTTGCTTGAATTTGTAACCAATGTCATGCAGTATCAGCAATTTAGAATTGTTTATATGCAAAGATTGGTTAATGTAATTTATTGTCCATTGTGGATGGGGTAGAATTGAAGGGGTCAACCTCATGGAAGGCTACTACTGTCTCATTGCTGGTTTTTGATCTTCATCTCCAAACCATTGTACCATTAGACCAAATTAGCTTATAAATATAAATCACTCTTAACTAATTTGACTGTAAGAAATTGAGTGTTGAAATTACCTTGCAATTCTCTATTGTTTCTCACATATCAGAGCAGGTTTATTTTCTATGCTGGTGCTTTGTTGCATAGATGCTCATGTTTGCTTTTGATGATTTTGGTTGCTTTTACTAATCACTTGAATGTTTCAGTGGCTTATGCCAAATGAAGAAGGCTTTTTAGAGGCTGAAGGTTTTGAGAAGACATGGAGAATAACTCAGCAATCTTTACTCAATGAAGTTGATGCTAACAGTTCAAGAAAGGCATTTGACATGATTTTACCAGGTAAGGCAGATAACTTGTGTTTTTATTTGATTTTTTTCTTCTCAATAATAACAAAAAAGTAATCAATTATCATTGAGAATAATACTCTGTACAATAGAGTTTGTTAACTAAAACTCTATAATGGTAAATTATTGATTATTCTCATATAGTAGCTGCGTGATGATTTTGAGAAAATGATAACGTAGCTGCGTGATGATTTCGAGAAAATGATTTAACCTTGTTTTTTGTTTATTTCATTAACTTTTCATTATGAATGTAGAGCTCGGTCCGTATAGAATGAAGTATACATCAAATGGCCGCTATATGTTGTTGGGAGGACGCAAGGGTCACTTAGGCTTGCTAGATATGTTAAGCTTTGACATAGTCAAAGAATTTCAGGTTATTTATTTATTTATTTATTTATTTTTTTTTGAATTTGGTTAACTTGATTCTTCCTTTACTTTGGTAAAACTTGAATTTATGTTAAGAGTGCATTTTTCAGGTTAGGGAGACTGTTCGGGATGTTGAGTTTCTTCACACTGAAGAATTATTTTCAGTAGCGCAAAAAAAGTAATTCTTTTATCATGGTGAAATTAGTTTCAAACATATGTTTTGCTAGCATTTGTTGACAGTATGCTAATCTTGATTCACAATGCATTTTTGACTACGACAGATACCTATATATCTATAACAGGCAAGGGACGGAGATCCACTGTCTTAAGGTTAGGGCTTCGAGGAAAATAACTTGGATAACAGTTGAACATGTATAAATTAGAAACATATATTGTGTAATTTCTAATGTTGTTCATTGAGTTTCTTTCCCTCAGGAACATGGAACACCTCTAAGGCTTCAATTCCTGGATAAACACTTCCTTTTGGCATCAGTGAACACTTTTGGTCAGTTGCATTATCAAGATGTGACCACTGGTGAAATAGTGGCGAATCTCAGGACTGGTCTTGGTCGGACTGATGTAATGCGGATGAATCCTTATAATTCTATAATAGGCTTGGGGCATTCAAGCGGGAAACTCACAATGTGGAAGCCGACTAGTGCAAAGCCACTCATCACCATGTTTTGCAACCCCGGCCCTGTGACAGCCATTGCATTCCACAGCAATGGACATCTCATGGCGACTGCAGGCATGGGTTGTAGGATCAAGTTGTGGGACATCAGGAAGTTTGAGGTCCTTCATAGTTATTTTGGTCATGCTTCTACCTTAGATTTCAGCCAGAAGGGTTTGCTCGCTGTTGGGAATCGAACTCATGTGAACGTATGGAGAGATTACAAGGGAGATCAGAGATACGGACGGTACATGACTCATGAAATGGTTAAAGGATATCAGGTGAATAATCTTGTTTTCCGGCCTTATGAGGATGTGCTGGGTATCGGACACTCCATGGGCATATCTTCCATACTAATTCCAGGATCTGGCGAGCCAAACTTCGATAGTTGGGTCGCAAATCCCTATGAAACAAAGAAACAGAGAAGAGAGAAGGAAGTGCATAGTCTTCTTGACAAGCTTCCACCGGAGACCATAATGCTTGATCCTAAAGAGATTGGCACAGTGAAACAACCAAGGAAGAAGGAGAAGAAAAGCAAAAAGGAAATGGAAGAGGAGATGGAAGCGGAGGTCGAGACTGCAAAAGCCATTAAGCTCAAGAAGAAGACCAAGGGAAGGAACAAGCCAAGCAAGCGGGCAAAGAAAAAGGAAGAGGAGGTTTTGAAGGCCAAGAGGCCATTTGTGGAGCAACGGCTGAAAGAGGAGCAACCATTCAAGAAGCAGAAGATGATAGCTGAAGGTGAAGCTGAGTTGCCAGTTTCTCTGCAAAGATTTGCCAGAAAACAGGCAGCATGATTTCTGTTTTTTTCCCCCATCTATAATTTGGAGGATCGGCCTTCATAGAATTTTGAGTGATTTGTTGTAATGTTCATGCTGATTAATTAAATTGTAGAATTCTACTTTCTTTTGAGGAAATTAGCTTATAAAACTTAATACAATTGCATTATTATCTGCATCTTTATGTGTATATATATATATATATATATTTATGGAATTTGTCATAGCCTAGAGATAAATTTTTTTCAAAGGTAGAGCTGTTTGTTATATAATAATGTAGTTTATTATTGATCCAAGGTTATATATGTAAATAGTGGTAGATTACTGGGATATAACATTTTTGTCATGGTTATATAGATACCTAAAATATTTATTTTTACATGGCTATTTACTTTGGGTAATTTTTTTAGCATGTCACTAAACTTAAGCTTATTTTCATTTTGATCATTAAAACTTCAATTTGTATCAGTTTGATTATTTAATTTTAATTTGATTTTACTGGGTAGTAAATCAAAGGATTTCAACCCCAAATAAATGATGTGGCTCTTTTTCGATGACTTGGACACCTCTAATAAACTTAATAATGTGTCATGGGGAGGACTACTTTATATTTTTAGAAAGTCATTTGATCAATCGGGGATTAAAATTCATGATTTATTATCGGTTGAAATTAAATTAAAATTGAGTGACCAAATTGATATAAATTGAAGTTAGATAATCAGAGTGAAAATGAGTCAAATTTTAATAATCTACTTAAAAAAATTTACCCCATATACTTCTCTTATCCATTATTTACAAATATGTTATTATTATTATTATTATTGTATGTATAATAACAATTGTTTTTTTTTATTTTTTCCATTGATAGTGCATTCAATTAAATTTTATTAATAATAAAATAAAATTTTATGGGGATATCAATACAAAAATAACCGTAAATAAAAACCAGTTTTGCCGCAAAAAGCTGAGGACCTCTCGCCGAAATCGTCTCCTCACCTCCCCTGTGTCTTCTCCAAAACCCTAACCCTAACCCTAACCGTCACCAAGCCTTTCGCCTCTCCATCAATGGGATGCAGCTACTCGAACCTGGAGCCGGACGAAAATCGGCCCCCGGCAGGCCGTTTCTCGCTGCAGTGGTTGAGGTTGAGGCGTGGAAAGAACTGCGTCATCTCCACCACCGAGCTCCTCCACCGCGACAATCCCGATGCCGCCACCACAGCAACACCTTGCAGCGATTGGAAGGTTCATAGTGGGCGCTCGAAGCTCACGCTATTTAAGGAGAATGAGGAAGAGAGAGTGAGCTCAACGATGAGATCGAACAATGAGGAGCTCCCGGGATCGCCGAGCTTTCGCTTCTATTTCAATACCCAGCCGGTGGCTTCTGACGATGATGGTGATTTTTTTTTTTTTTACTTTTCACCCCTCGGGAAAAATAAATTTCTCTTTTTTGAAAAGATGATTAAAAAAATAAAAAATTAGCATGATGCCATGAAGCCGATTTTTATGAGGTTTTTTTAATTAATAAAATAGTTTTTATGGGAAACAGTGATAGTAGGTAAAAGATTTTTTTTTCACCCATAATAGTATGACACTAAAATATAAGAAGAGGTCATGGGTTCAAATCCCTCCCCGACACTACTGTTTAATATACTGTTTATATACTGTTCATCCATGATTTTTATACTATTCTCATATTGTACTTTCGAAAAAAATTGGCCTTTTAATTATCAGAGTTATTTATTATTACTTTTATTTTAATGTAATGGAACAGGAAATGGCGCACAAATTATGAAAAGAGAGACACAGAGGCGGCATGATTAGCTTGGCATTGAGAAAGAAAGCAGAGTGCCTTGAGAATTTAGAAAAATAATTATACATACATATGATATTATTATTTATTCATAAATCTGTAGCGTGATTTGTATCCATTTTGTCATTGATTTAAAAGCTTTAACATGATGCTGTAGTTCATCAAATATTTAGAGTGGATACCTGATATTGTAGTTTTTGGTTTTATTTAGGGAATTTGTGAGTGTATGTATGTGTTTCAATGGGGCTTCTGCAGTGTTGTGCAGCTTGGTATGCTTCATGTCCAGGTTTGAAAATGCTATGCCTTTATTCATCAGAAGATGCTTAAGGATTGCTGATGAATGCTGCTGCTGTAAGAGACCCTGATCCTGTTGTTTTTCTTGAAAATGAATTTCTATAAGTAAATACTAAAACTCAGTTCCCACCATTCTTGAATTGGCAATTTACTTTAAGTGATTTTTAATCTTCAGGTATGGAGAGTCTTTTCCTGTTTCAGTTGAAGTTCTTGACTCTAGTTTCTGCCTTCCAATTGGAAAATCAAAGGTAGTTGTTATCTGTGTTCATTATGCTACAATTATTTCCTGTTCTTATTAACATTATCATTATTTGGTTTGCCTGGATATGAAATTTTAGCTAGCCAACAAATTTTTCACATTTAAAATAGTTTTTGTGTGTTTTTAAGATTTGAATTTTCAGCAACATGATCTTCACACTTCACTATAATGTTAATGCTGGAACCTGCAACTCAGTTGATAATATACAGACTTGCTATAATATTTGCTTTTCAGCAGCTTGTTTTTCTCAATATTAATGAAATTAATATTCAACGCTTGTGACTTTGCTAATCTCCACTATGCATATGTTTTTCCTTTAGAAATATTAGTTTGACACATGCGTTGATCATGTGATTATTTTTGCTTCTGTTGCTTCAAAAACATCTACCAACTAGTTTTCTGAACTCAGGCTGCAGATATTCTCTGAAAGGAAGGATTCAATACTGAGGTGAGCTCTCATTCAAAAGAATTCATGTGAACTACCATGAACATCCTAAATCTGCAGGTGATAAACCTCCGATCTCTCAGACCATTAGACAGAGCGACGATTAATGCCTCTGTGAGGAAAACCGGTCGACTTGTGATTGTTGAAGAAGGTTTCCCACAGCATGGAATTGGTGCTGAAATCTGGTTAACTTTCATTTCAACACTCCAATTGTTTTTCTATCCCACACTATCACACAAGGCTGATTTTTAGACACATTTATCTTATGGACAGTGCATCTGTAATTCAAGAAAGCTTTGAATATCTTGATTCACCTGTGGAGTGGATTGCCGGAGCTGACGTACCGTTGCGTTATGCCGCCAATCTGGAGGGGATGGCTTTGCCACAGATTGCATTATACATTTACATATATATATATATATATTATCAAATATCAGGAAAATTAAGGACATTGAATTAACAGGAATGATAAAACACATTGCTGTCATTCAGGTTGATGATATAGTCCGGGCAGTAAAGAGAACATGCTCCCTGTCAACCTCTAATGCTGCTGCAGCTTGAATTTAGAATTCATGCAAGTGTTTTTCCCTCTCTACAACCGTTAATAATTGTTGTGTAAGAAATAATTACTCAAGTGTGAGAATAAGCTTACATAAATTTGATGTTCATTTCATTGGGAAGGGAGTAAAATACTTACTCTTTTCTCTGAAAGTGATAAAAGATTAGATTTTCAATGTGTGAGAATCAGCTTACATAAATTTGAAATTCATTTCATTTGTGCTGCAAAATCTTCTTCATACCAAAGACAAAGGAAGATCCAGGAATCCAAATGAATGAATGAATGAATGAATGAATGAACCGCCACTCATATTTGGCCAATATAAGATGTTATGTTATTTTATTTATCATTTATTAATTTCTTAATTTATTTTATGCCCAATTGCTACCTAGGTTCTAGTTGACAACGGAATGAACAAGGAAAAACACTCTTTTCAAAAACCACCGATATTCCAGTAGTAATTAATCACAAAATATGTAAAAAAGTAAAAGTTTAAAAATTTACTTTCACAGTACTAATTTGTTAGTACTGTTAATTCATTTAGGGGGCGTTCATTTCAGGGAAAGTAGGGGGAAGGGAGAGGAAATGGTCTGACTTCCCCCATTTTTGGTGTTCATTTGTGCTGAAGTGGGGGAAGTGAAGTGGCACTTCCCCCACTTCCGACTGAAGTGGATTTTGAATTAAGCCCATTTCAGTATTTTTTTTACTGAATAGAAAGTGAGTCAATCTATAAAAACTAACTTATTTTCACTTCTAAAGTCTTTTTTGAACTCATAGAACTTTATCCAACACCTATATCCTTCGATTCTATTCTCACTTTCTGACTAATGAACACAGAAGTCCTGGAAGTGATATCACGTCCCCCCGCTTCAGGGAAGTGGCACTTCTTTCACTTCCTGACTTTCCCTCACTTACAGTGAAATGAACGCCCATTTACTGTATACTGAATTCCCTTTAAAGGAGTCATGTTTTTCATCTTGTATAATTTACCATTATGGAATATATTATTTTGAGCACACTAACTGATGCACCAGTGCTTATCTTCTTTGTTAAATAAAAAAATTAAAAAAAAAAAACTTTTTAACCCAACAACCTGCTCTTTTTGGTTTAATTTTTTGTTTTCTTGCCACACATTATTTTTGGTTAGGATGTGAAGTATCAATTTTTCAGAGTAAAATTTTTTGTTTGACCATTTTAACAACTACATGCTAAAATCTTAACTACTCGCCCCCTATCTATGAATTCAAAAAGAATAGGAGAACATGGACTCCCTGTATTTTTTTTATTTTTTAATAATATCTATATATATCTACTTTAAAAATTTTTATAATCTTTTTAGAATACGCCAACTGACAATATTTTTTTAAATAATAATAATAAAAAAACGAATATGAAGAACAAGACAGAGCTATATGTAAAAAACAAAATAATTAATAGACTTGTAAGAAATTAAAAAATAAAAAATAAAAAAAAATTATTATAAGCATTGTTTGGAGTGAGAACTCAACCATTGCTCATACACCAACATCAATAATTCCTTTGCAAACGCATCATTTTCTAATTCCCCCCTACTTTTTATATTAATTTATATATATCATCTTTGACCAGGAAAAGTATAAACCAAAATCCAAGAAAAGAGAGAGAGAGAGAGAGAGAGAGAGGTTGCTGTTCTTCTTCATCTTCTTCTCTCCTTCGACAATCCTTAAGCTTTAGGGCATGCAGAAGAGCTTTTTAGTACCAGTTCTCCAATCTGCTTCTCTGGAACTTGAGGCTTGAATTTGGTGAAGAGATGAAGTCTTCTCTGAAGAAGCTGACGGGATTTAGCCTCCATAAGAGTGATCCGAAGGAGAAGAAGGGGCGACAGACTCTGGGCAAGTTTGATGAACTCGTTCAGGCTTCCCAGGTACTTCTGCGGCACTTGAAATGGAGGTCTCTCACGCCCTTTTTCTGTTTGAATTTCTGGATTTGTTTTCAATCTGTTCTCTCTCTGTTTAATTGGCTCAAATCTTTGATTTTTCTTGATAATATACCTTGTGTTAGTATGCCCAGTAAGCAAGTCCTCTAATTATGCTTTTTTTTTTTCAATTGGTGATGGAATTATAGTTATATGGTTTTGAATTGGAACTGGGGAAGTGATTGATGAGTTTCATATGTTGTGTATGCTATAGATCTTCTTCTCATGTTAAAAGATGAAATTTTTATGCTTATTTGGTGATCTGTGAATTTTGCTTACCTGAAATTGGAATGCAGCTTGTATGCCCAGTGTTCTGACTGTCGTTTATACTTGATTTTGTGTATTCTGGTGTTCAGTCAAATGAAAAATCCCCCAAATTTGTCAAGTGGAAGGATAGGGTTTGCTCATCCTATTCAGGATAATTTGGATGGTACTGATTTGTCTTTGACCAGAACAAAGCGATACTTTTGTTTTATGTAATAGGATGCTTGAATCACTGAATAGACAGCCTGATCAAAGTCAAAGTGCAAATATTTCAAGCCAATGCTTACCAGAAGAAATAGCTTTAATGGTCATTATGGTTGAATTTCGGGAATTTTCACGTGATCAAAGTCTTTTTGTTTGAACTCTGAATGCTAATCAATGTGATTTGAAATTTAAAACAAATCCCTCTATGCTATACCTTGAGGGTGATTTGATTTGAGATTCTCATCTGATTCTTGATTTTTTTTTTTTTTAAACCAAAATTTCTATTATAATGAAAATTAAATATCAGAAAAAACTTTTGTTTGTTTGTTTGACTTTGAAGAGGTGCATTGTTTGAGATAGAGCAAAACGGGAGTCTCTTTTTCCTCATGTAAGTCACCAAAGCAAAAATAGAATTTTCCAGTAGAAGAGCAACCTGGGCCCCTGAATGCTTGCCATGATTTTCATCCTGGCGAAGATTTTTTTTTTTTTTTTATTGTTGTTATTATTATTAATTATGATTTATATGAGAACGACAGGTAAAGGGGAAAAAATAGATAAAGCTTATATCCATGATTATGATTTATGGCATAAATACAATTTTTTCATAAGGACATCAAGCACCATTTTACATCGTCAAAGACGGCATGTATGGTACTACGGTCTAGCAACTAACTTTATTCTTTACTTGCAACTTCTTTATCTTACAGTCATTTCTTATCATGAGAAGCTTACTTTTCCTCTCCATATTTTCCATTTTTTTGTGCTTGAAAGTGTTATTCAATTATTCAAATGCTTAAGCCGCAAAAGTTGACCAAGATATTTTTCTCTTTTTCAATAGTTTCTATACTCTGATCTGATTCTTGACTTCATACTCATGTTTTTCATTTGTTTAGGATCTGCAAGACATTAGGAACTGCTATGATACCTTACTTTCAGCAGCGGCTGCCACTGCAAATGGTGCCTATGGTATCTGGTTCTACTTCTTGGTTTTAACACTTGTTCACTTGTTCAGAAAAACCTTCTGTACTGTTATTAAGTGCTGAAGTTTAAGAAATTTATGGCCAATAGATGTTCTTCTCTTATGCCATAATGATCCATTAAACTAATTGTTAATTGACAACCATATTACCTTTTGCTATTTTTTTTTTCAATATTATTTTCCACTCTCTAAAGACTGCTAATTTCTGTAAATCACTCGATTGATAAATTAAAAAAGTATTATTTTACTGTATAATATCATTTAAATGTCTTAGTTTTATATGCTTTAACAAATCACTTTCAATCATTTCATTTCTCATTGATAAGCTTCACCTTTTCCAATTGAGTTTTGAAAGAAATGTGATTGTGATTGTGATATATGAAACTACATAAAATCCATTGATGATATGTACTTTTGAATTTCTTCTTTGTTTTCTCAGAGGTTATATGTTTATTGCATAATTTTCGTTAGGTTCTTAGATTGAATTTTGATATGTAATTGGTCACAATCGCATAATTCATGCCCTATTTCAATCCACTCCTGAATTTAGCTAATAATTATATATGCATCGTTGTGTCTGTTTCTAAGAAAGTCTTTCATAAACATTCGTATTCTTGCAGAGTTCTCTATATACCTGAAGGAGATGGGTGACTGTTTGCTTAAGAGAACTTCACTGAATGATGACGAGGGAAATGGTGAAGACCTTGAACCTTTTCTCTTGCAAGATATTGAGTAATTGCATGCATGCATGCATTTCATAATTTTACTTCGAGAATAGGAGTAATTACTTTGATAATTTGTTATGAACATAATTTTGAAAATAAAAATAAGGTAAGTCCAAAGTTTTCATACTTTCCATCTGTTAATGGTATCATAGAAGATTTGGCCAATTGTAACATAAAGGTTTTCCTAGCTAACTCCTTTGCATTGTCTTTTTTGGCTGAACTTTGTGAACAACAAAGTAATCATACTTTGAAATGTAGTGTTTTGCTAAAACTTTGTTTTGACAAACTGAAATGTACTATGAGCCACCCCATATTTGTTGGTTGAATTAATCCTCTTCTTGTATTAATGTTTGGATGGCTTTTATGTATGCAGAGAATGCTTTATCAATGTTGGGCAAAGCACAATATGAGCTTCAGAAACTTTTGGATACCTATGTAAGTATTAATTGCTAAGACCTATTAATTTAGATACTTGCAAAAATTTTCTGAAGTAAACCATTGAGCGGTTCCAAATTGACTTCTCAGCGCGGCCATGTCACCCAAACTATTACAAACCCTTCAGAGTCTCTCATTAAGGAGCTTCAATTAGTGGAGGTTTGCCCTTAATATTCTCCTCTTTTATTTTCTAAAGTTTGACTGGTGTTTAATTGTGGTACTTTCCTTTCTGAATAATGGACAGCATGAGTAGCCTTAAATATTTGGTTCCTGGTGCTTCTCATTTAAACTATTAAGTGATAAATGTTGTTTGAAAGGTTTATTTATCAATCTATCCTGAAAACAAGGTGTTATTTGCCTGCATTGTTTGCTAGATGACTGCTGTAGAATATTGCAAACAGTCAGTTGTTCTCTAAATGCAACCAAGAAAAACTAGAATGTTTTGAACTGTGTTAGATGATCTCTTCTTATGGTCCTGTGATGCATTAATTCACTCAGAGAATTACAACTTGGGCTGGAGATCCCTTTTTTTTGGTGGCAAACAGGTGGGCTTTGTATGGATGATCAGAAAGCCTCCTTAACATTGAGAAAATTTCTGCTTTCTTCTTTTCCTTGGCACGCTATGTTACATGAATATAACTGAACTTAGATATTAAAAGTTATGCATGTTTCTGTTATATCTATGTTTTCCTGTTGGTTTTTAACATATTCATGAATCAATAGCCTTTTCCATTCATGTGGGCATGCATTTAAAAAATAATAATAATAAATTTTTACTGCCTTATCTATTTTTACTGCCTTATCTTTATCCTCTCAAAGCATGATAATACTTATGCCGTTCAATGATAATGTGAGATAGCTGCTTATTGAACCTTATTGTCAATGCAGGAGATGAAACGTCAATGCGATGACAAAAGGTGTGGGGCTATTCTATTTTAGCCATTTTTTTGAAATCTCTGGGAATTTCTTTATCCCAACTTTGTGCATATCTTCCTCAGGGACATGTATAAATTCATGTTAGAGAAGCAGAGAGAAAAAGGAAGGACAAAACACACTAAAGGGGAAACTTTCTCAGCACAGCAGTTGCAAGAAGCTCAAGAGGAGTATGAAAACCAAGTGACATTATTTGTCTTCCGATTGAAGTCACTGAAACAAGGCCAGTCCCGAAGTTTGCTGACACAGGCTGCTCGACACCATGCTGCTCAGGTTGTCTTTAGAAACTTTAGAAGTTAAAGGTGTTCATTGTCTTGTTTGAGCAAAGGCTAATTCTTCTCTATGTTTTCTATGCTCTGCAATCAGTTGAATTTTTTCCGGAAAGGACTCAAGTTTCTTGAGGATGTTGATTCATATATTAAAGTAGATGTCGAACAACAACATATTGATTATCAGATCCAGGAACTAGATGATAATGCAGAAGAGGATGTGGATGACGGTGGTGGTTATGATAGCGGTGATGGTGATGATGAACCGAGTTTTGATTATAGTCGAAATGACCAAGGGCAGGAGGTTTTCTCAATGCCGAGGAGTTCATGGGAGGTTAGACATCCATTTTCTTATTTAAGAACTCTCTTATTTTTTCCTCTCTCAGCCATGTTTAGTTCTGAGTTTCTAAAGGATTTGGAAGTTGAAGGGAAAGAAATGATGGAACTTACTTCCTGTCACTTTAAAGTTTCAATCCACCTAACTGCCTGAACAATTTTTGATATTTTTCAGGACAGAAACCAAGCTGATCTACTTGGTTACTCTGGAATGTCTAAGGCCGGAAGTCAGTCAGCACCAATTTTTGCTGAGAAAGTATTTGATTCATCAGACAAGTTAAAAGAAACACAACCCTCGTCAACAAGGAAGTCTTACTCGTATGTCTTACCTACGCCCGGTGACACCAAAAGTTCAGACTTTGTCATCCCTAAGGTTATTTCTTCAGCTCAAGTGAAGAATAATGATGGGAGGCCAGCTTATGTGTGGCATTCCTCACCTCTGGAGCCACATAAGTCCGTGAATGAATTCAGAGTTGATGGACTACCAAGCAACATGAGATCAGCAAAAGCAGTGTCAGTGCTGAAAGAGAACAACAGAAACAGTGACACCAAGATGCCCCCTCCTTTGGCTGAGTCATCAATGCTACAATATAATGCTCGCATTACTTCTACTAAGAAGAATAGCAGACAAGCTTTCTCTGATCCAATTATCAGCAAACCAGCTGAATCCATGTCCTTTGCAGGATCTCTTACAACAGTATCTGCAAGGCGGAGCCCTACGCATCAGCCATCTATATCTCCAAGCATATCACCTAGAGCATCACCTCCGCCAATATTATCTCCAAAAATCAGTGAACTTCATGAGCTCCCTCGACCTCCGATCAGTTCCACAAGATCTCCAAGACCTTATAGCTTGGTTGACCACTCAGCTCCTTTGGTTTCCAGAGGCCAAGAACACCAGATATCAAGCAAATCGCCATCGGGTCCATTAGAAACGGCGACTCCATTACCGCCACCGCCTACGGGTATGATGCGCAGTCATTCCATACCTTCTAGTGGTCAAAGAACTCCAACAGCATCAGCTACGAAGTCAATAAAGGCTCCTCATACTACTAGCAGGGTGTATGACTTTGCTTCACCTCATCTAATGCCCCTACCTCCATCTTCAAAAGCATAAGGTAACTGAACCTTTAAGTGCATATGTCAGTCTAATGCTTTTACAGTGATTTCGAGCCAAATTTTACTGATTCGTAGATTGCATAATGTGGTCTTAACACAATATACTTAGGCAAGACTCATGATTCTACTTTGAGGATGATCTTCATTTTGAATGTTTTAACAGTATGGCCGATCGAAATTGAGATTTGTCCTCGTCTACAACAACTACTATTCAACTATCCCTATCTGTTATCCTTTTTGCTCTGGGTTGATCAGCAATGGACCTTTTACCTTATATTTCTTCAAGCTTATGAACTGCGAGATTAGTTGGTTAGGCACTGATTCCTGATGTCATCCAATGTTGTTGATTCATTTGAAAACCCTTAAATTTTCTGTTCTTTTGGTAGCATGTTTGCAGCAGAAGTCAAGCTCCAGACCCAGGGAAACTTTTGTGGTTTCTGTAAATAATCAAATTTACATTCTTTAGTATCTGTCTGTGCATCCTTGTTCTCTTTGATGGATTACAAGGATGAGTTGCAATGCAATTGAGAATGTTTCACTTGGCTTATGATTCATCAATGAAAAAGTACTTTTGTTCCCAAATTCTCATTCTGTGTGTTCCTTCAAGGTTTTCTATTTTTGTATTTTATATAATATATATATATATATATAAAGTGTGCTAGGGGAGTGAAATATCAATCCTCCTATTGTAAACAATTGCTTGTACTCCTAAAAATCATATCAATCAGAGACCCCGCAGAAACACTTCTGCTTGTTTATCTCTTTTATTTTATTTTAATATATTTTTGTAATTAATTTCTGATGATAAAGGTGATGATATAAACAAAAAATAATGATATATGAAAATATATAAATAAATATAGTTTTTACAATTGTATAATAACAAGGCCAAGATGAATTAATCCAAGAGAAAGATGGCTAGCAAAACAACAAATTTTTATTCATTATGTGAAAGAATGCATATATAACTACATATCAGTAAACTGAAAACTCTCAATCTAACACCAATCAATATCTCTCTACATATATAATTACTATAATCAAAATGTCCTGATTAGTTTTGTAATCAAGAAATCAAAATTCCAAAAGCCCATCAATCAAATGCTCCAGAATCCCACTGCACCACCTTGATGATTAACATCCTGAAACTCAAATCTTGTAGAACTTGCAGAGACTCCATGAAAAACATCTTGATGATCAAACAAGCCATTGTAGGAAATCCCACTCCCTCCCAGACCCAATACTCCAAACAAACAAGAATTACAAGAACACTGAAACTGAACACTCTGCTGCAGCTGCTGTTGCTGTTGCTGCTGCTGCTGAACATTATAGGCATATGCTGAAGAATACATCAAGTCTGAAGAAGGATAAGCATATGATAATGGAGGATAATAATTAAGAACTGGTACTATCTCTTCTTGATCAATAATGCCCATTATCTCATTGTCCTGCACAGTGGAATTCATCTTTGGGCTCTTCTGTCCAAGTTTGACTGCATACTTCTCACGGTCTGGTTTACTGAGGTTCATGTAACGTTTAACAACATGGTTGAGCTCAGGTGATGTTTCTGGCCAGGTTTCTAAGCTGTTGTCAGGCCCAGCAACTATCAAAACTGTGTCAATGCTACAGAGTTTGGAGAGTTCATAAGCTTTCTTTTTCAGTCCTTTTATTCTCTTTGTCAAAGTCCTTGAACGTGCCTTTTCATTCTTTATCAACTCCATTGGCAGCTTCCTTCTTCCCATCCTGCTTTTTCATCAAAATCACCAACTTTAGCTTATTTTTGTCCATTATATATAACTAGAACAAGAATAGAAAAACACTACAAGATTAAAGAAAAGAAAAGGAAAAAAGAAAAAAAGAAAGCAATTGCACTACACTGACCTTGAGAGTGAAAAGAGCTGAGAAAAAAGAGAAGGGATGATGTTGTGAGAAAACAACATTAGCAACTGGTCTTAAATAAGAGAATGGTTAATTCCCATTTTGGAAAGATAATTATGTTACCAAGATCACAAGATCTTTATTAACATTTAAATAGGAAAGACATATATATGTTTCAAAGATCACAAGATCTTGTTAGTATGTAATTATGGAAGCCATAGAGCATTGGCTCTACTTCCATTTAGATTTAACCAACTTTTAGTACTGATCCCGAGGCATCCTTGTTCTGGTGAAAATTAATAATGTAAATAAATAAGATTATTAAAGGAAGAGTTCCTAAATTTCTCATAAATCATAACATACGGAGTGATAGTGAAGTTTGGGAATCTGGAATGGGATTTACATAATTTAATTTTGGAATTTATGAGGAAAATTTGAAGAAATTTTAAGGAAAGGGATGTTATTTTGGGAAACGGTTTCCCAGGGAACACGTTAAGATTGTTATCTCCTCCGCGGTTTTGTTTTTCGTTCTCTTTCTCTCTTCCCCGCCACTCATCTCCAGCGAGTTCAAACCCTAGCCCTAATTCTCATATCTCGGCCTTCAATGGCTCCCTTCGCTGTCGGGTCGGCGGCCTTCGGTTCTTATTTAACCTCTGCTCCCCAATTGACTGCTTGCACCTCTCGCCTGTGCCATCCGATCTCGAGGTGGGTTTTTGTGGATTTTGGATGTAGTTGATCTGGTTTTTGGGTTACGGGAACTGCGGTAGTTGTCTGTATCTGCGGAACAATGGGCGGCCGCGCAGAGGCACTGCTTGCCGTCGCGCCGGATCTCTCTCTCTTGGTATTTTATCTTTAGCTTGTAATCAAACGCTGTGAAATTTAACTTTTAGATGTTTCTTCACTTGTATTTGAGATTCAGAATTTAAAAGTAAAAAACTTGTTTAGTGTTTCCATCATACTTGAAAATAGGAATATCTTTTTAAACTCTGTTTAATCTGGATTATTTGGAGCCTCTTTCAGTTGAGGATTTCTTGCCATATATTTGTGTGCTGATCTTGAAAATGACTTCAGTTACTGGATTATAAACTTGTCGTACTTCTTTTCTTGTTTTCAGAGTGCATTATTCTTACTGTTTTTGCATGTTCGAAACCTAGAGATTTGTAATCTTCTATTCTAACCCAGAAGTCAGTGAATATTCAATTGTCATTTGTTCCATGTTGAATGAACACCCTCTGATGGTATATTAATCAAATATTTGTTTGTCTTGCATCTTGAAAGTTGAAACATCTTGGTTTGATGTTTTGAGCGAAAGTTATTGAATTAGCTGAAGCTAAATTTAGAGTATCTTTGATAGAAGATTTGCTCTTAGAAGGATGATTTAAATAAACTTATCATCATTATTGTGAAGATAAGGATATGTCACTTTAAAATAAGAAGTATGCCTAAGTTTTCTTGTGCAGACTTATTGCTTGGGCTACTTGAGTGATGGTAGTACCAAGAAGTTTGCTTTCAGTAAAAAAAACCAAGGGCTCTATCCTCAATCACCAAGCCTTTCTCTTTTCAATGTGACTACCGAAATCCAATTTCTGATCTTCAAACTGTTTCCAATCTTGCATGTTGATTTTTGCTACCTACATAAAGAATACTACACCTTTTCTTGATGTAGAAAAAAGTTTGATGTTTCTTTTTAAGGTAAGTATTGTAGACTTGGGATCTAGATGTGTTAAGGGTAGAATTTCGTCCTTGCTCATATGCTGCGTGTCAATTTTATTGCTTAGGTGCTAGAATGTCAGCTGCTGAGCTTGAAACATCTCTTGCTGTAAAGGTGAGGTATTCTTTGTTGGTTGTAAGTATTATGTTTCTTGATTGGCACAAAACTCTGATTGTTTACTGTAACTTCAAAAAATTGCAGTTTGTCTTTCTTGCACTACTGACATATTAATGACTGGGATGCAGAAGATGGCAACAGAGATCTCTTTCGGACTGAAGGGAACATCTATCTTTCTTGTTGGTAAGTATGATAGTGGTATTTTCTGTGTTTGCTTATTAATTATACACATGTGCAACTATGCAAGAGCAAAAAGATGAGGCCTTTATCAATCTAGTTATGTTTATACTCATGCCAGGTATCAACTGTAGCATGAAAACCAATGTGGGAAAAGTTTTGGCAGATGCATTGAGATATTACTACTTTGACAGGTATATATAATCATCTAATGCAATGAGGGCATTCTGTGTGAAATGTTTGTTTTTGCCCTCAATTTTTTCCACCAAGCAGTGACTCTGTGGTTGAGGAAGCTAGTGGCGGTGAATCTTCTGCTACATCCTTTCTCGAAAGAGATGAAAAGGGCTTTCGCGAATCGGAGGTGTGCATTATAGATATTTCAGTTGATATTGTCATGCCATTCCAAACTGTTGAAATGATATTTTACTTAAAATGACAGTTTCCTGGCAGACCGAAGTATTGAAACAATTATCATCAATGGGCCGTCTCGTCGTTTGTGCAGGCGATGGTGCTGTACAGAGCCCTCAAAATTTGTAAGCTTCATTTCTTTGACCTAACAACTTTCTTTAGAATGCACTGCCTTTCTCCAACCTACCATGCTAGTTATCTTGAGTCTACTTGGTCTTTTGACTCTTAAGGTCTTATCTGCGATATGGCATTTCGGTATGGATAGATGTGCCATTGGATTTATTAGCAGACGAGATGGTGGGAGCTCAGGTTCCATCTGCTTCTGATCAAAGCATGTCACAATCGGATCCTTTTCAGGAGGTCAGGATATTATTCTGATATCGAGATTTTGGTCATAATTTGTTTTTGTTAGTGTAGCTTCATCACCTTACTTATTGAGACATTGAAAATTGCCACATGCATCAGAAGAATTAAGTGATTGATGATTTGGTTTAGGTATTAAACTCCATTGCAGTTTTCTTGTGAAAAATGCGGCACAGTTTTTTCTTATTATTGATAACGATATTTTACGAAAGCCACAATTTTGGTATCCTACATGTTCGACCTGTTTGTCTTGTGTTTTACAAGGACAAAAAGGTCCACAATATACAACTATACTATCTGGCAAAGTTCCGGTATTGTTTACTGTTCCATATAAAGCTGCAAATCAATGTATCACTCTCCGGCAATTCAACATCTAATATTACAAACAGAAGAATAGACTATTCAGCATTGCATTGGTTTAACACTCTAGTTTTTGTTGGTGTTCGATTTTGATTGGTTTTTATAATGTTTCATACTGCCAAACAGGCTTTGGAAGGTTTAACTAAGCGGTACATGGCAGTGAGCGGAGGATATGGAACCGCAGATGCCACAGCCTCACTACTGAGTAAATTCCATACTGCATAATCTGCTCATTTCTACTTGACCCTGTGAGAACCAGTTAACTATAATCATCCAATTTTTTGCAGAAGTGACAACTAAATTGGGATATGATGACTTCAAATCAGTCACTCCAGAAGACATGGCAATTGAGGTAAAAGAAAATGAAAATTCAAGAACCTAAATCAGACCATGAGTTGCAATTTTTCCCCCTTTTCTTACATTTACAACCCAAACTAATATGTTCCAGGCAATGACGGAAATTGAGAAATTGACTAGAGTGAAAAAGATGATAGAAGCAGCTGCCAAACCATTTTAATGCTCAATTCAACTCATCTAAATCATACCAAGAGTTGATTTATCTGTTTGAAACTCTGCTTTAGTCCATGTATTGAATGTCATCATCACAAACCTTGTCCTGAGTTGGAAGGTCTATGAATCATGCTGAGATTTTCTTTAACAAGGGAGATTATTATGATGTCATTAGCCTCACAAATAATAAGAGACATTAGATTAGCAAATCATATGTGGAATGCTGTGTTGTTTGTCCGTTATACATCTTTTCAATTGTTAATTTAGTGCTCTTATAAAATGCTTGATTGCGTGCTTCACCAACTAATCCATTAAATTCCTTCCTGATTTTGACTTAAACCTACATTCAAATACAAGTTCCATTCGGCTTCACTTTGCAACTATGAAACATGTACGATGTTAATTTTTTTTTTTTTTTAATAAAAAAGAATATCTAGTTTTGGATGATGAACAGGTAATACATATATATATATTTATGTGATGGTGCATTATCATTAGTACTTCCGTGCAATGTTGGCTTGTTACTATCCACTCATTATGGAATCTCGCCATGTCTCTCCATCGTCCCTTTGATGAAGAGAAGGTGGGTGGAAATAAGGATAAAACTTATTAGAGAGATGGGTCCACACGCTTGTCTGTGTATCTAGTCTCTTCTCTGCGGCATTAATACAAGCATCTATCCGGCATTCTCAGACATGGCCATGAAAACACACGCTTTTGGTGTACTCTCACGTGACATCCTCACATGCCGTCGAGACGTGTATTTCATCCCCATTCCTTGTCGGACACGTGTCGAATTGTCAGCTTCGTTTGGCTCGTTGCCCGAGGTAATATCAATCCGACGGCTGAGACTCAGTAACCTGTTGGTTGTGTCAAATGACAAGATTACCCCATGATGATTGTTTATATATTAATAGAAGTTAAGATTGAGTTTTTCTCTTAAAAATAAATTAAAAAAATTATAATAAGTTAATATATTCATGCATTGTATAGTTGTGATGTTTAAAAAACAGAGGATAAGCCATATTTAAATTAATTAAGGGAAAAAGACATAACACAGAAGACCACAGAATCACTTCTTCATACTTCTCAAATAAAATTATACATCATTTTCAGTAACTACTGTAACAACTGTGACACGTTTAAATGTAGACAGTTTTTTTTTTTATAAAAGTTACCAACTTTTTAAGACTATTATTTTGAAAAAAAATTTACTCTTGAAGATGGGATATTGTTAATTTGGTTGCTCCGCCGGTGTACTGGAACTGTATACGTTATTTAAAGGAAAAAAAAATGGGAAATGATGCAGGTATAAAACAACCATTTCTTTCTCACAGACAGACAGAAAAAGAGAGAGAGAGGGAGAGAGAGAGAGGTGGGGATATATATATATATATATATATATATGGGCGTTGTGGTATCAGTAGAGAAGGAGAGAAGGAGAGATTGGGTGACGGTGAAATTGGGGGCTGTCGATTGAATTGGGCTTTGAATGAGAGAAAAAGGTTGGTTTTTGAGCAGATTCGGTTGTGGATGTTTGATTTTTATGGAAAGAAGTTCTATGTCTTTTTTTTTTAGTTTTTTATTTAAAAATGTTCGATATTGCTGGTGAATTTCGGGGAAAGGTGAGATCTTTGGGGGAATGTGTGCCGTGGACGTAACCAGTTCGTTGTTTCTGGCACGTTGATGGTTTTGAAGAACTGGTCTCTGATTTCTTTCTTTCTTCTTTCTCTTTTGTTTGGAATTTTTGTTGATTTTTACTGAGGTGAGGATTGAAGTTCTAGAGATGTCTTACGATTTGTTGATTTTTAAGAGATTTTGGTTTAAGCTTGGTCTAAGATTTGTTTGTTTTTGGCTTTTGTTGGTATGTGTTTACGGAAACATATCAATAAGCTTGGCTTTTCTTTTCTTGACATCATCAGAACACAGTGAGATTTATGTATTTATTATGTTAGTTTTGGTTCCTAAATCGGAGAAAATGAGTAAATGCATAACTTTGTTCTATCTGTTTCTGAATTTATGAGAAATAATTAGAAAAAAAAATGTGATTGATTTCTGATATCTAATTTGCGCCTCGTCTGCACAACATTTTCATGTTCTTTGATTATGTTTTCTGCCATTACAGGATTCAGTTCACGAGTAACCAAGGATAGTTGCTGGTTTGGAGGTCAGATGCTTTTTGTTCCCGTGATTCTTCTCTGTCCAAAGCTTTTGCTTGACCAGTCACTGTATCTTTGGATGAAATGATAAATGATGGAATAGAAGAATGAATTGCCTTTTTCTTAAAGTTCATTTATGGCAATTTGTTTTATTTTGGGGCTTCATGAATGGAATTTAAAGCCCTTCTAGCATCAGCTCTTGGCAAAGAAGTATGCCTTCCTTTATAGGTAGTTCCCTTGTTTTGATTTCAGTGGATGTGGACAGAGTGAGCTATCTAAGATTACTGTTGTAACAGGATGGACAATGTATAAACATAGGGGATAGAGAGTTGAAGGGCTGGAAAGACAAGGGGAAAATAATCGAGAAATTGGTCATTGACATTTTTCCAACTAGTCATGGGATTGCCTCATTTGGCTGCTGAAATAGTTCAAGTAACAGAATCACTTAGCACATTTGTGTCTTCTCCCCCTCCTTATGGTGTTATAGGCAGCTGTAGTTCAGATGAACTTGGTGGTAGTATAGATGGTAAAATGGCAATGGATTTCCCATGCTCTTCATTATCTGATTTTCATAGAAAAACTACTTTGGGATTTCCAAGAGGAACGGATGGGCCACCTAAATTCAAAAGTTCCAAAGATGGAGCTGCAAACTTCCAGACTTTGAGAATCGAACAGAGGGATAAAATTTCGTCATTTAATTTTAAAGTGGGGTGGAATATGCACAGTCCTATTTCAAGAGTTGTGGGGTTTGAATCAACTTGCCCAAGTTCATCAGATGATAGCTTTGCAAATCAAGTTCATTCTTCTGCCTCCATTGTGTTATCTAAAACTTTAGTTGATCAGCACGGCAACCAAGCGAGGAAGCGATTGCTGTCTCCATTGAATCGCATGCCTGGTCACCAGTTCCATGGTGATCCACTAGACATAGCTGGAGACAATGGCCCAAGTCAAACACATAGTATATCTACAATGAATGACTGCAAGAAAGCCAATATGGGAAGCGCAGAAACCTCACTGTATTCAATTACAAGATCCTCACAGCTGAGTAGTTTGTTAGCTGACAATAACGATTCATTTCCTGCTGGTATGTTTACTGATGATCCATTGCTTGATAGCAATGGGTCTGTCACTAACAATCACCAGATGTCGAACTGGGGACTTGACTGTTCAAAAGAAAGAAGTAAAGTTACAAGAGCAATAACCATATCAAAGATAAAGGTTGATTCACCACCACTATCATTGTCACCACTTGGTCCTAGATTGCCTGAAAGAATGAAAGAGATGGATATCTTGAAAGAGATGGAAAATGACTTTTCTGTGTTAATGGACATGGAGGGGTCGGTGGATCAAGGTGTCACTGGAATTCTTTTTTCAGCAGAAGAGGACAAGTGTTGCACTAATGATACATTCGAGGATGTTGGCATATTGCATGATGGCTTTGATCCTTTTGGTCCAGAGAAGTGCTTTAGTTTCAGCCAAGGTTCTCTTCCTGATTCTGCTACCGGATCTCATTACTCCAAGTTTGTTAGAAGTTTGAGTGCACTTCCTGTTCGGAGATCATTAATTGGTTCCTTTGAAGAGTCACTGTTGTCTGGTCGACTATCATCTAGCAAAGTTTGTCAGGTTTGTTTCCATGTCCCTTTTATAACCCATATCCAGTTTATCTCCGAACAAGTGAAAGAAAGTTATTTTCTCAATTGAGTTTGATTGCTTAAATTTTTTTTCCCTCCAGAAAATTGATGGCTTTCTAGCTGTGCTAAATGTTACTGGTGGTAATTTTTCACCACCTTGTCGGAAGCTTCCTTTTGCTGTGAAGAGCGTTGATGGTGATAACTACTTGCTTTACTATGCATCAATTGATCTAGCGGGAAGTTTGGCATCCAACAAGGCTAGAGGCCCAAAGTTGACAAGAAGTCTCAGCAATGATGATTCTCGAGCGAACAGAAGTCGGCTGCGTATTCCTATGAAAGGACGAATACAACTGGTACTAGGTTTCTTAGCCTTCAAAATTTGGTTGGTGATCAAGTACGTTAGTCACATACTCTTAGATTTGATGAAGGTGTTAGTCTGGATTTTCTGACCATCAAAATTCTCCTATGATTGTGAAGCATATTAATCCTCAAGTCTTCTGAAATTTGCATAATAGACAGCCTCATGCATCAAGGAATTAGAAGCAGCATCTTTATTATCTACTAATGAAAGGGTTGTTTTCTTAAAATGAACTCGGGACAGCAAGGCCACCTTTGCTCATTATCTGTTCATGGCTCTTGAGCTTGTTATTCTCCATTTCCAAGTCTTGCATTATTTAGTTATGCATGAGCTTGCAGTCATGACCTTCACAAGGTTCTATTCTTTCATGCTATTAGCATATTTGAAGTTTAATCTTATCATCATGAGCTTATCCTTTACAATGCATTAGCATATGGTAACATTAAATGATTCTTATTCTTTGCACGCCTTTGATACTATAATTTACTTGCTTTATGATGAACAATATAACTCTGAAAAATTAGTGTTATAGTCTCAATTATCAAGTATGTGTACATTTATATATATGAAGAGTTTCACTTTGGTTCCTCTGCTGAGCTGGCTTATTTTTCCAGGTTCTGAGTAATCCAGAGATGACTCCTCTTCACACTTTCTTCTGCACTTATGATTTAAGTGAAATGCCTGCCGGAACCAAGGTAATTTTTGTAGTGTTTTCAGGAACTAAAGTCCTTTAACAATGTATCTTTTTCACTATTCTTACTTAATAACAGTTGCGATGAATATTGAATATAGTAGCATCTTTACCCCCTATATTCTTTATTGAATGGCATCACTATAGTCTTTTTCTTTTCTCTTTTGAATTGTTTGATAAATTTTGACAAGTGCTGGAAAATTGGAAACAGACTTTTATGCGACAAAAGGTTACTCTAACATCCAAGAGTTCTGATGCGTCACCGACTAAAGAAGCAAGCAAAGATCAAGAAACTGGAAGTGACAGTGTGGAGTGTAAGGAAGTTAAAACCACGAATGACATGAAGATAAGCTCTCGGGTTTTATCACCCAAAAATGGTTTCAAACACACGAATGGATCTGATTTTGTTATGAAATCAACAGATAGTACTCCATTTAGCATTGTCCAATCTCAAAACACTGAAGAGGATGATTGTAGCAGATCAGATGCATGCCATTTATCTAGCAGGAGTTCTACTTCTAATTCTTCGAAGGTGAATGACAATAGTTCTTCATCCGGTGTTCTTCGTTATGCTCTCCATCTACGATTCTTGTGCCCAGCCCTTAAGAAAAACTTGAAGAAATTTCAGAAATGTAAAGCTGAACCATCCTCTGTTCCAATTACAAATAATTCGGACATTGAAGGCGAACGTCGTTTCTATCTCTACAATGATCTCAGGGTCGTATTCCCGCAGCGCCACTCCGATGCAGACGAGGGCGAGGTATTTACTTTCATTTCAAACTAAAAGTTGATACTGCTGTATTTTTGTCGGTACAACACCTGAAACATGTACATTTTGTTGTTTTCACAGCTACGAGTGGAATACGATTTGCCGGAAGATCCAAAGTATTTTGACATTACAAATTGATATTGCCATGTCTGAACTGAATGGCATTCTGTACATACATCAACTTGTACATAGTTTTCATAATTTCAGTTTCAATCTTCATACATGATCTCCATGTTTGATGCTTCTTTTAATCTTTGGGAAAATGAATTATAAGTCTAAAAATTTCAAAACATCTTAGATAAACTCTCTAACGTTTGAATTTACCGGACAGCTTCTCTTTTAGTGACAGTTTATTTTTCAGTTAATGCAGCTCACGTTGTTAGTTTATTATATCTTAAAACATGTATTTCTCGCTTAAAATATATAGTTTTTGTTTAACATTGCGCGTTTTCGTGTAACCACATAAGCTTTCACTTAACATATAGAATTTTTTTGTTTAACATCTTATTTTCTGTTTAATATTATGTATTTTTGTTTAAAAAGATAAAAAAATATTTTTATCAACGTCAGTTACTTTTATAACAGAAAAGTAACACTGTCAGGGAAAAAAAAAAAAAAAACTTAGGATTATTCAAATTTGATGAGATAATATGTGAATAAATGTAAGTGAAATAAAGATTTTTAAACCATTTCCAGTTAATCTTTTTATGAACCATTTACTTTCAAAATCAGAAAAAAAACAGCAGAAAACTCAATAAGAGCTGCAATGCTTTCAATAATGCTTTTAAGCTATTGTTTGTTTCCAAATACATCCAATTATTCATTTTGAGATAAAAATACATGAACCTCTTTATTGATTACTTGACAATCTTGTGGAGACTGAAGAGCCATCTAATTAATCAATCCAGGGAGACTGTAATTACTGCAAAAGTTGGACAAGAATGAATGATTAGTCACTAATCAAAGTTTTTAATGACTGTTTTTAAGATTCAAGAGACAAGATTTCTCCTCACCTCTTTGATGAGAGTTTCTAATTCCCCCCATAAATGAGTTGCCAGAAAGATTCCTGCCAAAAATTAACAGCATTAATAAGATGTGATAATTGAACTCTTTATACAAAACTAGTTAAAAAAAAAAAAAAGTGTGGTACTTACAATTGCACCAAGCTACCAAAGAAAACAAGATCTCTGACTTCACTTGGGATAATGCCCGAGAGGTTATTCTCATTTAATCTCCTATAATAATTTTCTCCGAAAAATTAAAATCAGAATAAATCATCTTTAATTTTGTAAATATTAGAATAAATTTAAGGTTTTTTTAAAAATAATATTTTGTTTACATGTAAACCTTTCAAAAGTAACGTTTTAAGTTTTTTTTTTTTTACAAATGTAATGTTTAGGTTTTGCTTTTACAGAGATAAATTAGATTTTTTTAAAAAAATAATTTTTTTAAAAAAATAAATTTACTTAACAAAAATAAAGATCGTGAATATACAAGGTAGGGATTATATTTACTTATTTACCGGCATAAATCATTATTATAAAGTTTTTCTTTTCTCCAACAAGCTATTTATTATAAAAAAATTCAAAAAAAAATTAAAAAAAGAAGAAATGGAATGCTAACCTTAGACTCAAATGGTAATGATTTTCAAGGTATAAATAAATGTGATTTTTATCGAGTTATACTCTTATATATATATATAAGAATAAATTTAAAAAAATAGAAAATGAAGATTAATAGGGAAAATTAAAGAAAGATTACATACAAATACTGAAGGGAGTTGAGGTTGGCAAAAGAAGAAGGAATTGGTCCACTTAATTGATTCATGTAGAGATCCAAACTCACAAGACCAGTTAAGTTGCCCAATGAAGCTGGTATTGATCCACTAATCTTATTCTCCTGGAGCTCCCTGAAATATATTTAAATAATAATGAGTTTAGTTTTTTATTTAATAAAACTTAAATTAAAAATTACAAAAAATAAAAATAAAAGAAAGAGTTAGATTCAAATTACAAGTATTGGAGTTTTGCCAACATTCCCAACTGAGGGATAAGAGGTCCAGAGATACTTGCATTTCCTAAATCCCTGAAAATAATTAGTTTTATTAAATGATGTATATATTATTATATAAAATAAATACATAAATAAATAAAAGGGAAATTTAGGTTAGGGAATTGTGGAGATATATACAGCCTAGTAACTTGGTTGTCAATGTTGCAAGTGACATGAAGCCAGGTGCATGGATTGAGCAAGGTAGCATCCCAGCCCTGTAAGACATTGTTTGGGTCTTGCCATGCTGCCCTTTGATCAATTAGAATATCCCCTGTTTGTTTTCCAAAATTATTATTAAAATTTCAATTTGAACTTTAATAATCAAACTTTTAGGGAAATTAAATTTGAGTTGGAGTTCAAGGCATGACTATATATATATATATATTGAGCAAAATGCTCATTTTTAGCTCAATTTTTTTAAAACCAAATAATAATAATAATAATATAAATTTTAATTATATAATATTTTTAATATAAAACTTACATTGCATGCGACATTCTTTAATTTTATAAAACCAAACAATAAATTTCTAATACAGATATAATCCATAATAACTTGTCATTATTTATCATTTATATTATACAAGCCATTAGTATTGTTCAAGAGAAAGAAAGATAGATAGATAGATTTATAATACCAATGATTATTTAATTATTTATTTATTTGCTTACTTAGTGAGATTAAAAAAAATTGAAGGGGCAGAGAGGAAGAGAGATGATACATACCTTCTAAATTAGCACTCACTAGTGAAGCCATAAGAAGGCTAAGAATAAGAATCACCATTGCCATGATCTCCATTAATGATGCCTAACCCCTCACATCTCAATCTTTATACATGTTTTATGGAGACAAAGTCAAAGTCTTCCTTTCTTCATCTTTACTTAATCAATTTTGTTTGATTTGGTCAATTTGCAGGATTGAAAGTCTAACAATGTGCAAGTGTTTCCATGATCAAACGCAGGTCAAATTGACAGTAGTAAGTATCTTGTCTGTATATATTAATTAATATGATATTTTTAGAGAAATTAGTGTTTGGAAATTTCTAAGGATAAGATTTCTCATGATCAGGAAGCTTCATTTGGGTTTTTTTTTTGAAGTATTGTTTGAAGGATTCATGTAATATTATTTCACTTGGTTGGTATAGTTTTAATTATTAAGTAATAAATATTATGACAAGGTCTTCAAGTTCAAGTCTTTTATAAACCGACAACTTTTGAAACTAGTTTCTAGTTTGGACTTTTTTTTATATTATAAATCTATTTTATTTCACATTGTCTAGCTTCTAGTTTTGTGTACCAGTTTATCTTTACACTATCATTGTTAATTAATAATTATCACTACATCAAAACATACATTTCACGGCTGTTTTTACATCATTTCGCGGTGGTTTTAACTGTCACGAAATTACTTATACACCAGTTTATAAACCACCATCAATACTAACATTGCAAGCATTTTGTGCCAATTTTAAATAACCAACATAATCACTGCTACTAAATGCAGTTTGCATTTCATAGCGATTCTACAACTGTCGCAAAAAAGTATAGGTTGTTTGATGCGGTTACATTTTGCGGCGGTTTAATAACCACCGCAAAATACAACATCTTTTCATTTTGTGGCGGTTTTATAACTGCCACGGTGTATATTTCTCGACAGTTTTATAACTGTTGTGAAATGTAATGGGATACATTTTGCGACATCTGGAAAACCGCCGCGAGATGCAAGTGATTTTTTTTATTATTATGATTTTTTTAAAATATTTATTTATTTTTTATAATATTTTAAAATAATTCATATTTTCATCTGTGGTATCATTCAAATGCATTCATTTCAAATATAAAAAAATAAGAAGAAATTTATTGATAATTCAACATTAATTAAAAAAATTTATCTACAAATTTGTTCAATTTTTTAAAGAAAAACATATGAAATAAATTATACACTTGTTCTCAAATAATGTTTACAAAAATTCAATAAAAAATTGTTCACAAACATTGCTTGCAACCATTAAACAAAATATTACTTCCTCCGTTCTTTTTTAGTTGTTAACTTTACTTAATTCACTAGTGGAATATATAATTTAATGCTTAGTTGATTGTGATTTATTGAAAATTGTATAAGTACATTAAATTAAAGGGTAAATTTAGAAATAATTATTTAATGTTGCACAAAATTTATAATGTAACAAGTAAAAATGACCAGAGAAGAGCTCCAAAACATGACAACTAAAAATATACAGAGGGAGTACTTGACAAGTATGATAAGATTTGTAAAAAGAACATCAACAAAATATTATACACTTGTCAAGAGAAAAATGTCAAACATTATTTACAAACATTCAACAAACAATTCCACTCAACAAAATATTGCACACTTGTTCTCAAATAAATAGCAAATATCGTTTAGAAATATTCAACAACCAATTTCATTCAACAAAATATTACATAGTTCTCAAATAAATTGCACATTAAATTTTGCTTGACAAACATTAGTAAAGCAACATAACTTGATACCCCCTTCAACATTTCATAGTTGTCAAATGACCAGTACATGTAAGATCATTTAATTTTCAAATCCAAATAATTTTCTATTTAATAAAGAGATTTGCAAATACTAATTTAGATATTTCAATTTATTTTTAAAAAATAAATGCAAGATAATAAAAATAATTACAAAAATATGATAAATATACATGCCATCATAAAATAAAAAACAAATCATTATTTGAAAAATAATTTGGGTTGTTTGTTGAAATATTTGGTTGGACCATAATATATAAATACATTTCACTTACATTACTGGATCATTTACCTAATTTCTACTAGTTTTTTTAATAAATTCCAAGTGTTTCAAATTTAAATAAAAACTTAGATTAAACTGATATTCACATGTGAGTTGAATTTTTTATTTTTTAAACAAAAGGTGTGAAAATATCAAGTTAGATTGATAATTAATGAGAGATTAATTAATGTATTATGGTATTGTTATTTTCATTTAATTTAATGAGATTAATCTCAATATAAAAGAAAGAAAAATAACATTAATACAGTATAAAATAAAAAAAGGGTGAAAACATGCGATTTGCGACGGTTGTCATATAACCTTTGGCGCTGGTTATAACTAAAACTACCACGAAATTCAAGCATTTAGCAACGGTTTTCATTTAACTACCACGAATTGCTACATTTTACAACGGTTTTAGTGATAATCGCCGCTAAACGCATACATTTCATAGCAATGCTTTAAACAATCACTAGAACTGTCGTGAATACTATATTTGGTGGTGGTTTTATAAAAACTGTCGTGAAATGCTCGCTATGAAGTATATGTTTTCTTGTAGTGTGTATTGGTGAAGTAGTATTTACCTCAATATATAAGATCACATATGTTTTATTTGAATATTTTTTATCATTCAAGTTTTACCACAGCTTGTAAATATAAAACTATTATATTTTACCTAAATAATTAACATGCTACGATGAGAATGCATTTTAAAAGTAAAAATTATGTCTTATTTAATATTTAAGCACGTAGATATACTTTTTTTTTTTAAAAAAAAAACTATATATATATATATATAATGATAATAATTAAAATCAAATAAATCTCTATAACCAATAAAAGAACACCACGTAAGCTAGCTAGGTACACGTATGCATGCACGTAGACACAGACACCATGCATGTCCATGCATATAGAAATACAAACAAGGAATCAAATTCTCTTGTACGTACGTACCTTGTTTGTATATGACGAGCATAAATATATGTATATATCTTCTCTCTCTTGTCCAATGGAGCGAGCATTAATATGAGCCACTAGTTGGGAATTGAGAAGAGCGTTGAAGGCCTTTCATGACAGATAAGAGCCACTAGGGTTAGCCAAGGAGACTGCCTATACATGGACCACAATGCAAGAAGCCGGCCATTAATGGCCAATAAGAAAGCTTGAGTCATTCTCATAATACAGGCAAGTCATCCTTGGCTACCAAAGATAAGGCTCTTATCTTCATGAAAGATCAACACTCTGCTATATATGAGTTCAATATATATATGTATGTATGTATGCATGGTATATATATATATATATATGAGACTATATATATATATGAGTAGCTAGTGGGATATATATATGTATATATGCATGGTGATGAAATGAAAGAGTTGGGAGGTATTTATATATGGGAGATAAGAGGAAGGATGGCAACAAGTTTAAAAAGAGAGATGGTGATTGGATATTCGGGTCGCCACATAGAGAAAGAACATCTCACCTGTTTGCCCTCATCCATTGCTTTTTCTTAGGCCTATCATCTTCTTTCTTTTCTTACTCTCTCGCCCTCCTCCATACGGAATATATCCTTTCTAATCCCAACCGGACCGATTTAATTTCCCTTTCCATCCTTTACAGACAAGCACTTCTAGATCACAAGAGTTATTATAATATTTAATAATAATCTGTCGTATATACATATTGTGTATTTGTATGCATATATGGTTTATATATTACATATACTATAAAACCTTAATAAATGAATATTTAATAAATTAATAATTTTAATTAAATAATATTTTTTCAATCCCGGACCAATATATGCTAAATTAATAATTTTGTTAAATGCAAAAAAAAAATATTAAAAAAAAACTCTTTAGGATCTGGTAAAGTTCAAGTACAGTATAAAATTTATAACATTGAAATTTTTTTGGACTATTTGTATTTTTAAATTTTACTCATTTCCAAAGTCATTCGTTTCTTTAATTTTAAAACTAAATTCAATCTCATCTTTAATTTTTTTACAAAATACACACTATATTTAATATATTTCTCTCATGTCATCATATTATAAGTTTATAACAACTAATTTTTTAAGATTTTTATTGCTAGAAAAAACCTTTTGTAATTCATTAACTTTTGAATAATCTCTTCATTACAGGTCATTCCATCACATTATCATTTTCACTTGTATTATAAATGGATTTCATACAATTTTGGTCTTTTATATTTTTTTTTAATTATTTAAAATATAAAAACTTACTCTAAACTAATAAATATTTATTTAGTTGTTAATAAATAAATTCTTATAAAATAATAATTCTTCATGATCCCAAATGTATTATTTTGTAAAAATTTTACTGTATATATATACACCATAGATTATATATATACATATGGAGAGAGAGAGAGAGAAAGAAATAAATAAATAAATATACGGCAAAAATTGTGCACTCACACCATATACCAAAATAAATTATGTTTACGATGATGTGCTGTAGAGTATTGTTTTAAATTTATTCTGCTTAAATTGTAATTAAAATAAAATTAAATATTATTAAATAATGAAAACATTAAAACATACATTTAAATATTATTAAATTCAAACCTTTTGAGTGTACTGACACAATGCACATGTTAAACGGCAAGCATGCTTTATGGATATACATGCCTTACATACATATGTTGATATATGCAATTGCAAGGAAAATAAGAAGCAAAATCTGTGCCTATTTCACACACACACATATATATGTATATATATACATATATTTGCTTGGATGTTTGTACAATGACAAATAATTATAATAATAATGGTATTAAAATTAAAGTTTTCATGGATGGTTAATATTAGTGTGTCTTCTAAGCACTTTGAAGGTCAATATTGGTTCATTGCCTTTTTCAAGGAAAGAAAAAGAACAATAATAAAGATGTAAATAGAGATGCTACAAATCTAGTACAAATTTAATGAATACTCACCTCACATTCCAATCTTTATAAATCTGTTATCAAATAAAGTTACAGACTTTACATCTTTAGACATATTGATTTATGGATTTATGAGTCACAAAAACTCAAAAATCACAATACAATCAGAAATTATTCGAAACTTCTTCGATAAAAAAGAGAATATTTGATATTTTATTTCAATAAATTTTTTAAAATGATTTTTCATAAATTTTTTCTATTTTTTATAGAATCTGATTCTTGTAAGAAAATCTAGATCGTTCCATAAATAGATTTGATGTACTATTCGCTAATATAATTTTAATTAGACAATACATTTTTTTTTTATTTCAACCTCTTTCTCTACTATCATTAGGTATTAATATTTTAATTTTATTTATAACTTATTTAAAAAAAATATTTTTTTAATAAATATGGACAAATAGGACTCAACCAATGTGATGAAAGAGAGTTGAAGGCTCGAACCCTCATTTACTTGGAAGGGAAATGAGTTACTCTTTATTTAATATACTCCCTCTTATTAATTTTGTCCTTTTCACTTGTTCATTTAAAAACTTTATGAAACATTAAATATTATTTTATAAAATTTATTTTTATATTTAATGTATTTTTACAACTTTCAATAAATCATATCCAATTACATATTTTATTAAATCATATTTTAAATAAAAATAATATTTGAAAATTAATATAATTTTTTATGAATTTTAAATTACTAATTAACTTTAACCAATTTGATGGACAAGGAAAAAAGACATAGTGAATATTATATTTAATTTCTTTCAGGGGAGATTTGCAAACAGCTCCTTGCAATCTCTAGTAATTACTAATTATAGCAAATCTGAATAAGACAAAGAGGGAGTATAATGAAATTAGAAAAAAATCGTAGGGTTTGCTGCAAATAAGGGTAATTTTTGTTCTACTCCGCTGCGATGTTTTCTAGGGTTAGATAGATCGGAAGGGAGCGGCGAGATTGTTGACATGGCGACGGCGAGGTGGAGATCGCTTGCTATCAGCGTCCCTTTGCTTGTGGTCTTCCTGGTCGTATCCTTGGCCTTGGCGAGCTCGGATGTTCCATTCATGGTGGCACACAAGAAGGTCGAACTGAATCGGCTCAAGTCCGGCGTCGAGAGGGTCTCCGTCTCCATCGATGTCTACAACCAGGGATCAGCGTGCGCTTTCTTTGAAAAACTCGACCTTTTGAATTTTGATTATTAATTCTTCGTCTGATTCATCTGATGTGTTTCCCCTTTGCTGTTTCGATCCATTTGATGCTATTTTTCACTAAGCTTTTCATTTTTTTTTTTTGGGTTGATTTTCGTGATGATTTTACGGTGCATGTCTTTCTGTGAAAATAGTGCTATGATGTGGATTAAGGTGTTTTGATCTTGTTCTGAAAGTAATTTTGATAATTAAGGCTGTGATTTTTTGTCTTTTTTTTTTTCTCCCGTGAATCTAGGGAAATTTACTGAAGATGTTAAACGCTTGGTATTATTGTTGAACTCCTCATCTTGGAATTAGAACTGATTAGATCATGAAAAATTACATTGAGGGATTCGCGCAAAGGTTCTTAAGTTGCTTGGATCCGAGGACTGAAGCTTTTTTGGAAACATGAATGTTAATTGTTTGCTTAGCTGAGCCCTTATTCTTCTGATCATGATGTTTCGAGGTTTTTGTCAACTTAGAAAAGATATAATATATGTATTATATGATTTTTCATTTAAGTAATTGTGTGAAAACAGGCATCTTGGATGTTATTGATCAATTAAGAGTTGGAGCTCTCTTTTCATAATTTAATTAGAACACAGATGTGGTTGTGGAAATCAAATTACATAAGTTCTTTGCTTTTGTTTCAGTATATGTACATTCTTGTTTCCACAATGTGAATCCATTTTCACTTAAATGAAAAGATAGATTGTTCAAAGTAAATGATATATTTTGTGGGGCTTAACAAAATGCATGCTACAATTTGGTGAGGCATTACCTGTTAATCTTGTCTGTTTGTTGGGTATTTGATTTGATTCCTAGATATCCAGGTCACAGTACATGAGACATTTATTGGAATTTCTTTTCCTTGTAGCTAGTCTCGCACTTTTATTGAGATATGTGGAGCTTTTTCCTTTAACAACCTAAGACTTGCATGTGTATTGCAAACCGACAATCCTTTGAGAACAGTAGTCAATGTATAACCATCATGTTTGTGTGTTACCATGTGTTATCTATGTTCCTATTTATTTATTTTCATAGCCATTGCCCTTTGCCAAAAAATAACACAGCAGAAAGTTCATTTTAATTTTAATTTCTGATCAATTCGGTTGGAAGTGATTTTGTAAACATGTGCGGAGTAGTGCTTACTGTTTGGGTATTTATTTTTAAAAGATATTTCTAGATCATCTTAATAACATAATCTTAATATTAATTTGCATTCAGCACTGCATATGATGTTAGCCTCAATGATGATACTTGGCCACAAGACACATTTGAACTCATCTCTGGCACCACCACCAAGACTTGGGAAAGGCTTGATGCGTAAGATTGCCATACCTATGCACCTTTGTTTCTCTTCAAGACGTTGCTTCTCTTATTTTCCACATCAAAATTGATTTTGTAAACTGCAGTGGTTCCACTGTCTCGCATTCATTTGTTCTGGAGTCAAAAGTGAAGGGCACATTCCATGGAACCCCTGCTGTTATCAAATTCCGTGTTCCCACAAAATCTACACTTCAGGTATGCCTTTATTTTCTAAATGATATATGATAAAGAGTTGGACTCATACATCCCCGGTTGTGTGGTTTTATTTTTGTGCTGCTTGTCTGATGAAATATCGTTTGATCTGATTTCCAAATTTAAGGAGGCATATTCGACTCCCATTCTTCCTTTAGATATACTTGCAGAAAGGCCTCCAGAGAAGAAGTTTGAATGGGTTAGTAAATTTCATGTTATTCCACTTTCTGTTATTGTTTTTGGAAGTTCAGCTATTTCTTCAATACTGATCAATTTCATTCTTGTATTTTTCTTTGCAAAATCATGTTGATGCTGTGGACATATTCAGGCAAAGGTGAGCCATATGCGTTGAAGTTATTTTTCTTTTCCTTTGTTCCCTTGTTTCTATATACATGTTTAAGAGTATGCAATTCAAAATGGAACTATTTTATTTGCAGAGGCTCATAGCTAAATACGGGTCGCTGGTGTCTGTTCTGTTATTGGTGGGTACTTTCATCTATATGATTGTAAGCCCATCATCAAAATCCAGTGCCGCAAAAGGAAGCAAGAAGAAGCGGTGATTCGAAATACAATCCTGGTTATCACTTCGGCTAGTTTTTTGTTTTGTTTTAACTTTTGAGAAGACTTCATCCTCAACATTTCAATTTCTACTTTGCCTGTCTAGTTAATCACTATTTCCAATGTGAAAACATGGTTTATGAGGAACTTTATCCATGAACTTTAAACCAGTTTTAGGAGCATATTCTTTTCTCCTGAGATGTATTTCCGTAAGGTGGTGTAAGTTGATTAAACCATGTGTAGACAAAAATTTCATATCTTTTAAAAAAAAAACAACAACAAAAAGAAAAGAATAAAAGCAACAAGTCGTTTAAGTAAAAATTTCCAAATTTCTTATATCAACAAAGTATGACATGAACTGAAGATATCAAACGCAAACACAACCATATAACATATTCAGCAGGGCAACACAAGCTAATGCCTTATTTACACAGTTGCATGAGTGTTATTAGTAGACATGATACAAAAATTGAGAAAAACGTTGAACAAACAATTTTATGCAGGTACAGCAAAACTGGGCTCGGTCCAACGAGGCACATCTACAACGAGGCATGGATCGGATTTTTCAAAGTTGGCAACCTATGATATTCAAAACTCAAAGTTAGACATTGCATTGTGAAGAATTGGCTAAAAACAATGAGACAGTATTGATGTATAACTAACCTTTTCTCCACAATTTGGGCAGTAATGATATTTGTGCCAAAGGCAATCCATGGAAGGGCAAAGGAAACAGAATCCAACCATGAATGTCATCATGCAACCAACAACCGCTGCAACACTCGGTTTTGATCTTAACCAAAAATATGACAGTGAACCAACATCAGCAGACAAATCTGCAGCTAACTGCAAGTATGTTCTAAATAAAACCCAGAAACTATAGAGTAAATCAAGCATGTGTTCACATAAATACTATTAGAGTTATAACCATCATCATCTGTTTTCTATCTATTCTACCTCCTTCATCGTCAGAATCCAGTTTAGCAATATGTTTATATTGATGACAATTAGCTCTGATGTTTCTCAAGATTAATAAAAAGAAAATCAAGAACTATTCACACCAAATACAGACTAAGCATTGATCACATATGAGCATAACACTGATTATTTCTTGAGATTAATCAAAAGAAACCCAATAACTATCAGCACTCATTTCTGCTGATTCTCTGTTGATGTAAAATGAGCAAGATCAATCATCCTTAATTGCATACCAAGTCTAAATAAAAAATCATGGAACATTATAACAGATGACCCAGAAATGAATCTAAATAAGCTGAACCATAGATGATGATCAAACAAAAACACCAAAATTCCATCAAACATGACAAAACAATAGTACTAATACAAAGTATGCCTCTGATTTAAGGCCAATTTTTGGAATGATTAAGAAATAGTTGGAGTTAAAGTCCTTAATACTTATATAATAACATGCTATGAAAGCTAAAGAGAGTCATTGATACTTGTGAAAGTTAATATTAACCTGCGAATTTCACCAATCTTTTCTAATTAGAAGAACAAGACTTCAATTTCATAAAAATCTAAACTTTGAATGGAAACCCTAGACAACAATCAAATCCCCAATTCTGGAATCAATTTCCTAAAGATCAACAGCAATGCCAAAAACAAACAAAATTCATGGTATTAAAAACAAGAGAAAACATTCAGATAGAAAGAAACGAAGCAATTGGAGAGGAGATCCAGGACAGGAATGGAGACCTGACGGTGGTGAGACCAGAGGAGCCACAGAAGGTGCAATTGAAAGGCGCCGGCGTGTCGCGATACATCGTCTGTTGCAAAGGGATGCCTTTGGGATCACCATAGATGGCGTTCGGCGGTACCATCCCGGCCTGGTAGGGGTTCTCCGCGACATAGTAGGCTTGCGCCGGAGGCGCCGTGCCGTAGGGGTACGGAACTCCCAGCGCTGGCTCTTCTCCCTTTCCCTTCATCTCCATTGCTCTCTCTCTCTCTCTCTCTCTCTCTCTCTCTCTCGCTGAGTTCTCGCTGAGTTCTTCGATGGCGAAGACGAAGAAAGCGAGAAGAAGAACGCGTGAAGTTTGGTCAAAGGTTGACTGTTATTTTACATTCTAGTCCTCAAAAAGTTTAAACATTCTTCGAGGCCCTTCGGTTTTTTCAAATACACCCTTTAATTTTTAATATGTCAACATAATGCAGCTTCTAGAAATCATTTATTCAAACACGTTTTATAAGGAACTCTAGTTTTTTTAATTAATTTAAAATTAACTAAAAAAAATTGAGGGGATTGAAATCCTAATATTTTTCCTTTTTTTAATAAAAATTAATTTCATAGATTAAATCTTAAATATAAAGTTTAGAAATGAATTCAAGAGAGAACAAAAAAAATAAAAAAGTAATAAATAGAAAAAGGGAACCAAAAGAATCTCTGCAACATCAATCAACCCATCTCGTGATCTCTCCTGCAATCCAATCTGGTTTTCATTCTCAATCAAACAAGTTAAAGGAAAATTCCAAAAATTTATTTCTATATATAAATAAATAACTTAATAAATACATAAACTTTATGCATCTTGATTCAAGGTGCCGGCTAAAATATATTATTATCATTACTAATGAGGTTGGTCTAAGTAATATATACTTAAGTTATTTAGACAAGTGATTTTGAATTGGAATTTTTATATATAAAAATAAAAATATATATAGTGAAAATTTTATTTGATAAAGTTTTTAATAGGATATGACTACTAGAAAATTAGTCAGTCAAAAACTATATATATATTTTTATATGTATTAAGTTGATAATATATATATATATATATAACAGATGGAGGAATTAGATTTGAAAGTTTGGTTGGGAGGAAAGATGAAGATAACCAACATAAAAAACCAAAATAGTGCAGAACTAACCAAGCTGTCTCTAATGGACCCATTCGGAAAGTGGTCCAATCCTGATTGAGTCATTTATGAACCCAGAATTGGTTGGACTTGGAATTGTCTCATTTGCGAGCACCCTTCCATCGCTATCCATACACATGCATGGATCATCAAACCAACTTCTTTCATATCCTAAACATTCTTATTTAGGATATGTTTAAACATACACACAAGAGAGAGTTGTGAAATTTGAGAACACCCTGACAATCATAAATTTTGAAGTACACTTGTGATTGATGAGCCCACTCTAACTTTATGGTTAGGGTTAGGGTTAGGGTTAGGGTTTGGAGAATGAAGGGAAGGTGGTAGAGAGGTTGTGGGTTGTGGCATGTATATGCCCCCAATGTGGAAGCAAGCTTAGGCTGTGGAAAAGGATTGGACTGTTGTTTCTACACTTTTGACATGTGAAGTGTCATGGTTCCACCATCAGAGGATTCCATTTGTCTCACTGCAACATGTTCTACTTTTCTCCTTCATCCTCTCTCTCTCTCTCTCTATCCCCACTCTTTATTTATGTATTTATTTATTTTTTCATTCTTTAATTTATTTTAATTTTTTGAATAAATTATTGAGATCAAAAGAGATTTACATTTTGCATCTATGATAGGTCTCGGAAGGTGTTTGAACAGTCAAATTAATGTGATGGTATGTGACGCGAATTCATCTGACATATATATATATTTTATGCCACGTATATCTTAACTTTATAATTATAATTAGTAAGAACGAGGTCCGTCTTTTTGTACGTAGTACTTACACACATTGTACTAGTTTTGCATGACCATATCCCGTTACTACTCTCTGCTTGTATTTTAGTTTAAACACCGAGATTGAGATTTTTTTTTTACATTAATCTAATTATGTGTTTTTTTTTTTGTTAAGAAAGAGAATCAAGTGATATATATCTATATATATATATATATGAGTAAAATAAAAAGTTTGACTTTTTTCTGAATTATAATTGAGAATTTATGTTATGTATGTTGTGGTTTGTCCACATCAAATTATATATATAGTTTGATTATTAAAAATATAAATTTCATCTCCTCAAAATTAAAATTAATCTCTAAGATTTTAAAATTCAATTAATTTTTTATAACACATTTAAAAAATTAAATATTATAACATAAAATTTATAATATATATACCTATTACAATGTGGATAAATTATCACATGCACTTTAAATAAACTTTAATCATATATTAAGAGGGAGCTGAATATTTGACCTCTACTGCTGCCTCGCATAGATGTGATGGTTCCCTATCTAAATATCTCATGTCATTAAAAACTGATATATATATATATATAGTTTTTAGAATCACCAATTAAAAAGCTTATTATTATTATTATTATTATTATTATTAGATGAAAATGAAACAGATGGTAGGCATGCCAAACAAGAATGATCACCACCAAATAAGAATTGAACAACCAATGAAGTGCTTTACTTTTTCATGACCATTCCTAAAACACCCTTCTCCAAATCCTCCACAATTAACTCTCCAATTTCCACATCCTATTCCAACCAAAATTAGAGGGTCATGTTGGGACTACAAACTCTTCTAGCTATTCCCTATCATTTATCATTATTATTAATTATTAATGTTAGCAAAAGATATCCCCACAGTATCTATCCCAGAATACCCCTACCATAACTTATCTCTCTCCTTAAAACCCCTCCATTCCCTTATTATTCCCATTCTCTCCTCCCCAAACTTCTCTCCTCTCTCTCTGTCTCTCTATGACGGCTCCCAGCATAGAGATGATAGCAGAGTCACTAAAGAACTGCTCTTTGGGAAGGAACAGAGCCAGAGCCAGAGCCAGAGCCAGAGCACCACCGGTTACGCCGCCGCCACCGCCACCGCCACCGCCACAACTGGAGGAGGAGGAGGAGAGCGAGGGACTCACAGTGGAACTCAACTCTGATGTGGCACTACCTCGCAACTGGGAGCAATGCTTAGACATGAGAGTATGAACTATATATATATATATATATATGAACTACTAGTTAACTAGCTCTATTACTATCTCTCTCTGTTTGTTCTTCCCTAAATGACCACAATCATGGAAAAAAGCTGAGATTTTTATCCAAAAAAGTGCTCGTTTTCGCCCTTTTTCTTCGTCTCTGATTCAAAGCTCGCAGACAGGGGAGGTCTACTATGTGAACTGGAGAACGGGGATGAGGACCAAGGAGGACCCAAGGAATCAAGTCAGGAACTTGCCTTCAACGACGTGCTACTGCTCGGAGAGCTCCTTCTCTGGCTCCGGTGACAATGCAAGCAGCTCCGATGAGGAGGTTGAGGAAGAAGAAGAAGAAGAAGAAGAAGAAGAAGAAGAGGAGGAAACCAGGGATACTGCAAGCTCGTCTGGAATCTCGTCAATCTGTTCATCGTCGTCCTTTGAGGTCGGCGGCCGTGTCGGAGGCGGTGACATCACCGGGCAAGTCCTCGTCGCCGCCGGCTGCAAGGCTTGCTTCATGTACTTCATGGTGCCGAAGAGCGTTGAAGCTTGCCCAAAGTGCGGTGCTGCTCTTCTCCATCTCTGAGCTCAAAGCTGCCACCTTTTTTTCCTTATAAAATTTTTCTCAATTATTTTTTCCTATCTATTTTCTCTCTATGAATCTCTTTAAATGAGAATGATAAATCTAAAACAGAGACATTGATTGATCTCTATCTAATGTTGGTTTGTTTATATTGTTTTTTTTGTTTTTTTTGTTTTTGTTTTTTTATTTATTTTGAGTGTATGTAATGTAGATCGATGAATTAGTTTTTTTTTTATTTGTTTTAAAATTTATCTGAATTTGTTTATATTGTGTATATAGTTTCTGATGATAATGTAAAAACATTATAAAGCAATGGGTGTATGAGTTTTTCCCTTCTTAGAAAGGTCCTACAAAGATACAATCCTTTATTCAATTACTTTTACAGTGAATAACATCATAAAGAAAGAAATATCTCCATGTTTGCTTGCTTGCATGCAAGAAGAAGAAGATGATGATACTGATATTGATAATGATAAACAACTAGTTAAAAGTTACTGTATGGAATAATGCTTGTGGAGAGAAAAAGAGAGAGAGAGAGAGAGAGAGAGAGAGAATAAAGTGGGAGGTGAGAGAGGCTCTGCGCATCAGACAAACCTTTCCTCGGTTTGGCAGAAGGGAATCTATGCAGTGAGATGGCAAAATGAGCCAGTGAAGCACTGCAGTAGTGAGAGAGAGAAAAATATAAAGAGAGAAAAGAAAGAGAAGAAGAAGAAGAAGAGAAACTGAAAGAGTGTCACCAAGTTTCTCTTGAGAGTTGAGAAGAAGACTGATGACTCTTTTACTGTTTTTAAGCAAAGGCTGCAAGATAGGAATGAATATATGCTTGTGTGGGGGAGTATATAAGTTTATTATGTTTAAGTATGTTGACCTCCTTTTACTTGTTTCCGAACTCTTTCTTAATGTCAAATCTCATATATATATATATATATATATATATATATATCCTCATCTCCTCAAAAGCAAATTTTATCATTAATGGAGAACAGGTGGGTTACATTAGATATCTCAGGGGTTTGAGACAAAAAGACCCACTTTCCCCCCTACTTTTTGCGCTTGTCTCGGATGTGCTTAGCCTAATGTTCAAGCACGCTCTCACCTCTGGAATCCTTTTCGGGGTTCCTCTGGGAGTTCTTGGGAAAATGTGCCATCTCCAGTATGCAGATGATCTTCTTGTTGTTACAGCTGGGGGGCAGGAGGACCTTCGCATCATCAAATTAATCATTGTTTTGTTCGAAGGTATTTCTGGATTGAAAGTTAATTATCATAAAACCTGCCTTTTCTCTTCGGAAAAAAACAAGCTTCCAGAGGAACATCTTGCTAGAACTTTCAACTGTGTTAGGGACACTCTTCTTGTGAGTTACCTAGGGATTCCAATTTCTGGTTGTCGACCTTCTCGACAAGTCTGGGAGGAACTTATTTTGAAGATTAGATCGAAATTGCAAACTTGGAAAGCAAAGATTCTTTCTTTTGGTGGCAGGCTAACATTGGTAAATTCTGTCCTCTCTGCCACCCCGAACTACTGGATGTCTATCTTCAAACTTCACTGTTGGGTGATAAAAGCCATTGATAGGATGCGCAGGGATTTTCTGTGGTCTGGCCCTGACATTGATCATCCAAAAATGAGGCTGGTAAAGTGGCACAGAATCTGTAGACCTCGAGAACAGGGAGGGTGGGGGATTCTGAACCTTGCAGTTTTTAACAATGCATTGTTAGCAAAGTGGTGGTGGAAATTGACTTCTGGAGCCTCCTGGTGCGGAGATAAAATAGTCATGTTCAATTACTCCAACTCTGCTCAAGGTTGGAACCTCCATAGCAAACCTCCTAACCGAAGATCCTTCATTTGGAACGGGTTGCTCCACAATCTTCCGGCTTTTCAAGCTGGTGTTTCTTCGGTAGTGGTCAATGGTGAAAAAACTTTATTTTGGTTAGATAGGTGGGTGGATAACTGTGCCCCAAAAAATCTGTGGCCAGATCTTTTCATTGCCTCGAATAGGCAGTTCGGTACAGTCAAAGAACTCATCCATCTCACCCAGGAGTCCTGGTTCAAATCTGACCATGTTGAGTTAGCGAAGCGAGTCGCAAATCTTGGACTTGTGGTTCGCGGAGCTGTAGACACCAAGAAGTGGGCCCTTACTTCAAACGGCATCTTTTCTGTCAAATCTCTTTACAGTTTTCTCATTCATGGTGGCGTTACCTGTGGAATCACCAACTCAATTTGGAACTCCCCTTGCCCGAAGAAAATCATCTTGTTTAACTGGCTCGTGTGGGATAATAGTATTCTTACTCTGAGCAATCTCGCTGCTAAAGGCTGCAATAAACTTCCGATAGCTACTTGTGTGTTATGCAATGCGGATATTGAAACTGTGGACCATTTGTTCCTCTTGTGTCCTTTTGTTGTTAGATTGTGGGCTTTCCTTGCAGCTCGTTTTCATTTTCCACCCCCTCCTCGCTCTGTTGAAGAATTGTGGGGGAGCTGGCGAGCTCTTATTCCAAAACCTATCAAGGATGCCGTGGACCTTGTTATTGTTGGAAATTATGATATAATGTTGGAGCAGAAACAGGAACGAGATGACAGAGGACTGAGGCGTGCAAGAGCACTGTCCTTAAGAACAATTTCGCCTCCTTTTTGCAGTGCGACAGGAACACAGATGGCGTTGTTCTCCAGGATTCAACAGTCAAGTTCTTTGTTCGCGCACCAGAACAAAGAACATACGAGTGCTCAGATTTTCGGGTGATAGGAAAGAAGAAGAAAAAATTAGTATCCGAATCTGGGATGGATCAGGGCACGGCAACGGCCGGTTCTCGAAGGGTCGCGGAGGGAGAAGAAGAGACGCGGCATTCGTGTCCGCACCCAATAAATCTGGTGCATTCGTGTCCGCACCATGCGCCTACGTGAGTTCAGAATTTCTAAGGTAATTTCCGAATCCAAACCTTGAAATTTGCACCCCCCCTGCGCCTGCGCGTAAGAGAGCATAACCACTAAAGCAAGGTTAAAGGATAATGAATAGTACTATATATAAAGTGGATGAAAATCCTTGTAGCTAGGCAATGTGGTACTAAACCTTTAGTAGGAATGTTTTGAAACAATATGGGCCTAAAGAATATGGGCCCTCTAACAGTTATTAGATATTTACTGTGGCATGTTTGGCTTGAGAGAAATGCTCGAATTTTTAACAATGCTTATTCTGTTCATCAGTCTGTGCTGTTGAAAGTTATTTATATGTTCTTGTCTTGGATAAATGCAGTGCCAGATGCCAAAAAAGCAAAATTGGAAGGGCATGTGTCTACGGCCAAGCGTAGTCTGTAGTTCCTTGGTGGACAGACAGGGATTGACATTGTTCCTACAGAGTAGTTCGTTTTGTCGATGTGGTCTCCAGTTACTCTTTTTGGGCCTGAGTGACCTGTTCTTCAGTGTTGTTTTGCTTTTGGTCTTTTGTTTGTTTTATTTTTGTCTCTCTTGTACTTTTCAGTTGCTCTCTCGCCCTTTTTGTGGGGTACTTTTTTTAATGTATGTGGTTAATCCACTTTATTAAATATATATATATATATATATATATATATATATGGAAGCCAAGAGTTTACTATAATAGAAAAGATGACAGTTATATAAATAAATAACCTGGCTTATCTTGTGTTAGCTCCTCTTTAAGTATGCGTAATGGAAAATAATATAAAGCATGTTGTATAATGTCATAATATCATAAATTTTTAAAATGCATTTATTTTGAACACTAAAATAGTAAAATGACCGAACCAAATACTTATTTCATTATTATCTATTTATTTATTTATATATTTATTTTTGGAGAAATGTAGACAACTTTCTTATTATATATATATATATATATATATATATATATATATATATATATATATATATATATATATATATATCAATTGGTGCACGTGAGATATGAAACTAAAAACCGAAGTTTATCATATTCCATGCCAACTCCTCTTGAACAAATTTGTCCCTTCATATGGAGAAGGGCTACTCTATGAGTTACCCTGTATCTCTTGATCTAATTAATGGTATAATATTCAAAAATAATGGCATGAACTAATAATTATTTAAACTAATCCATCAATATGTGAATTTCTTCCCAATAAATTATCACGTCCCTTAAAAAAAAAACACATCATAACAATTAATTTGACTTCTATTAGATATTCATTAGCTTTAGTTTTATTTAAATGCTGATATTATTCAAATATTAGTGAGATAAAATCATTAAAAAAATTTATTGAAATATTTAACTAATGCAATGTTTTTTTAAAGTTAAACAAAGATACTAAAAATATTCTAAGTATTATTTATTTAATGAGAAGCTTCAAACTTATCAAATGCAAATTTGCATACAGATACTTGTACTAACCCCCAAACCCTCCTTCCCCACCCATATGATTCTTAAGGGAAACATACATAAGCAAACATGATTTTCATAGTGCCGAAGGGCAATATTTACCCTGTTATTACTTAATTTATAAACAACTACAAATTAAATTATCATGATTTTGTTTAAATAAATGTCTTTAAATTTGAAACAACAATTTGGTTATTTTTTATATTTACTTTTCTTGATAATAAACTTTTTTTTTTTCAAGAATAGCACTAAAAAATAAAAATAAGCTGAAACTGAAAACTAGGACAGCAAAGGGAGGTTATATCTGGCGACCGGCCTCTCAGAAACTTCTTTTCAATCAGGAAAAAAAAGAAGTCCAGCAAGAAACCTGGAAATTCAAATGCAATAGACAACAATCTTGTTCTCATCTCAACAAAGTAGGGGAAAGAAATACACTTAATTTAATTAACTGAACAATTGATCCCTTCTATAATGCTAGAAAAGCTCTCCTAATGTTCAGTTATTTGCAAACCATACATTGAGATATATTAAAATGAACTAGTGCTGCAAACAGGTTATCGGCATCTCCATATACTTGATCATACAAGACCAAATTCATCAATTTATTTGTTCTTACAAGAAAAAAGGAAACAAATAAGCCTAATATAAAACAAAGTAAAAAGGATATGGTTTCACCTGAGACAAAAAAAATGACAGGACAATATCTAATGCTAATTATCAAAGGTTTCATGTGAAACACTAACCAGCAGCGCTCTCATACTGATTGTTTTTATCATATAGAGTAATCTCCAGACATTTTCATAGTTCTCAGTGGTTTCATGTGAAAAACTATGATCTAGCTTACAATGAGAGATTCTATGCATTAACTAGAGACAAGCAAAATAATTTGACTCTAAGAAATTTCTATTTATTCCCACAAGGTCTTTTCCCATACTCATTACCCTTACACTAATCCAGTGATACAAGACCAATCAACTTTTGGCATTGAAAACAAACAATAAACTCATCAATTTCCATTTAAGAGTAACAGAGAAACCTTTTCCCCCACAATATCTTATTCATTGTATAAAAAAAAAAAGAAAAGAAATTGCACTTCAATCCATCATCCCCAGTATCCAGTGAACCAATAACTCCAATTCTATAAAGACAAAAACAAACCAAACATTCAACATTCTAAAACAATAAATTCATCAATTTCATCCCAAAAAAAAAAGTGAGAAAGAAAACTTTTTTTCAATGAAAATTTAGAGATGGAATCAGCAATGACACATACATTGATGATAAAGAAACATTTTTAACAGGAATAAAACTCTTGCATGCGAAATCAAACTAAACTAGCAGCAAAGATGGTATCTTTTTTCTCCTTTGCTCTTCTAAGGATCACAAACTACACTATATTCATAAAGCACTGGATGACCAGCAAGCTCATCCAAATCCTCATTTTTCTACTCATACAACTATAGAGGCAGGTTGCACAATTACTCTAAAAATAGTCCAAAGATTACCTCTTTTTCTCCTCTCAAGTCACCATCTACTCCTCACCATCTTCATCCTCATCGTCTTCCTCATCTTCATCCTGATCCACAACTAGATACGCCCCCGGCGGCGGTGGCACCCGCCTTCGCGTCCTCGACGGCAAGATGTTATCGAGATCGACCTCTGCCAGTGGATCGTCGTCGAAATCGCTACCATCCTCATCACCTCCATCAACACCACCGTTACTCACATCATCGCTACTGCTGTCTTCATCGTCGCCATCAACCTGCTCATCCTCGACCACCATTTTCCCCTTCCCTTTATCCACTGCCGTGATCACGCCTTTTTCCTTCTTATTAGCCTCCTCTTCTTCCTCCCCATTGTCCTCTCCTTCGAGGGGCTTGAGAAGCTTGCTTTTACGATTGGCTTCGGATTCTACGGCACAGTCGGGATCAGGCTTCCGCTTTGCGGAGTGGTCGGGGGGATCTGACGGTGCTAGGGCTTGTGGTTCACTGCCGTTCTCTGCCATGGCCGGAGGAGGAGAAGAAGAGAGGAGCGCTAGGGTTTGGAAATCTGGGCTGCTGCTTTTTTCGATCTCGATCACGGAGCCGATCACGAGGCATCTCAGATCAACGGTAAATATGGGCTGGGCCATTCCAACGGGCTTTAATTTCCATAGGTTAGGCCATTTCCAAAAGTAAAATTACCTATAAATCCCTCTTTAGTGGTATATTGACTAATAGATACTAAAAATTTTCACAATTATATTTAAGTCCCTACATTCCATATTTATCCCGCTCTGGTTACTATTGATTTTTTTTTTTTGGAATTACATATAAATTTATTCTCAATCAAAATAATATTTTTTTTTCCAAATATTTTATTCAAATATTTTTAAAAAATATTACAAATATGTGGTGGCATCGCATATTATGAATCGTATGAACAAAGAGATGGAAATCTTCAGGATAAAAAACACAACATTTATGATTTAATTAAAAAAGTCCAATTCATAGTCTGAATTAAAGAAGTTGTTGTACTTTTTGCCATCTGAACATGACTCAATCCAAATAATTAAACAAACCAAACTCCCAACAGTTGCTTGCATAGAGTTTCTCTTCTTTTTTTCAACATGATCGTGCCGAACTTTGATTGTTTTCATTTTTGTCTCCCCATGTTTATAATTCTTTTTTAAAATAATTAAATTATTTATATACAAATGAAAATATTGGACCAAGAAGACGTGGGCTTTTATAGTTTGAATTTGGAAACTTTTATTTCAAATTAATTAACTATTTCCAATTTACTTTTTAAAAAAGCTCCTCAACTTTAGTTTCATGTATATATATTTGATTAATTAATTATTTATTATTTATTATATTAGTCCAGGTCCAATCAGTTAAAAAGCAGACCACTTGGTCATTGTTTTGATCAGCAACGGCGACAACTAACATGGACTTGATTTTTTTACGGATCTTGGGTTGAAACTGTCAAAGTGGCGCACACATTCTTTTAATGAATCAATTTGGTTGAACCAAAACTATTTGACTTGGTTCATCGCACGAGCACCGACAAGAGTTGAGCATTCCAAGAACTTCTATAATTAATTTATGTTTGAAAAAAAAAAAAATCAATGATCTTTTCTTAATCATGCATTGATTGTATATTAGTGTTATGTTTATAAATTTTTTACAAAAGAAAATTTTTATATCAACCATCAATCTCAATAATAAGTTGTGTTGCAATATTTTTGATGTATTTATGTTGGGTAAAATTAAAGTAATATTATCGTCAGTAATTTTAGAAAGATATTAAAAATAACTTAGAAGCAAACTCAGATCATAAACGTTGGTAAAACCATTTTTCTCTTTTATGCTTTTTGGATGGTTAAACCACAAAGCATAACATTGAATTTCGTAGTTCTTATTCTACTTTGCTAACCAAGGGATCAAATTATTAGACTTGGTGACGGAATAAAAATGAGAGTTTATCTATTAAATCCTTTTCAACTTCTTAAATGATGGGAGTTTTAGATGTTCAATCGGTAAAACAATGTGGAATGGGGTTTGCCCACTCAAGATCAAAATTTTCAACTAGCTCGTATGGGACAATGAGATTTTAAAACAATGAGATTTCAACTAGCTCGTATGTGGAACGGGGTTTGCCCACTCTGTCATGCGTTAATAAAAATTGTAAACTACTTGTTCCGAAATTATTGATATGCTTTTAGAATCTGGGCACAATTTGTGTGCTCTTTGATATCCCCATTACTATGTCCAATCTCAAAAGATGTTTGGTCCTACTGGGTAAGACTAAGTGTCACACCCCTACGCACGGACTGTGGAACGCGACAACCCCCACGACAATCCGAAAAAAGGTACCCCATCACTCAACCCTTAACTCGCCACAAGGCTATCAAAAATACTTAAAATCAATAACATCAAACAACAATTACAAAATAGAGGAATTCAAAGATACCCAAGGGGAAGCAACAACAACAACAATAGTAGCAATACTTGGACACAAGAGTTTAAGGAGTATCCAAATAAAGATCCATGCATACAGAGTTTTCAACACACTAGTGGATCCAAAACTGTATACAACATGTTCATGCCCAAAAACAAACATACAAGGTACATGAAATAGATGTAGAACGAAAGCTAGTGAATCCCAAGCACATCGCTTCACTGCCACACTACTGCTTGCTAAAGACTAGAAAGAAGAATGAGGGATGATTAACTTAGGTCACTCAGTGAGTGGGTTATCATGACTCTAAAAAAATATACCAAAATAAAAATTGATATAAATTACCAAAATAAGCTTTTACCAATCATAAACACAGAGTAGAACATTTCAGTATATATAACAACATATATAATACGAGTTTCAAAATCCATAAAACATAATATTCATCATCAAATCAAATTTGTGAGGGGCTGTTATCCTAAGAGCAACTGCTGGCTTCGTCATTTCATCACAACCTAAAATAGCAATACAAAAGATATGCAAGAGATTACTTCTCAAAAACTCATATGCAAGAAAACATAACTCTTTAAAATACCAAGTTCGCAACGCAACCCAATAGATTGTAGTCTAGAAATCTTTCTAAACTTTCATCGTGGTCACGGCTAGGTTTAGAGTTGTCAAGGAACTCAAGCCCTTGACGTTGACCTATCAGTTCACCATATGGTGACTTCGGCTTCCCGATGACCGTTCAATCAGGGTCCTACACCCCTTTTGAATAAGACCAACAAAGATCAACCGGTCTACCGCTCCACCTTAACAGGCTGACCGCGAAAACCGCCTATTACCTAAAAATACCACTATACAAACCAAGCAATACAAGCAAATCTAAACATGGAGTCCATAGCCAGGACAATAATCAATAACCATAATAACTACCAATTCCACACAGAAATGCTATAAGAATATGCATATCAAAAGTTTCATAAAACAATTCAACTCACAACTCATAACATCAACATCATCCTGAATACCTTCTCTCAAACATCAATAATTTTCAAGTATGAAACATTAATAAAGAAGTGTACTCCAAGATAATCAAAGCATCGATTCAAAGTATTTAAAACCAAGAAAAGTTTCCAGACAAACCGTAGCAAAACAAAACCCACTCACAACTTAGACAATTAAATTTCCCCGGACATTAATCCTCCGCCAGCTCCTTGCCTTGAGCCGAGACTTCACCGCCTTGCCAAAGCACAAACAAAAGCATCAACAAGAATTAGACAAAACAAATCAAATAATGAAACCATAGGTTTCTCTAACAAACAACTTTAAATTGATCCAAGGATTAGCTCAAAACTAGGTTTTTAGGTCATCAATGAATTTCTAAGGCTCTAAGGTTCACTCTAAACCAACGAAGACAAAGAAACAACTAAAGTTCACCGGTACTACAGTATTACTACAATAATTAATAACTACTACAGTAAATTGACCCTAACAAGATGGTTTTCTCCTGATTTTTACATCATCCAACAAATTTTTTTTTTTACAATTATCCACAAAAATGAATAACGAGAACGATGGCTTCAATTTAAACCTATAATCATCCACAACCAAGCTTTAAATATAGGATTTACAAAGTCTCAAAAATGATGAAATATGAGTAAAATACAGAATAAAACTTGGATCAAAACTCTTAAGAGCCGTTTGGATTGTGGAATAGGAATGAGAAGAGGGGGAATGAAAAGAAGGGAGGAATGGGAATAAGAATAGGGGGAAAAAGGAGGGTAATGAAGAAAGTGTTTGGATGGAGGGAATGAGAGTTAGGAATAGGAAAAAGTAAGAGAGAGATAAGATAAAAATTACATTAACACCCTTTTGTGTAAATAAATCATTTGTATAAAACAATGAATTATGTTTAATAATAAATATTTAATATTATTTATTATTAAATATTTAGAATTTATTATAATTAAATATTTAAACTTAATATAATTAATTTACATATTTAATTAGTTATTTTAATTATAATAATTAAAATAATAATAGGGGTATTAACCCCATTAATTAATTATTTTAATTATAATAATAGTTAAAAAAATAATGATGTTTAAATTATTTTATTATGTTAATTAATATGTAAATATGTTATTATAATTAATTATTTAAAGTAATAATTTTTTAACATATAATTAATTAACAAAAATAAAAAATTTTACTTATAAAAGAATCATTATTTTTAATTATTATTTATTTGAAATTAATATAATTAAATTTATTAATTAATTATATTAATTTTAAATATTAATTAAATATAAAGAGAGGGGTAATATGGGTATTACACCCATTACCCTCTCTCTAATGGGAATCCCCTTGATGGGATGGTCCAACCATCCCATCAGAGCAATGGGACTCCCATTACTTCAACCCAAACATGGGAGTGGGATGCATGGGTACTTGTGATTCCCACTCCCAAAGATCCAATCCTGGATCCAAACGCCCCCTTAACGTACTCACATGCAAGGGAGGAAGAGATTTCTAGCTTTGCTTCGCCAAAATCGTTCGTAGTAGAAATTTAAAGAAAAAAAAAAAGTTATTTCTGAGAAAGAAGAAACAAATGAAAAAGAAAGAACAAAAACTCTTGTTGCTACAGTACCATGTGCCAAATAAAAGCACATTGCTGAGAAATCTACAATAACAAGCTAGGTATAGCTATAATAACAGGCTGGTCATAACAACTAGGGCTAAAAGTTTAGATGGTTTTAGGGTTTTTCTCATCCATGTAATTGTTTGGATCATTTGATTTGAAAAAACAACCGCATTTTCATAGGCACGTAATTTTTATATATTTCAATAATATGCAAAATTAATTATATATTAATTGCTTGGATTAATGTAACTCTTGTAGTAAAATAAACCAAACTTAAAGAAGCAATTCTTTTGCTCAGAAGAAATCTTAATTTTACTAGCCCTCCCCCAAAAAAAAAAAAAAATGTTGGCTTATCTCACTATTGTGGCACATCATTGGTTATGTTTACATATCATTTCTGTTATGTTTTCTCTTTTTATCTTTCCGTTGGTGGATTTTCTTTTTTTTATTCTAGCTTGGTTTATTATTATTATTATTATTATTATTATTATTATTATTATTTAACCATCTTTGTTTTGATTTTTTTTTTTCATATTTGAACATGCTATTTTTTAATAAATTATTATTTATCCATTTTTTCAAATAAATAAAAATATTCAATATTTGAGTATTATAAAAATTCTTCATTCAAATATATTATATCTCTATTTTCTCATGGGTCATGATATTGTTTTGTTTTTTTTTAAAAAGAATCAACTAGAAACACGGAATTTTAAAAACATCAAAAATCAAAGGATTAAAAAGAACAAAACATAATCAATTTGTTGGCCCATCTCCCCCAATAAAAAAAATGACAAAAATTTGAGAGAGAAAAGAGAGAAGGCCAATTTGAGAGAGAAAAAAGAGAGAAGGCGAAGTTTGGCTTCACAACTTGGTCAACGCGTGGCCGCTTTCTTCAAAGTTCAAACCTCCTCTTCTTCCTCTCTCTCTCTCTCTCTCTCTCTCTCTCTCTCTCTCTATCGTTGGCTCTCTGTTTATATAGGTATCGCCTTGGATGCCATTGAAGCCAGAAAGATTGCTGCTTGGTGAGTTTTCTCCCCTTCTTTCCATCTCTCATTCTCTGTGAACGCCATTGAAGCCCCAAAGCTTGTTCCTTTTAACTATTCCCTTTTTATCACTGCCTCTCTCTATCTAGACGTCATTGAAGGCTTAGTTCAGAGCTTTCTCTTTGCAACTATTCCCGTCTGAATCCCTTCTTTCTGTCTCTTTCTAGACGTCATTGAAAGCAAAAAGGTTGCTCCTTTATAAGGATCCGGTTCTCACTCTCTCTAAAAGCCGTTGAATCCCAAAGCTTGCTCTTTTATTCTTCCTTTTTGAGGGTGAAATCGCCAGGGAGGAAGAATGGTGAAGTTACCGTACCTGACTGCATTGACGACGCTTATAAGTTATGGCCTCCTCTTCCTATTTGGGCAGATAAGGGATCTCTTCCGCAAGATCTTAGATTTGCTTAAATTCGAGAAAGTCCAGGTTTTTATCTTTTTTTATCTTCATTTTGATTTGATTTTTTTTTTCTTAAATCCAAAATTCTTGGATTTGATCGCTGAAATGGAATCTTGATGATTCATGTTATAAATCTAGGGCAAAGGGTATGCCCCAATCTGCTTAGGGCTTGAGGATTTCTATACTCGTCGTCTCTATCTTCGCATCCAGGTGAGCTTTTTTGTTTTCCTATTTTGCTGGATTAGATGTTTATGTGATCATTAGTTCATGATGTTTTTGAATCATAAAGCTCAGTAATTTACTCAAAAGTATCACATTAAAATTTTTGATCTATAAGCACTACAGTTGCTTGGTATGTTTGTTTTGGTGATTGAGTTTCTGCATGCTTAGTCTCTAATTTGAATTTTATTTCAATGTCTCTTTTGAGCTAAACATTAGATAGCTGGGGAAATGTCATTAAGAAAAATATTCAATACGATTTGATTTGAAGTTTTTTGATCCTTGATTTCTTTTATCCTGCTTGCCAGGACTGTTTTGGCCGCCCAATTGCCAGTGCACCGGATGCTTGGTTTGATGTTGTTGAACGTTATTCGAATGACAATAACAAAACATTGCAGTGAGTTTATCACATTACATTGAGTTTTCATGTGCTAACATCATGTTCACATAATAATTATGTACTTGTGAATCCCTATTCCCTACAATGCAGACGGACCTCGAATACGACTAAATGTCTCAATCTAGGATCATACAACTACCTTGGCTTTGCCGCTGCAGATGAATACTGCACTCCTCGAGTTATCGAGTCTTTGAAGAAGTATTCACCCAGTACTTGCAGCGTCCGTGCCGATGGGGGTAAATATCTGTATTCCTGCAGTTTATGGTTGAGAATACATGTTTAGCAGTTTTAAAACTCAGCTGATTTTGAGTTGTTCTTTTGCAGGAACGACAAAGCTGCATACTGAATTAGAGGAGTTAGTTGCTCGATTTGTTGGAAAGCCGGCAGCCATTCTTTTTGGCATGGGTTATGCAACAAACTCTGCTATTATTCCTGCTCTGATTAGCAAGGTTTGTCTGATTTTACTAGATCAGAGTTAAGAATGTAAGAAATGCAAAAATTTTGATCATCTTTATTAATCACAGGGAGGGTTGATAATCAGTGATTCTTTGAATCATAACTCCATTGTCAATGGTTCTCGAGGATCAGGTGCAGTGGTTCGGGTTTTCCAACATAACAGTAAGTTCTTTAATCTATCTGCACTCAGTAAAACATTATCAATAGCACATCTAACATTTGCTACTTGTCGTATTTTTAGCTCCGTCTCACTTGGAGGAAGTGCTGAGAGAGCAGATTGCTGAAGGGCAGCCTCGCACACATAGGCCCTGGAAGAAGATCATTGTCATTGTTGAGGGAATCTATAGCATGGAAGGGGAGCTTTGTAAACTTCCAGAGATCATAGCTGTTTGCAAAAAATATAAGGTGTGGATGGCACTTAAGTTTTTGGTTTCCAATGATTATATACATATCAGATTAGTAACGTTGTTTGCATTGCAAACAGGCATACACATACTTAGATGAGGCTCACAGCATCGGTGCAATTGGAAAATCTGGTAGAGGTGTTTGCGAGCTTCTAGGGGTTGACCCTGCTGATGTAGATATCATGATGGGAACTTTTACAAAATCATTTGGATCTTGTGGAGGATACATTGCGGCATCAAAGGTCTGTCTAATGTTAGTTTCTCTTTATGAGAACTCTATATTCGTCAAATGATAATTACCTCATTTATCGTCTTCTCCACAGGAGATCATCCGACACCTGAAACACACTTGTCCTGCACATTTATATGCGACATCAATGTCCCCACCGGCAGTACAACAAGTTATATCAGCAATCAAAGTGATTCTCGGAGAAGATGGATCAAACAGAGGTATGTGAAATCTATAGCTTTCAGTATATGATTTCAGATTCCAAGCTTAGGAAATTATTCATTTGGAATTTTGTATGCTTTTCAGGTGCTCAAAAACTTGCGCAGATTCGTGAAAACAGTAATTTCTTCCGATCGGAACTTCAAAAGATGGGTTTTGAGGTTCTTGGGGACAATGACTCCCCTGTTATGCCAATTATGCTTTACAATCCGGCAAAAATTCCAGCCTTTTCAAGGGAATGCCTTAATCAAAATGTGAGCAATTATTTTCTGAAACACACTTGGTTTTCATTCATCTCTCCATATGAAAATGTCATCTTCCTCATAAAATTGAAATTGTTCAGGTTGCTGTGGTTACCGTTGCATTTCCTGCAACTCCACTTCTCTTGGCAAGAGCTCGAATCTGCATTTCAGCTTCTCACACTAGGGAAGATTTGATCAAAGGCTTGGAGGTGTTTAAAATTTTTCATTGATCTCTTGTTTTCTCATTCAATTTCTAGCTTCTGACAACTAGAACAATTATGCAATTGCAGGTGATCAGCAAAGTTGGAGATCTTGTAGGCATCAAGTACTTTCCTGTTGAACCAGAAAAGGTCACTGCTGAAGAAAAGCTGAAGAAACTAGAGTAGGAATTTGAGAAAAAGTGGAGATTTAAATGCGACTCTAATTTGTTTCCCATTCTGACAATCAATTCACATACTTGCAATTGATCTTCTGTCATGAGTATGTATAGCTGTTTCCCTGGACAATACCAGCTTCTACAAATCACTTAAAACATAATTGAATCTTGTTTGATGCACTTGGAATGTCAGTTGCAACTTAGGGGAACATCCAGTGTTTAGAAAAGAGCAAATAAAGATAGATTCCAAAACACAAGAAATATATAAAAAAAAATTCTAAAATACAGATAAAACCCTTCATACTCTCTGAACTCTGCAACAAAATAATGTACAAAAATGAAAGATTGAGCATATCAAAAGTATACACTGTTTTTATCTTCCTTTTCCGGACCAGCATGTGCCAGTGCTTCTGCCAGACTTTGGATTCTAGCAAACAATTTTTCAGGAGCTTTTACAGTAAGCGATAACAGGTGAATCCAACGAGGATTTCCTTCACAACATGCAGTTAATCAGACTCCTGATTTCATCAGCTCCTTGCTTGGCTGGATATTCTTCAATCGTCTTGTATTTATTGATTCTTCAAGTACTGGTCTCACAATCCTGAGGTTTCAGGGGGTAAATGGTATCAAAAACCACCCTAGAGAATACATGTCGCACCTCTGCCAGCCCACCCTGGGCCAGTACGAAGTAGTTTATCTTATTGCCTTGTTTTGGAACGAAGAATTTCTCTGTTCCTCTATTTATAATACACTCAAAGATCCTGCACACCTTCAAATAAACTTGAAGTGGAATAAATACCTGAAAACCAAAAAAGTAAAAGCAAAAAATCAGAGTTCTCCTTCAACTTGTTGCAGGGATTCATTATGAGATTGGCACATAAGCAATGGTTTCTTCATATCATTATTGAAAATTAATAATTTATTTTTCACATAGCAGTGAAAATTAATTTGTCATCTATTTTTCACAATTACTCAGATAATCATTTCCCATTGAATCATGAATGGCATTAAGTTGCCCAACAGAAATAGTTCAGTAGTTGGCAAATAAAAAATCAAGAGTGTGATGACAATGAGGCTCAACATAGACATTAAGATTGCTTACCAGATCCGAGTGTGGTGCTTGAGGATAATTAATCATTGCTTTAGAAACAAAATACTCATCTGTCATTGCACTTAATGAACAGTTTACTGAGCATGCAAGATCTTGAACCTGTTTTGTCAATTCTTCATCGTCATCTATTCCTCTTGCTTCCACTAGTTCAGGGAAGCTGACATAATGCGGATGGTTGATTCTCCTAGCTATACTTATAGCTTCTGATAAATCTCCTCCATTATGAAGAGCAAGGGTAAATGTGGCGATCACCAACGGATCACGAGGTTCCTTCACCAGTGCTTGATGGAAAGCCAATATCCCAACCCTAAATCATGCAGCATTTAGTGAAATAATTGTCCTCACTTAGAAATACCAATGTGATAAACTGAAAAAATCTTTCATGTCCAGACTACCATTTAGCCTGCTGAAGGTTCTTGTCAATGAAACAAGGAATGGGCCCAAATGGCTAAATTTAGTAAATAAACGCAGTAAGTTTATCACGTTCAGATTTATACAAATGCTCACCACAAGCAGCTGTGGCATGGCTTGTCTGGTGCAAGAAGCCGATCCAAGTTAGAAAATAAAGCCTGAAGAGAATAAACAGGAGTTAGACTTGATTGATAAAGTACAGATTGAAAACCAAGTAACAGGGGTATGGAATATCAGGATTGTGCTTACCAAGAGCATGTTAGATCGTTTATCTCGCCTTCGGAAACCTTGTGAGACAAAATATGCTGCCTGCGTGGTGCACATCACGTGATCTGATGAAGAATGTGCAAATACAAACAGACACATGATGGATTAACTATCAGATCATCAATGGAAAGGGAAACATACTTGAATAGGTAATAGAAGCTCCAAAAGCCCAAACTTCCAAAGTAACCTAAGAGAAGCTTCTGCTGACCCATATGCAAGCATATAGTTCATTTCCATGAGAAGCCTTCCCTGCAATGTTTCCAGAGCAAATAGAAGCAGTGAGGTAAAAAGGTGTCTCAGAATTCAGAAAGCAGATTGTTCATAGCAAAGAAAAAAAAAATGCAAAGCAAAAAGTGAAGGAAAATTTGAAAGACACACACATACCTTGTCAAGTCTCATTATAGAGTTGGCAAGATCTTTTATTGAATGAGCAGTTTCCTTCGAAAAACGAAAGCCTAAACGAGCAGCAATTCTAATTGCACGAAGAATACGAGCTGTGCAAATTATAAAAGCCCCATGAAAAATTTGTACTTATAAAACTATCCTTTTGAATGAGAAAACCCATGAAATATACTCTCACCGCAATCTTCCTGGAAAGATGTATATGCAGGAATCACAGTTCGAACCTAATGTAAAAGGTACACTGGTAAGCATAAGATGGTAAACCACAGCGTGCAAAGCCAATGAGACAGATAAAAGTCAAGAGGTACATGCACACTTTAGCCTTTTTAATGTCTTCCATTCCACCCATGTAGTCATATACTAGATTTGAGAATGGGTTAAACATCAACCTGAGAGCAAAGAAAACAAAAAACGAGATTACACCCCAACTTCATGCAATAATCATAGAGGCCAACATGAGATGTGAAGTCAAAACAGCAACCCGTTAATTGTGAAATCTCGTGCCAGACAATTCCTCCAGCGCATGTAATCATGCTCATTGCAGTCTTGATGGCTTCTAGTGGCATAAACCAGACCCTTGCTCGGAGTCCTTCCAGAGGTGCAAAAACTTGAGACCTACTTCATTACATGAAATTAATAATGCCAGAACTTGCAAAAACTTGAGACCTACTTCATTACATGAAATTAATAATGCCAGAACTTGCAAAAACTTGAGACCTACTTCATTACATGAAATTACTAATGCCAGAACTTGCACGTTACATAATTCACCAATAATGCAGATATAAGACCCAGGATGCTTTGGAAACATCACCACAAGGTAAGGATTAAGGAATTATTTAATAAAAAAAATTGAAACCATAAAATAACAGAAAAATGCCTTATCTGCATATCAAGGAGATGCAATGGAGGTTAATAGCAGCAGAATAATAAAATATTAATTGATTAACAAATTGAAAATTCCAGCGAGTTGAGCAATAATACGGTTGGCGAATAACTAAAGCATGCAACGTGGGAACGCCTAGTTGGCACAAACGATTTATATTTGTCCCATCACTTATCATGGCCATTCATCACACTGACTAGGTTGTTATACACATTAGGTATACAAACCTCCACAATGGAGTCCTTCACGTGGACATGGCATATAGGGAACCTCTTTCCAACTATATCACACCTTGAAAAGGTCTTTTTGACCTGCAGAAATTGAGGGCAATACAATCACAAAAAGAACAAGTCATGTCTTTAGACCAGAAAATTAAAAAAATTAATAAAAAATTCTATAAATGGAAAAAAGCTACTCCCTCCATTCCTTTTTATTTGTCGTAGTTAACCGAAACTCACATACCAAGAAACTTAGTTATTTCACAAAATTTTATAAAAAATTAGTTATCTTTCCAAAATTACCTCTAATTTATATCTTCACATTTCTCTCTCATATTTAATTCCAAGAAAAGAATTGAAAATAGTGTTAGGGGTAATTTTGGAAAAAAAAACAATAAATGCTTCTTGATGTTAGAAAATGACATAAAAAGTCACATGGATTTGTGATAGATAAAAAGGAACGGAGGGAGTAAAATGCTATTCACACTACCCAAAAAAACTGCATGGATCAGTGAGTCCATACATAACATCTACTGTAGAAGTAGCAGCAAGGGCACGTGAATTGTTTCTCGGCAATGCTATACTGGCGGTTGGCTGAATGATCCATCTAATGAAGGTATAAAACACAAACGATTTTCATTTCCCAATTTCAGAGGTCTAAATGCCTGATAGAGAAATAAGGGTGCCTTTCCAGGATTCGGATGCAGAAAGAGAGATGAGTTACAAGATAGTGTCACAGGATACATCACAACTCAGAATTAAACTATGGCTGGCAAATATCATTCAGACAAAGGTGATGAAGGATTCAAAGAGTTATAATCAATAATAGAACTTTATCCACATAACACTTGGAAACTACAGGTGTAATTTTGTGAACAAGACCAATCCTCTCTTTTTTTTTTTTTCAAGTATACAGCTAGTCAGCACTTGTCTTAGCAAATAGACACCAACTTTCATTCATAAAAATATAATTCAATGTTCTCTGTTATTGGCCAATTATAAACCCTGATTTATCAAACATATAAATTTTGTCAAGCCAGAAATATAATGAATGAAAATAAAACAAAAAGTTCAGCAGTAAAACCTCTGAAAGATGGGCCGAAGTAATGATATCAAAATCTTTGGGGGTTCTCTTCATAACGAGATCCCTCACACAACCTCCAACAAGATAAACGTCATACCCTGCACACAAAGGAGCACATTGCCAATCTTGAAAACCAACTCACAGGGTTATATTCGTCACATGATAAAGCAAACATAATTCTGCTATGCAGTGGAATTAACATAAAAATATCCCACCTTTCTTCTTAAGCTCGTCAAGAACCAACTTTGTCGGCTTGGTGATCATGGAAGCTTTGATACCAAGCTCCTTGGAACTCATCATCTTCCACTCCGGCCAACCACGACCCTCCCAAACTTCACAGATTATATATAAAACATTATCTCAGTAACAAACCAAAAAAATAAAAAATAAAAATGCACAGACAGCTCAAAAAACCAGAGAAAACTAAGAAAGGTCTCACCTTTAGCTTTGGGTGGAGGGGAAGAAGCCGGAATCTCACTTCCATTATCTACAGGATCATGGGTGATTTCTGGTAAGGTTTCAAGGGCGGCGGCAGAGCTCCTGCGGCCGGCCTGAGATGAAGCAAATGAAACAAGGATATCAAATCGTAAATCCAACGCCCAAATTAGAGAAAAAATCGAAGAAATCTTAAAGCTCATGAGAGACTGGAAAAAAAAACCCGGCGGCAAGCGAGGACGAAAGGAGGTCGGAAGGGAAGAGAGGTCCTGGTGACATTGCTGATGCCTACGATCGCCATTTGCAGCCCCGGCCGGCGATTCACTGTCGCGTTAGAGAGGATTCCAGTGAGAAATGGGCGAGGGTTTTGGGTTTTGGAACCCTAGAAAAAAAATAAAATAAAAATCCATGCTGGCACGAAAAATATCTCGGTTTCGGCATCACGATAAAACGACCACAAGGTCCACAACCGTCCGATCTGCTTTGCGATGCTGAATAGTCATTTTAATAAGCGGTTATGATAAACTTTTATTTTAACATTGTTTTCCCTCATTCATTTGTTCATTTTAAATAATTGGTAATTATCAAAAACCCTTGAAAGTTTTCTTTGTGCACCCTTACTTTCTCAAATTTAAATATTCTTAAAAATAACATTCTTTCTTCTTACAGTTTTTTTTTCAGTATTTTTAACATAAAAGTAGTTAACATTGATAGAAATGATCATTAGAAAACGCATTAATATTAAATAGGAATGCCATATATTATACCAAAAAAATAAAAAATATTAAAACAAAAGATAACATATTAAGTGAAAATTTATATGGTTATACGTAAATAAGCAATGTTAAATAAAAACTATAATTATGAAGCGATAAGTAAATGTTGTAAGATTAAAAAAACCAATGGAATAAACTGCATTGACAAAAAAAAAAAATGCACTAAAAAGATAGGAGTTGTCTGAAAAATTTAAATGTTAGAGGCTTAGAGGATTGTTTGGGAAGTTTTGAAATTTTCAGGACTAAAAGTAATTTTCCCTTTAAATAAACATCTCGGTTTTATTTTTTATTTTGTTTTTTAAACATTTTTCTCTTTAAATCATTCTTTATTTTATTTTATTATTATCAATTTTTTACTTACACACTCAAATCCTCAACTATATTTTACGTTAGCAAGAGTTTAATTTTTTTTTTATCTCTCATGAATCTATTAAGAATATTTTTCCCCTCAAAAAACATAATATTGACACATTTTAAATCACAAATATATAATAAACAAAATTTAGATTGCCACCTTATGTCCTTTGGCTTATCTTCAATTATTAATTAGTTATGATTCATTGATTTTCACAAGACATGATGCCAATATAACAGTCAAGTATATATGCACACTTAATACTATAAATTTCAAATGGTCATCATCTCCTCGCTCTCACTAGTGACTTGTCATGTCAAAATTTCAGCATCCTAAGCTTTGTGATGTGTTCATTGCTACACTATAATAGGAAACTTTTCAAGCTCAAAACTTTCTTCTTAATGATCATTAGAGTTAGAGTTTCAACTCAACCTTCCAAATACTAACATGATCCTCATTGCATTCCCTTTGTACCTTTGTTGTCATATTAAATGGTGCATGTTCTGTCTTTTATGCATGGATGCATGAATTAGTACAAAGCTTATCTGACTTGTATGCAACAGAACTTGTCAAGCCAGTAGTAGTTCATTTGGAAGTGAGTTCTTTGGTTGTCCTTTTGATTAGTGGTATTAAATTCACTTCTTCTATGACATAATGTCACTGATGTTTGTCATGAATTTAGGTGTCACTGTGAACGATAATAATTATTACCGACAAAACTTAAGCGGGTCATTTTTCTTTCTAATGCAAGGTTATTTAATTATTTTATACTTGTAGTTAGTTTTCTCATCCGACCGTTTGTTTTTCATATTTTTTCCATTTAAAATGATATGGTCAAATTTTTAATACAAATTAATTATATAACATGACAAAAAAACCCTTTACTGGGAGATACTTGTCGTTTTTGTTGAAGAAAAAAACGATTTTCACAGCTCTCTATATGTATCTCAAAAAATTATATTATATTATATTATATATATATTCTCTCCAGTCTTATTTACATGCCCAACTTAACATATTCACATTCATTAAGAAATCAATTTGAATGAATTGTTGTTTTAAATTTATAAAAAAATTATATCAACTTTCAAAATTACTCACATTAAAAAATCACCAAGATTTTATTAATTTTTTTATAATTTAATTATATCTTTTAATTTCTCTCTCAATATATATAGTGTTTTAGTTAAAAAAATATTAAAATACGTGTGAGTATGTTAAAGATAAAAAATAAAATAAAACTATATAATATTTTATAGATTTTCTAAATATGAATATAAGAATGAAAAAGAAAATTCTAGAATAGGACAAATGTAAAAAAAAAAAAAAAGACAAAGAAAATATTTAAGCTAGGTAGGCCACTTAACAGCCCTTAACATTACTTTCAAGATTATAAACGTACGTAGAGTATCCACTGTTAAATTTATATGGTCTCTCCAACAATGGTTGTACAATTCTGAACTGCACTTATGGCATATGCACAATTGCACATTAACCAAAACCTTGATGATACATGCACACGCGTATAATTAATTACAATGAGTTGCATGCTTATATAGTTTTTTTAATTTATAATATAATTAAACATATATACACACACACATACATGCAATGAGGAGTTGCATGCTTATATAGTTTCTTTATAATATATATAGTATATACACACACATACATGCAATAAGTTGCATGCTTATACGTACGTACAGTTTCTTTAGCATATATGTGTATAGTGTATACACACCCATACACGTACACCATGAGTTGCATGCTTTTCCAACCCTACGTTTAGTAGATAGGAATAGGGAGAGAGATGCAGGCATGTTGTTCCAAACTCGCTAGCTATAGTGTTAATTAACTCATTCATTAATTAAGTCTTCATCACCCCACCTTCCACTTACTATGGTCCCCCTTGTTTCACTTACTAGAACCTCTATATAAAGCCATGCAAAACCTTGCATAAGACCCACTCTACATCCACTAGCTCCTTCCAACTTGTTCTCTATAGTTCCAAACAATTAATGGCAGACTTCCCTTATCATCAACAGCTCCCCTTCCTTCCATTCACTCCCATTGACATGCCTCTCTACCAACCTCCTCAATCTCATCACCTTCTTGAACAAGATCATATGATCAATACTTCCCATGTGATCTCTCCTTACTTCCCTTCTGAAAGCAGCACTTCTACAATATTAGTTCCTGAAGAGAAGCTCCCCAAAATTTCCATGGAGAAGAAGAAGAGAAAGAGAAGAAGAGATGCCACGGTGATTGTTTAATGAACTTATCATAAGAGTTGATAGCTATATATATATATATATTTATTTATTTATTTATTTATTTATTGATGTTTTCGTTGTTTTTTAGGATATAAGTGAGAGTAAGAGAAAGAAAGAGAGCAAGAAGAAGATCAAAGATGATAAGGATCTCCCTAAAGACTATGTTCATGTGAGAGCAATGAGGGGTCATGCAACAGATAGTCATAGTCTTGCAGAAAGGGTACTCTTTTAACTTCTCATTAATTGATCACAATCTAATGTTTTCTATTTTGTGTTTTGGTATTAATTTTTGTTGAGTTTTCAGGTAAGAAGAGAGAAGATAAGTTTGAGATTCAAGATGCTGCAAGACCTTGTTCCTGGCTGTGATAAGGTTACTGGAAAAGCACTCATGCTTGATGAGATCATCAACTATGTGCAATCACTGCAGAATCAAGTAGAGGTAAATATGTATATATATATATATATATATATATATATATATATAAGGTTTCATTTTGTCTTTCTCAACTTAATTATGCGGTTCAATTAATTATTTACTTGTGTCTATATATATATAGTTCCTGTCAATGAAGCTTCAAACAATGAATCCAATGCTTTATGATCTATTTGGTGTGAATTTTGATGTCCTCACTGCCATTAGTCAGGTTTAATCTTAATCTCATCATGTTTTAATTATAACTCATCTATCTTCTCAAATCAACATTAATTATAATGATTGAAGAATCAATTTACATCTCTTCCAGGAGAGTTGCGGTTTTCCTGCGCAAGTGGGCTTCAACTTGGACAACATGTGCCCATTTCAGTAAAGAACATGACCACGAACTTTGTCACGTTTTTTCTCTTTTTTCTGTAGTTCATGCAGAGACTGAACTGATGCACAGAAAGCTTTCAATGCACTTCAATTGGATTCATTATTGATAACAGAATGAAAAGCTGAGCGCTTGTTTTTCATTTTGTAACTTTTACATCTTGTGAGATATAATGAAATAAAAGATGAATGGTCCTTTATGTTGTCCTACATATGTGTGTTGTGTGTGTGTGTGTCTGTGAAGCTGACTTGACTAACCATTGAAGCATCTTTGTCAATTACTTTTATCTGCAAGCACAGTCAGGATTTCAGCCAAATTTGTGGTTCAATTCAAGTGGATGAAATTAGGTAGCATATACATGCATTTCCATGTTCCTTATCATGTAACTATGTAGGTCCATTTCCAACTAAATATCTGAACTTTATGTGAATTAATATTCAATGATCTGAATATGAAGGTCTGCTTATTATATATATATATATATATAAATCTGTGTGTGTGTGTGTGTGTGAATGCCGAGAACATACTACAGACATGAGAATGCAGGCCGGGCGGTGGCGGGGCCCGGTTTCGGCGAGCAATGGAGCATGGTGCAGTCTGTAACTTTGTCTACAATGGAGGTGGAGAAGAAGATGGGCAGGCATGTGTTGTCCATGAATTAGATGGGCCATTGTTCCCCACATGTTCTTGTTTGTTGTTGATGTTGTTCAATTCATTCATCAATCCTCTTAAATTTATGAATCATTTGGACTCATGATTTTAGTTGCTGCGACATCAATACATTATCAAATTTCAGACAACCAATCTTATTATCTGATGTGTTGATTAATCAAGACTTATTGTTCATTCATGCATGTATGACCAGTAATCTTAATAATATTAATTTGTGTCCATAAATGCTGGCAAACAATACTGTGAATCTGTGATGCATCTGTACAGCAAAGATATAACTGGTTGTTTCATGCTTGAATGAGGTTTGTGGGGATCAAAGAGTGAAAAGAGTACTGCTTGGCATTCAATGTTTTCGCCAGTTGTTGGGCGGCCGGAATGGTCCACAGTGACTTTATAGTAGATCTTTCGACATGAAAATACAATGAATAGAATTTGGATGGCTTTCAGGAGGAACCAACTTCAGTAATTGCACAAGCATTGCATGTGGTTTAGTGTTAAGTGTTTTAGTTTTCAGAATTCAATGTGGATAACTATTTGTTATACAGGCTCAAAAGTTTAGAATAAGACCTTCATGAAAGTGAAGCCCATGAATTTCAGAAAAAAAAATAAAATAAACAGCTTATTTTAACTCAAACTTTGATAATCTTATTGAGATTTTTATAAGAAAAATTAAATCAAATCTCACATACAATTTTAGTTAAAGCTTTGATATTTTTTCAATTTAAAGTTAAAAGTCTGTTTAGTGAATAAGATATGACAATTATGAGTAAAATATGAGGACTGGACGTAAGTAGAAAAGACTATGAGAATAATACGTTCATATTCTATATCCTATATTTGATGTGTATTATCAAATAACAAATTTTTATCCTATTTTATGTTTGAAGTGGATGTCATGATATGATATGTATATATATTATAAAAATAGATAAATTTATTTTTTTATCATATAATTAATATATATTTTTTAAAAAAAATATAATTTTTAAGATATATCTTGTTATTAAAAGACTTTTAATATAAAAGTACGTGAGAATTTAAATGAAAATAAAAAAATAATTTTATTTTTTATCCTATTCTATAAATTTCTATTGTGACTCTCCTATATATATTAGTTATCAAATAGTGAGTAAAATAAAATAATTCATTAAATAAAAGATAAGAGCACAATATGATAATAGCTTATCTTATTTTATCAATTTTTATTATGAACACCAAACGACCCTTAGGCCTTGCTTGGATGGAGTTTGGGGAAGGTTCATAAAGTAAGGTAAGGTAAGGGTTGAACTTATATCATGCTTGGGGCAAGAGTAAAGTAAAAGAAGGTTATTTAACTTTTGTGTTTGGATTGGAGGTAAAGAAAAGTAAGGGTTGGTACTAATATTACCAAAATATCCTTAATATGTCTTATTATTCCAATATTTGTTATCCTAAAATATTACCAAAATAGGATGTTTACCTTTTGAGATATAAACTCAATAATAACAAAATAATAATTTTTTAATTAAAAAATAATAATTTTAAGAAAAAAACACTATTTATTGTTAGGTCATTATATTATTCTACTAAGAGCATTATTGTCATAAAAAAATATGAACCCTCCCCAACCCTCCAATTTGGAGGGTTGAGAAGTGGATGTAAAATGGGGTGTTTTCAACCCTCCATTTACCTTCCAAACCTTTACTTCACCCTCAACTCCTCACCCCAAGCAAGGGTTCAAATAACCCTTAACTCCAAAACCCTCCCAAACCCTCCATAACACTTTACCCCAAGCAAAGCCTTAAAAACAATAGGCGGGAATTTGGATATGATCATAGGATTGGATCCGATCAGAAAGGGTGAGACGTAATCCCAAGACATATGGACGGACGTGCATGAATCCCTCTGATCAGGGGTGGAGGTCTTATCTCGAAGAAGATGAACGGACAATAATCACGATCGATTTCTTATCTCGAGGTAGTGACTCGCATCGCCACATGGTGAAGCTCTTTTTCTTGCACACTCTCTCTCTCTCGAGCTACACCTCGAGGTCTCTAATGGCGGAACCCCAGCCATCACCGGACGTGCCGATGAACGGCGCCACCACCACCTCCGTTGCAGGAGGCGTTGAACCCATACCCTCAGGCCCCACCTCTAAGCGCCAGCGCCGCCCCAGCGTCCGCCTCGGCGACATCGGAGACCCGATCCCCCACGAGGCCCATCCCCGCCGACTCAAGCAATGGAAGGTCTTATCCGATTCTCACACTTCCAAACCCCCTTCCCGTACCCGTCATGTCACCACCGTCTCCCCTTCCGATGAACCCGTCCCCGAGAACAACCACCACCATGAAACCCTAAACCTTGTTATAAAGAAAGGCCTCCGCGATGGGAAGTCTCGGCGAGGGCCCCCCGCCCATCGCCGCCCACGAACGAACTGGATTTCCAAGCCGGATGATCCTGAGGAGGCGGCCGATTTGAAATCGAGCGGCGGAGAGGAAACCGGCGATGAGCCCTTTCGGGAAGGCTCTGAGAACAGGGATGGGGATGCGCCATCGGAGACAGACGGAGGGTATTGGAATGAGGACCGGAATGGGATGTGCCGATTGAGTGACGACAGTGGAGTCCGGTCGTGGCTTGATCGGCTGGGGCTGGCCCGGTATGCGCCAGCGTTCGAGATCCATGAGGTTGACGAAGAGGTGCTGCCTTTCCTGACACTCGAAGACTTGAAGGACATGGGGATTAATGCCGTGGGATCGAGGAGGAAGATGTACTCTGCCATCCAGAAGCTACGGAAGAGCTTCACATGAGATGCAGGTTAACATTGCGGAATGGTGTTCTAATGCTTATAAAATTTGCTTAGTTATTGTTCTTAAATCCAATATAATGCTAAAAGTTTTACTTTTTGTGCATTGATGCGTTGTATATCTTTTGTGTACTTTTGTTTGCCTATAAAAAAATGATAAATATATCAGCATATGTGTCAATGTTAAAATCAACTCTAGTATAGAATTAAAGGATTAGCAACTAGTTTCACTGGCAATCTTTATTTTTCTTTTTTCTGAAATGATTTGAATAACTAGAGCAGCTAATTAAAATTTTTGGGTCTTGTATGTGTACTGTGATTGTAAATGAGATTGTTAGACATATGCCTTTGTTTATCTTGAGTCTTACTAATAACTATTGGAAATTTGTGTTCATCTTTATGAGTTCTGGTTAAGACGAACTAGTTTGAACACTCATCTTTCTGTATGTTTGTTCAGCATTGCTGCTTGCATATTGATGTTATGCTTTGGATTGCTTATACCTTGAAAAATGTTTATACCTTTTGCCCATATCACTTTAATCTGCTCTGTTACCAGGGCTTCTGTATGCTCAGGAAGAAACTATTTCTAATGTGTGTTCCTATGGTAAACTTACAAGTTTCATCATAAATACATGTTTGGTCAGCATGCTGAATTCAAGAAAACAACCAATCTGAAAAACATAACTGGAATGGAAGGAAAAGAGGCAGCAAGTAGATGTAAAAGAAAGAGCATGTGTGGCTGGCCTATGGTTGATGCTCAAATATGCCCCACTAAACCCTGTCATGGGCCAACAAGCTATGATACACTGGCTATGACTATCCATTGTTTTGTTTATGATGCGAGGACTTAACTTAGTAGGACTTGAATCAGCTCCGTTTTTTGACCAAATTTCTGAGCATGTTCCTACTCTTCTGATGGTAGAACCATTAACCACAAAAAATGATTGTACTCGGTTTTTGTACACCCACAGGTCATCCATTCGACAGATGACTTTAATGACTTGGGTGATGCTAACTTGATGACTAGCAATATCATGTTAGATTTGGGCATCTCATTGCCCCATCATGTTATGCATTTTATGAATTATGATTAACCGAAGAATAAAGATATCCTCCTCTGCTAACCATTGAACACCTTATAGTGCTTAAGGAGATAAATCTTCACTTCTTCAAGTCATCATGCAAGTTTCCTACTTTCAGTTTCTTCTTTGCCAACCACACAACGTGATTTTCTTAACCCATAAGTCATAAATTATAAACTACACACAGTTAAAAGTGTTGTCTTGATTTTGTGTACACGCACACATTTTCCACTTTTATATTTTAAGTTTTGCTTGCAATTCTGAATATAGGAGGATTTGTGTACTATAGCTTATTAATATTTGATTCTTGGCTTCATGATTCTTTTTCACTTGGTTCAATATTGTTACCCTTATTGGTTAATTTATTACAAGGATCCTATGAAAATTTAATATTACATATGTTCCGTGTTTTTCATGGGTCACATATATTTGGGCATCCCATTCCTGTTCATATTGTGCATTGCCGTTGTTGACTAGAATCGGTCAATCTGCCCCTTATAAATTTAATATGATCATATGGATTAGAGTTGCAAGATGGTGTGCCTATCTGAATATATGGCATTTGAAGTAGCACATGAGGTATTTTTTGTGTCTTCTAATAGCACAGATTCATTTCTTCTGTTCCCTCACTAATGAATTATTTTGCAGGGCAGTGATCTTTTTCAAAGGTATGTTGTCATCATGAGAGATTTTCTTTCTCTTTTACAGATTACAGATTTTGGGTGATATGTTGGTCTATTACCTGTATTTTGAGCATCAAATAATGATTCCAATTTGCTTTCTGTGCACAATAAAGTTGTTTACTGGGGGCACTAGCTTTATCAATTGGAGTTGTTGAAGCTAAAGTTTGCTATGCATAATGTTTTTCTTATTTTTGAGTGATACTATTCTCTGTAAACTAAGCATGTTGCTTCTTTAGATTCTTAATCACGTGTTACTTGTAAATCTTATGTCTTCATTTGCCTGATGTATCTTTATTAGGTTCTTGTTTGCTTACCTTGCAACTTCAGCTTTTTAGTTCTTTGACTAAAATGTCTAGTGTGTCCTGTTTTCGCCTTTGCTTGTTAAACTATTAGTTAGATGCCCAACACATTGAGTGCATCCTTACTCAAATTTATTTGCTGAAAGGTTTCATCTTTGCCTTCTTGAATAACACCTTTTCTGTTATGCTTATCTTCAACCTTATCTCACTTTACATATATTCTCAAGTTAACATTACTGATTAACTTTTATCACAAACTTCTCATACAACTCTTTTAATTATCGTTTTCTGTGAGAGATATTCAAAAATTGGCATTCTTCATAAATTCTGAGAGGAAATAAAATTCATGTAGGTAGGTGTTGAAACTCTGTCCAAGTTAACCAAAACTTCTTTATCGTGGTTAGTAGATTCGAGCCGCGTTATGCAGTGTCTTGCATGAGTTATACCTGATTTTCTTGGAGAAGAACTCTGTTGAAATTTAGACATCTAAGTTCATGCTTTTAATGGCTTTCTGCAAGCTAGAAAATTTTTTAACCTAACACAGTCCAACCTGAAATGGAGAGGGGTCAAGCATTCTATTCGAAGTCAGGTCACATTTGGTTTTACATCTGACCAAGTAGATGCCATTTTTGGTTGATCCAGGTCAGGTAACATAGGTTAGTTGAATTAACTTATTGACTACAAAACCCTAAGAAAGGTGTCTCTATCAAGATGTGAATTCGGCTTATGTTTTTTCACATTTTTTGCTCTGGGCCTCATTCAGCAGGATAATGCCAGCTTGATGCATCATGGCCTACAACAGGAATTTCTCCTCAACTTGGACCAAGGGTCATTGAGTAAAGCCCCAAATCAACAATTCAAGTGTGTAGAAATATTAACAATATCATCAGATAGTACTGAACTCATCCATCTGAGGGAAAAGTTATCTTATTCAAATACTTGCATTATATTTTGATTTGATTGAAGGGATTCATATAAACATAAGTTAGGTTCTATTGTTCATAGCTTACATATTGTTGTTCCAGAAGAAGTTTTTCATAATCTAGTGCCTTCTGTTCATTTCAATTCTGTTGTATTTTAACTCTACATCAGCAACTGTATCTCCATACACCAAATGCTGTACTGGATACCTGAGGCCGGCCAAGTATATTCAAGTAGATTTTGTATAATATATTGACTTTATTATTTATCAAGTTGTTAAATGACTCATTGATATATGATGTGTCTCAGACTAAAGTATCTTAGAAGCTTTTTAATTTCAAATTGTGATCTTCATGTTAACGTTACCTAAAATGTATGTTCAGTTGCTAATTTTGATGAAACTTGTGATTCTAAAGATCTTTCATCATGGAAATATGGCATCGGCTGCCCACTTCAGGCCACTTATTCATATAAACTTTTATTTGGTGCAACAACAAAGTAAACAAACTACTAGTTTCATCAGTGAACAGTTCCATCAGAGCCAACGGTTTGCTCATTGAAAGAAAGGTTTTCCTTTTAATTCCATTCATGTATGAGTTGTCTAGCCATAAGTTAGATTATTGTCTAAATATAACAATTACTTTTAGTTAGTGAAAGAAAGGTTTTGCTATGCATATTTACTGAAGTCCATAATGGTTTTCTTACTTTGTGTTTTCTTCAGTGTCAAATGTTAACTATGATTAATTGATATGTTGTTTGCCCAGGTACTATTGAGGAGATGCATGTGTGTTCCACTGGACAGTACAATATGTGGATATATTTTTTATTGCTAATTCTTCTTGACTGTTTGATAATTAAAGTTGTACCTTATCAACATATTTGAAGCAGGAAGGTGTTCTGATTCTTGCAATGATGATCTCAAGCATTCAGTTAATTTTTTTGGATGTATTGACTGTTTTATTTATTTTTTCATAGCTTCTGGGTAAATTACGCCTTGAGCCCAATCTCACTAATACTAATTTGGGTTGGTGTATCCTTCACAACCATTCATTTCTTATCAAGTATTAGTGTGTTACAATGCCATTATGTCTTTTTCAGTTTTTTCAATTCTCCCTTGATAATTGACATACATTAATTTATATTTAGATCAAACATCATTCATTACAGTTATGGATTCCGATGAAGCATATTCATGCTGCAGTTTACTTTACAGTTCCTGCAACTCCTATATTCTCAATGATGTGTTCAGGCAGCATCTGACCTTACTAAAACTGCTATATTTCTGATAAAGCAATTTCTTCTTGGTGCATGGTCTGTTTCAGCTGGGAGATCTTCTTGGATGATCAGTTGGAAGAGTTATTTGTTGCCATTGCTTGAAGAATAGGGTTTAAGCTTCCAGTTGTGCCGGTGAGCATTGTCTGTTAGAGTTTATCTAAATGTTCTAGTAATCTTCTATTGTTTTTTGTCTTCAAGCAAGTGTAACCAACTGAGTGAAAGTAGAACCTTCAGTTTATCTCATTGCAAGAACTAATTTAGCATTGTCAGTCTTCAATTTTTCTTCATGTATACTGTCGGCTTTTAATGCATGATGTTTGATGTATGATGACGGAATGACCAGCACATTCTTGTCTATCTATATACATATTTTTCAAGCAACGCGATATCAGGAATCCCTTTCAAAATATTTTGGCCCAGGTAAGTGCTTCATTCTTGCTTTTTTCTTTTTCAAGGAGCTTGTTATGTGTATCTTTGGTTTTTTGTTTTCACTCTTTTTCTAGATGGACTTTTAAAGCGGGATCTACTGTGGAGCTGAGGTTCAGGCATCTGGCTATTATTACAAGTGGAATATATTTCTTTTTCCCATTCAGTGAGCCAGTCACAACAGTGTTATTTTTACTCTATCTTTCCATTTTGGTTTCTCCAAAGGAAGAACCAATACCCCTTTTGTTTGATTTATGTCTTTTACCTGGAAATAATATATGTGAATCTCTTGACTCTATTTCCTTATCCTTTTGTCGGTTGCATTGACATTGACATTAGACTGTTATGATCACAGTGTTGCACGCCAAGAGTACCATTGAAGCCACTTTTGTATCTTCTCAAGGTTTGCAGTCCTCTAACCACACTTTCTTTGTCTCTCCATGATCAGGATTTCAGTTCTCTCAGACACACTCCCTATTCTTTTCTTTCCTCCTTTATGGTACAACAACTGTCAAATTTGCATGATTGAAGCTGGTTTTGTTCTCTATTTTGATTACTTATATTACCTCTGCATTTTTACAGCCATCCACCAGTCCTGCTGCAGATCAAAATGCGAGAAAGAGGCTCGTGACAACAATGCCTTCAGCTTTGTTTTCTTCTCCGAAATCTCCACCCTTTATTTATTTTTTTTCTTTTAACCATCTCTGTGATTTTCATGTCTACTTGTGCATGGCATTCAGCTTCTTGTTGTTATCTTTCAGCACTGAAATTATTTCCTCTCTGTGTTGCAGGACTGGAACACTGAGGTGTGTGTGTACTACCTCACCAAAACACATAAACTCTGGCTTTTGCTCTTGTCCATCGCATCATGTTCCCCAGGCCTGCGCCTCAATCTCATCCCATTTCTCTCTCTTGATATGATTTCATGCTTGAACATTGAGAAGCAAGAACAGATGAAATTCAAACCCAGTTATTGCATTGGAAACAGTGAGCTTCCTGCCAATCTCTTCCTCCTCAAAATTTGGTTTTTTTTTGGTTGTTGTTGCTGTTTCCAAGCTGTTGTTCTCAATGAATCAGATGAAAGAACAAAAAACAGAGCAGGAATCAGCAAAAATCAGTTGAATTATACAAGAGATGTCATTGTTGTTGTTGTGGTCATCGTGGTCGTCGTCATGGTTATTATGATCTGGTTTGGCCTACTGTACTGCAGAGTCATCACATGATCTGCTGCGGTGGCCGGGAATTCCTCTGCCGCTATCTCCGGGGAACACCAGATGTGGTCTCGGACGTACTGCAATGTCAATGAAGGATGAAGCTGTTGGCCTCTACACTTAATCTCTATCTGTATATTTTTTCCAAACAAAGCCCCCAAAAAAAACAAAACAAAACAAAAACTGTCAGTCCTATGCTCATACTATTATGCTGTAAATGTTACAAATCAAATTTCACTTTGGTTACTAAAATATAAGTTATAATTGTTTAATTTTATGATGAAGAATATTGAAAGATGAATAATAAAACACGAGAGAAAGAAAGAAAGAGAGAGAGAGAGATGTGGAGATTCCCCACAAACAAAAACAATGGGGACGCTGCCCACCACCTCTCCTTTCTCTTTCTCCATCCCCATCATTCTACAAGGACCCCCCATCCTCTCTTTTGATTTTCTTATTCATAAATTTATTATTTTTGATATAACCTCTCTCTCTCTCTCTCTCCCGCCCCTCCAGTACTGTTTCTTATATTTCTCTCCAAACAAAGACTAAAGACACAAATAAACAAAGAGGATGTGTTAACCAAGGATGGAAGGTGGCAGATCCCAGATGCACGCCGAGCAACAAGGATGAATGGATTCTTTATCATCATCATCATCTTCTTTTTATTAATATCGCTATTTACATATAATAAATTTTTGAACTACCATCTCCTTCTTCTCCTCCTCCTCTTCCTACTTATTTCTCTCTCTATCTCTAAAAAGTTTCAGGGTGTCCACCACACCACCAAATTAACAACAAGTCATTAATCCTCATGCACGTCTCCCTCCTCATCACGTCCTTCACCATCTTTTTTTTTTTTCTCTTATTGTAGCAATGAAAGCAAGTCAACATTCCCTTCCCCTCCCACACAAACACAAACACAAACACAAACCACCCATGCTTTTATTTCAAGTCACACTATATATATATATATATATATATATACACTACTTATTCAACGCCTCCTCCATTCCAATATTCCAGATTTCCATGCATTCCATTTCCAATATTCATGGCCACAACACCCACTTCCCTACCTGATAATCACCAACTACTTCCCAATCATTCTCATGCTTCACATTTCCATTCATCTCCCACCCATGCATTGCCTTTTTTCTTTTTCTTTTCGTTTTCCCCCCTCTAAACTTATGATCATCATTTCTCATCCCTCTTTTATATTCCATCCAAGTGCAAGTGCAAGTGCACCACTTAACCCTTTGATGGCTCCTCTAACCACAAACTTATTAGGGTTTCATGTAGGCCAACCTTTCTTTTGTTTATCTCTAGGATGACCTGAGGTTGATGTGAGCATGACGACGTTCTCTATTGATATATGATCGATGCCCATGCAACAACCTCTTCACAGCAACATGAACAAAAACAACTACTTAACTAATAAACTTATATATAATAAGTTGGCACTAAAGATATATATATATATATGCCTTGCTTCTGGGTTGGTGTATCATCTGTGCATAAAGTCCACACTTGATGATTTGTCATTAAGAATTAATGGAAAATTTAAATTTATTGTTTTCTAAACAAACGTGCAATTTCATTGACCCCAAGCTAACCAAAAAAAAAATAAATTATATGCATATATTTATATGTACAAGCAAGTGACTAGGCATTGCTTGCACTAACAAGAAATGTGAGTTAATGGAATATTATATATTTATAGAATAAACTGAGGAGTTTATATATGAATTAAGAAAATGCATGTTCAAGCTATGGTCTTGTTGACAATTAATACTTAGTTGTCTTTCTAGTTTTCATTTCTTTAATTAGTTGAAACTTCCAATTTGGATGGAAACTTTGAGTTGGTCCAAGTCCTAAAGCTATAACTAATACTTTTATATGGCACTGTGCAGTGAAAACATCAGATTTGCCAACAAATTACTTCAGTGTTCAAAATGTCCGAGTTAATATGTAGCATAATTAAGAATTATCACTTCAATGTTAATCTCTTTGAATATTCTTCTTTTCAAGATGTTCTCTTATTTATCTCCATTAATATTAATCTAATTGCTATTACACAATGATTTCTAGCTATTTGATCTTCTGGCATATTTGTTTAATTAAGACATTAATGAAAGGCCAAAATTGGAGGAGATATCATCCTCTCTAATTAACATCTTCATTCATTCAAATAGAAGGAGAACAATATCAAGGGATGTTGAAAGATTGTGGTCCAAAAACATTATAGGAACAAGTGAATATATATAATCAGAATTAGAGTCACAACAATCTATAATATACATGTATATCACACCTTAATTAATTAACCAGAGCCTATATATCCAAAATAAATAATTATTGGCAACATTTTGCATTAAATTAAATCATCTCACACTAGCTAATTTTGATACTTCAATCTCAATAGTACTATTAATATGATGGTTCAGAGAAACTAAAAATAAACTTCTTACAAAATAGTTAGTGCATAGCTTTCAAGCAATGGTAGGTGAGCTAATAAATATTGGAGTTTAATTCTTACTAATTCTACTAATCAATATCTGATTTCATTTAATCATGTCTCTTCCATTCAACCCATGCCACACTTGAAAGAGCAATATATATAAGACTACATTTCCAAGCTTAAGCTAGCTAATAAAACAAAGATTAAAAGCTAAACCATCTCTTAATTAAACACACCACCTAAATGAACCCATCACTACCCTTTGATAGCCAACCCTCTACCCAACACTTAGCTCAGTGAACCCCAATCAATTCTCATATTGATGTACCTCTTAGATACATACATCCCACCTAAAATTTTTACCATGAAGGCTACCATTCCACCTCAAGTTCTTCTTTTTGTGTGTGTGTGTGTGTGTGTGTAATATATATAATATCTATATGTGATAAGATAATGGTGCACATTATATTACCTCTGATTCATCCTCTAATCCAAGCTTGTTTACCAAGTATCTAATCACCATTCTGACAGTCATCCTCTCATCTCTGAAAGCCACATAAACTCCATTTTAAGGCATTCAAAACAAAGAAAAAGAACAACAAAAGGGAATGAATGAAAAGAGAACTGAAGGTCAATAGCTAGCTAGCAGTACCTGATTCTCAAGTAGTTCTTAGGTATCTGAGGCAAAAAAGGTTCCCTCTCTCTGCATTCAACCAACAAAAAAAACAAACCACCATCTAAATCATCAAGGTGCAACCATTACACTATAATCATTCAAAGAATCAAATCAAAACCAAGAAACATATATATATATATATATAAACGTCTAACTCACTGGTTTTGAGCTGGCTCAAGCATAAACCAAAGTCCGGCTTGTCGCCGTCTTGGTGGGCTAACAACCCTCATTCTACTAGCCATCGAACTCCTGGCGATCACCGACGGTGATCCTAAACTCCACTGTGGGTAAATATAAGGCCTGTAATCAAAGCGTGGTGGTGTAGACGTAGAACCACTACTTGCAAACACAGGACTTTGACTAGTGAAGAAGCCCCACGGCCTCACTGCCCCCGCCGGCAAGAAAGGTATCATCATTCCGGCCGGTGTCCTACCTGTCCTTATTGTAGGACTAACCGATTGTAGATGCCCCCCCGTTGGCCTATCTGAAAACAACTGAAGCTCCATTAACCTTCCTCTCCCTTGACTACCATTACCTTCTTCTTGAGTTCTTGCTGGGATATCAGATGAGCTTTGCCCTCCTATACTTAACCTTAACCATGGCTCATGATCATCTACATCTTTAGAACTAGTTCCTTCTTCTTCTTCTTCTTCTTCTTCTTCTTCTTCTTCTTCTTCTTCGTCTTCTTCTTCTTCTTCTTCGTCTTCTTCATCTCCTCCACCTGTTCTTGAGATCTCTTCTGCCATTAAATTTGTTATCATGGAAGACTTGAGCTGGTGGAAGTCTTTGTATGTTGTGTCACTAAAACAGCTACCATAGCTGTCGTAGTGCCGCCGGAGGAGGTTACGCGCTCCGACCATCTCCTCATGCCGTCAACCCTTCCCAGCTCCACCTCTCAATCTTATCTCCATCAAAGTCAGTGTTGATCTTTTGCAAATTCCTTATTGTAGCACTTGAAGAAGAAGAAGAAGCAAAACAAGATGATGTAGATGATGATGATGATGATGATGTTAGTGATGATGATAAATCCATAGAAAGCAGGGTTTTTTTTTTATTTAGATGTTGGGGTTATAACAAAAACAAGAAGAAGAAAAAGAAGGAGATGAAGAAGAAGAGATGAAGATGGCCATGAAAGTATAAGAAGTTAATAGCTCTAATTTCTCTCCCTTCCTAGCTACTAATGGAGCTGAGAGAAAGATAAAAAGAGAGGGGGTTCTTGGATCTCCTCTCTCTATTTCTCTCCTCCTTTGGAAGCTTGTGAAGATGAAATAGCTTCAGATAAAGAGAGAGAGAGAGAGAGAGAGAGAGAGAGAGAGAGAGAGAGAGAGAGAGATATTATTGTACATGTTTGTGTGTTTTTTTTATTGGTTAAGAATGTTGAGAAAAATTATTACTTTCCGTGATTTATTATTTTTTTCCCTTTAAAGGTCTGAGAATCAGAATTATTAGTAGATGGAATACGTAGAGAGACAGAGAGAAAGTTAGGAAGTCGCTTGCATGTTTTCTCTATTTTTTTATTTAAATATTTAACATTATTATATGTTGATATTAATTATATATATTAATATGCGTGTGTATTATTAATATATTTAGATTATGACTGAAATTTTAATAAGGAAAAAAAAAAAGATAGAAAAATATCGAGTATGTCGTCTACGTGGGATGGTTTCGTGTTTATGTATTATGTTGGACCCACGGGAATACTTGTCGTGACTCGGTTCTATTGGCGGGAGAGACGACGTTACGAGAATGCCCTTCTACCGTTGCCTTATTTACAGTCTATCCTCCCCCTTGGCCCTCCTTGATGATGATGATCATCATCATCATGAACCGGCTGCGAAACCGGAAAGAAAATTTTAGTTTATATATATATATATAATTTTAAAAATAAAAATGGTTTAGGTTTTTCAATTTTGTATTCTCAAATTTATTTATTTATTTATTTTTTTTATTTTTATTTTTTGAGAAGAGAGATTTCCATAAAAGGGAAAAGAATTTTTTGAGTGTCGATGGGGGGTTTTGCCTCGGAATCAGGACTGATCTAGAGGATGGAAAATCCAACGGTTCAGATGCGGTTTGACAAATAAGTAACGGGTGGACCCCGCAAATCATATCAAATCCTTCTCCTTGATTTGACGGTGCGATGGTGAGAGTCTCATCCCCACGTGCTACTCACGTGCTGAGCACGCCGTACAATGGGTACCTCTTTCTCCCGGTGAACTTTTTCTTAAATTTATGGCTTAAAAAAATTATTAATATTATATATATATATTAAATATATAACTATCTTAAATAACAAGAAATAAACACAATTAACTTAATATGTTTATGGTTTATTTTTTTTAAATATAAAATAAAATAAAAAGAATAATGATATTTTTACCGAATAAATTTTCTGAATAGATTTTCCGAATGACATGGATGTCAGCTTCCACGCATTCTTTCTTTATATTTTTTTTAAAAAAAATTTAATTTTTCTTTATTATCTAAATCCTAAATTTAAACATTTAATCGTAAAAGATAAATATATAAATGATAAACCAAAAATCCCTCCCTAAACCCTAAACAGGAAATCACAAACCCCCGCAGGGATTTGTGATTTCTTGTTTAGGGTTTAGGGCATAGGATTTAGGGTTTAGAGTTTAGGGTTTAATATTTATTATTTATGGTTTAAATTTTTAGATTTTTAGGGTATAGATTTTGTAGTATTTGGGTTTATGATTTTAAATATAGTTTTATATATATTTTCTTAATTTTAAGTATTTAAGAATTTTTAAGGTTCAAATTTAAAGTTTATATAAAAAAAGATTATGACGTGGATAACGATGTGGATGACAAGTTGGGCATCCATGTCATCCAGGAAATCTATTCGGTAAATAGCATCGCTCAAATAAATAAATGCAATCTTAGCAAGTGTTTAATTAATTTTTTTTGTCTTTCCACAATTATTCCAAAGGATTATACACATGTTATCCAATAATAATTTTTTTTATCATACTAATTACAATCGTAATTAAACTATATGATAATTTTATTACTCAAAATTTTATTTTTAAATAGAATGATCAAGTACAACTATCTATGCATATATATGGACATTAAAAATTTGATATATATGTTTGTTCCTTTTGAGTGAAGATGAGTTAAAAGAGGAAACAAAACAAGCAAGGCAAGCAAAGAGATGTAAAAATGGATATCAAATAATTATATATGTAGAGGGAGTACTAGTAGTGATTGTTTAAGAAAGAGGGAGAGAGTCAAAACCACAAAAGGTCACATTCTTGTAATTATTAGTGTATAGCTAAAGTTGGCTCAACAAAATGGAGCCTCTTTGCTTATGTTTTGTTCAAGAGAAACATTACCTTCTGTGCATGATGCCTTCCTCTAGACAGTGTCACACACACATATATGTTTATTAATTGTCTATATATTATAATTTTAACAGTTTATTATATAAAATACTAAAAGTTCACCTATATAAGTGTATTATGTAAATGTTTGTATTAGATCATTGTATTATAATTTATACAGGGAAAAAAGGTGAGTGTGATGATATTGGCCATCAAATTTCATTTTGATTTTTTATTGGGAGAAAGATATGATTATATCAAGCATCATGTCCCATCAAAACCTTACATGAAATAATGGTAAAGTAGATTAACCTTCATATATTTATTTTTTTATTGCTATATAACAGAGAAAGAAATACTAAACACTGTATCTAAACAAAACTTTTGAAAGTCATAATATTTTTATGTAATTTTAATAATATTATACAAAATAAATAATCCTTAAGACAAAAGTGGGTGCAGTGTGTAATGAGAGATGTGCTTTTCTTTCTCTTACTTTGGGTGTGGGCATAGTGAGTGGGCATTGATGTTTGCATGGGCATGGAGTGACTTAAGCTTGGAATGAAAGCATGAGTAAGAATTAGGGTTTGATGGAGATATCTTTCTACCAAAAGGTGGCCACCAAGATTCTCTTATATGAGACTCTCTCCTCCTAAGAAAGAAAAAAAAAAAAAGTCACAATGAAAAAGATTTCAATTGGCCACCTTTCACATTTCATATATAAATTCTTATCTTCTTCTCTGAAACCATGAGTTTTCATCTCTTTATTAGCTCACAACCTTCTTCATCCTTTTCCTTCCATGGCAATTGGCATTTTTCTTTAAGTTCACATTCATAGTGGGGGAGAGAGAGGGTGCCATTTGATAAGAAAGTTTATCAAAAAGCAAGATTCTTAATTACTATAATTTTATATTCCATGTTAATTAATTAATGACAAGCATAATTATTAGGACTCACACTAAGTGACAATTATGTGATACTTGCTTTACTTTATATAAACTATATGTTTAGTATCCATCACAAGTATTCTCATTCCCCTTCTCTTTTAATCTCATCTCGACATCGCTTGCTAAAGATTAATTAACCATGTAAAGACTAAAGATACTCTCATATATATAATTAATATATATTTTTTTAATGTTTTGTTTATCTATGTTGTGACATGTATAATGGTGTTGGTTTATTTTATATATATATATATATATATAGCTTAAAAATGACTACCAACTACCATGAAAAGAATCAAGATATAATTGAAGGGGATATATATTGATCACATTCACATATTTGTAGATGAGTACGTGTCATTCAGACACGTAGTATAAATGTCCATGCATGCATGGGCATGGGCATATTAATTAGATGATGGGATCTTTTCCATGTCCAATGAGAGCTTAATTAAGTTTGTTGACCATGTATAAGAGCTAGCTCGTTTTTTGAGTGACAAATGACAATTAGCCTTTCAATTTTTCATCTTGTTTAATTTTGGATCATGTCCTTTATGTTGGAGTTTCTTGAAGATGCAATGGATTTTTCACAATGAATGGACATGTTAGACCTGCAAATTTAAATCTCAGTAGTGGTCTATTTTTTATGATTGAACAATGAAAGGAGGAAGAAAGGGACATAGTTTGTCAAGTCAAACTTACACTTCCTTGTATTTGCCCTATTTTGTTTGTCTTCTCTTTTTATGTGTCGGCAAAAATATACTCTCACATTTCACATTTGAAATGAGATAAAATACAATATTTTTATTAAAAAAAAAACAAATATAAAATAAAATTAAACTCAAAAAATATATAAAATACTTATTTCATCTTTGTCAATATCATTTTATGAGTTTTTCTTACTTTTTACCATAAAAAAATTATTTTTATTTTTAAAAATACAAAACAGAAATAAATGAGCAATTACATATCTTATTTAGGTTGCTATATATAATTTTTAGAATGCAATGTATAACAGTTCAACAATTAACAGTTTACTTTGAGTAAAAAAAATTATAATTTTTTATTAAAAAAATTGTTTTTTTAATTATAGAAAAAGAAAAGGTCCACCTATACTTAACCGCCTAGACCTTATATATAGATACATATATACAAATCAAAAGCACAAATTATATATATATATATGTATATACAAATCTCTTTGTAAGGAAAAGTGTATATATATATATATATATATATAGGATGCTATATATACATGGGCTCATCATGGTGAAGACTGAAGAGAGAGTGTGAGCCATGTCCTTCTCAAAGTGGTAGTGGTTAGTGGAGTCCCTTCGCCACCATACAAAGCAATACCATTTGAATGACTTAATATTTGAGGTTTTTGAGCCCACATCCCTAACTTTCATTGTTACACGTCATCCTCACATCATTCACCTTGTCATCAATATATATAGCACAGTGAGAAAGAGAGTTAATCAAAGAAGCCATGAAGAAGAGATGAACAACAAGTGGGAAACAAATTAAAGCTAAGAAAAGAGTTGTTCAACATGATCTAGACCAATCCTTCTAGCTTTCTTTACCAATAAATAAAATAAATAAATATATATATATATAAAGGGTTACATGTGAACTAATAAGAAACTTATTAACCTGCATGAGATTTTTAATAACAATGCATGCATGAGCTCGTGAGCTTCCTTTAGTTTTACTTTATTGATATATTTGTTTGTCCAAAGTTTGGTATCATGTGTCGCCATCTTGTTAGGCCTCTATGTATGATCAATCTATATGAACTCTTAAATCAGTACCTTAATTTAGTTTTTATTTTCCCTCTCTTTCTCTCTATCTAACAACCATTCCCTTTAAACTAAAGCATTCATTCATTCATTCTTCTTATGTCCTTTTGTCAATAACTCTCTCTATATATATATATATATGTTTAAAATTAAAGGTCATATATATGAGTCACTTTTAGGGTTTTGGACTTTGATATATAGTTATGAAGTATATATGAACCCTAATTTGTTCTAAATGTTTGGAAGTGATGGGACATGCTAATTAAGTTGAGACTTCCCATGCATATATGCTACATCTTCTTCATTTCTTGCCCTTCTATTGTAAAACTTTTTATTACTATTTACAGCACTAATATATACATGTGCAAAACCTAACCCTAAGCATGCAAAGAGTTGGTGAGTCTCTTCATGAAGTAGTACAAGTTAGGTCTACATAATATCCCACTAATCTTTTTATTTTGTAAGTGTCTATATATATTGTTGGAGAAGTTCATTCCATTGCACCAAATGACAAGAAGAAAAACCCCAAGTCCTTCTCTTCTCCCCACACATCTTCTCTGTCAGTATATGTGGTACCATATTTTCATCAATCCTTGTAGAGCACTAAAAGAGACAAGAAAAGATGTTTGAGCTCTGTGAAACTGATCAATGTTTCCCTTCTGACCTGGCCCCCTTCATTTATCATCCAACAAGATCTGTATCTTGTGAACATTCACACTCACACACTCATTTTCTTTCTTCATTTTCACTAAATTTATCATAAATTAAATTGAAGATTTATTACTTAGTTATGACAGCTTGTTTAATCATGATCACCCACCATTGTATATTCATTTACACATTAAAAGATATATAAAAAGATTTTATCAAGTCTAAGACCTTTACATTAACTATAGATCTCTATATTTTATTTTCTCTCATATACAGATCAAATGTCAATCAAGTTTATTTTATTTTATTATAAATCTTTATTTAAAAAATAAAAAAAAAGGATGAGGTGATGAGTTAACTTGGTCTCAACTCTTCAATCCTCAAGTGGTGGGACCCAACCAGATAAGATATAGTCCCACTTACACACAAACACTATTATTTTTCAAGCATCATTCATCACTTGATATTCAGAAACTTTTCAGACAAATAAATCAAACTACAACTGTAATTTCTTCTCCTTCAAAGTTGAAAGCAAACAATACTAAGCAATGATCACCTTTTGTTTCAAGTTGTTAATTTAGCACTAACAAGTTGAAGATGGAACCTTAATTGGGTTATTAATGCACACAAACTTTAAAACATTATTCACCTCTCCTTGGATTATCATGAATTAAAGCAAGCTTTATTTTAGAGAGTTTATAATTATAGAAGGTCCTAGCCTCCTAGGAACCATGAAAAGGTGACACATGAGTTTGAATTGATAGCCTGTAAAGCAATGCATGGTCCACACGTACGTCCAGTTTCCCCTTAATTTCTTTCTCTTAAGTGACAAAACGGGTTGGGCTGACACAACCTATTTATGCTTAACTTAAGTCTGAAAATTATTATAATTATTAGACATCTGAATAATATGTTATGAATAACCCTTGTTAAACAGTAAAAGATATGAAAATCAATTTAACTAGATACTTATAAGCATGTTCTACACTACATAGAAATTAACATCTACATTCTGTGTGTATATATTTGATATATGAAAGTGGCTAGAAATGTTTATGATGATAGGTAGTGAAGGTAAATAAAGTGAAAAGAGAGAAGCTGGAGAGAAAGCTGGCTACCTTTTCCTTTTTGGAAGGGAGGAGTTTGGGATGATCAAAGTGTTCTTGTTGCCAAAACTGCACAACTGCTGCAAAAGCTATCTCACCATCATGCACTTCCCATTGCATTATACTTTGAATGACCTTACATTCCCTAAAAAGCTTTCAGAGTGAGACATGACACAATTAATATAACCATCAATTTCATTTGAATTAATTATGAAGACTTATGTTTATAATCCAGTGAAATCAGTGCATCAGCTATCATATGAATGGCCACAAGTTTTCTCACACGATCAATTAGATAAAAAGGATAGCGATCACATTGTTTTTTATTCTCCAAAACTTGACTGATATAAATAAATAGTTCAATAAACAGTCACAATTTGGGATTACCTAAATCCAAAGAACGTCTTGGCTTTTGATATGGTTTGCTGGATGCCTTTAAACAAAAGAATGCTTTTGAAAACAACAGATTCAACTCAAATGCTGTCATGATCTTTGTATTCGGGGTCATAATCTTTTGAGTGATAGCGGTAATTCTTGTCGGACAGACTTTGAGAACATATCTGCAGAAACAATGGTTTACTTAGAGAAATGATCTTGATCATTAAATGCTAAATCATAGAGTAAATGAGTTTTAGTCTAACCCTGAAGAGGTAATTGACATGCAAACTTAATTAATATATATTATATCAAGCTAGAATTTTAATCACTAACACAATTTATGGTTATTTATATATAAGATGGTCTCTATAAATTTTTCAGAAAATTTTCAATCTAGAAGCTGATTAGAGTTCAAAGACAAAATCAAGGTTGCCTTGCTTCTAAGAATAATGGTAGGTAAAGGAGTGTCTACACCAACAGAGATGTCACTAGTCATAATTCTGATTATGAAGAATTTGATATTCCAGAGAATGAATTGCTGTAGAAGGAAAAAGAATGAAGAAAATATTATGAGACTGATAAATTTCCAAAAATACAACCATACTTTACTATAAAGTTATTGATGTATTTGATCTAGTTGATTTTCAAACTTACACCTTGTTACACCAACATAGCAACACATGCTGTATATTCCAAATTGCATATTTTCACATCACATAAATGCAACACTAAAACAAAACGTGGAAGGCGGTGCAAGGGTTAGGGATGAGAATGACAAGTGAAATAGGTCAAATAATGTAACACACCGATGAGAGAATGATCAACGAAATTGATCATGTTTCCCTGACCTGGGCCCTTCATTTATCAGGCAACATGATCAGTATCTTGTGAACACACACACACACACACACACACACACACACACACACACATTCAGATAATAATGTTGAGAAGCAGATGAAAAACAGATTAATCTCTGAAGGGGGGTGGGTTTATGATGCTGCAAAATGAGTATATCTGTAAGATAAATAATATGGGCTTCTAATAATGCTCTGGTATTAAAGTTATAATTAAGAAAACCACACCAGGATTCAACATCATGTCAATCTATTTCTATTGCCAGTAATGAATGAGGTTATTGAATTCATTCAAAATGAGATACTTTCAGTGTATAACTTTTGTAGATGATATGATACTAGTCGGTAAAAACCAAAGTAAATAAATTTTGGAGGTAAACACTAGAATCGCAAGGTTCTAAGTTAAATGAAATAAGATAGCATGCATAAAATGTAAGTTCAGAAAATGAATAAACACAATCAAAGGCATGCGATAATTTCATTCTTGAATGAATAAATATGGTTGTTGTTAACTAAGTCAATATAATATTTGTGCTGTGATGCATTCTATTAAGTAGACTAACCATTCTAGGAAGGTTTCTTTTTCTCCTGCCAAGGATGACTTGCAGTCTTAAAATGTAGAAGCCAATTGTTAGGCTTCAAGAATAACATGCACAACAGGTCAAATAATGCAACATACCTATGGCATATTCGGCATCATTCAACTGACAATGAGATGTGGATGAAAGACAGATTAATTAATCTCTGAAGCAGACTTGATGATGCTGCAATATTACACCTTGTAAGATAAAATAATAATATTGCCTTCCAATAGTCCTCAAATATTAATTTTATGATTATCATGAAAACTACACCAACTTTCATTATTGAATCGACATATTTTTATTAATAATGATGAATGAGCTTCCTGAACTCATTCAGAATGAGATCCTGATCTGGTCTATAACTTTTTGTAGAAAAAAATTATACTTGATTGGTAAAAACCAAACTAGGGTAAAAGGCTAAAATGGAATTGCATATGCATGTGCTAAAGTCTCTAAGGCTCTATTTAAACAAAATTAGACAACATGCATCAAGTATAAGTTCAGAAAATGGGCCAACAAAATCAAGTAAACACGTGAATCTAAATAGTAATTGTTTTGAATAAGTGAAATACAATTTAGTATCCATATAGACATAGTTGAGATGTCATTCAAATCTAGTGACTGTTCTCAGTAACTTGTATGAGCATGGTCATTGTTGAAAACTTAGAAAACAGTAACTTAATATAACACTTATGGTGCATTGTATCATGCAAGCAAATCATTAAAGGAATCTCATTCTTATATGAACAATTCTAAGGAGATTAACAGTTTACTTGCCACAAAAGAGCTGCAGTTCATCTAATACCAATAAGATGCTTCTGGTAGCACTTCCAAGAAGGGACCTTTCTAGCAAATGTGTACTTGTTGAGGGCTTGCTAACAAATGTTTTCACCAAAAAACCTGTACTTGTTGAGTGCTTTCTAACAAATGTGTTTCACCAAAAACCGTGTACTTGCTGAGGCCTTTCTAGCAAATGTGGTCAACAATGTATATGCTCTCACTGAGGTTTTTCTGGTTTAATAGAATTAATTTGGGTTCCTTGAAGATTGTAAACCATCACCAATAATCACCACATGTGCATACCCCTCTGTGAAAATGATGAAAACGATTCACATCTCTTGCAATTATTTCTCTCTGAACAACTTTAGATATTAACTTAAATGCGGTATGACAATCAGAGCAAAAGCGGAGATTCTTGATGATCCGGATAGGGCAACGAGGTGGAACGTTAAGAAGTCCCAATGCTAATGCCAGCCTCTCACTATGTACCCATAGTAATTGTTCCTTTTGTTCCTCAACAATGTCATGCAATACTACATCACTCTCTGGGACATACCCCATTTTCTTGATCCTAATGTGTAACCATTCCAGCATTGCATTGATCAGCCTCAAGTCAGGGTGTGATTTATCTCCCACTGAAAAAGAGTGAACTTCACCTTGAATCTCAATCCAACTAAGACCTGCTTCTTTCTTTACTCCCCTGCTTCTCATGGATTTCCTGGTGAGAGCTACACTGTCCCAACGCCCAGTTTTAGCATATAAATTTGACAACAATATGTATGTAGACTCATCCTGAGGTTCTATCTCAAGTACTCTTTCTGCACACATCTGTCCTAGCTCAGCATTTTTGTGGACCAAACAAGAACCAAGAAGTGCACGCCAGACCATCAGACTAGGTTCTGCTGGAATTTTTTCTATAAATTTAACAGCTTCATCAAGGCGACCAGAATGACCTAAAAGCCTCACCATGCAAGTATAATGCTCAATGCTCGGTTCAATGCCATACTCCGGAGTCATAGAATTAAAGTAAGATAGACCTTCTTTCACCAGACCTATATTACTGCATGCTGATAAAACACCAACAAAAGTCACAGCATTAGCTCTAACATTCATTTGGTTCATTTTACTGAAAATACTTAATGCATCTTCTGCCAAACCATGTATAGCGTATCCTGAGATCATAGCATTAAAAGATATCACATCATGCTCATTCATCAAATCAAAGACCTTGCGAGCATCTTTAATGCTGCCGCACTTAGCATAAGTATCAATTAATGAATTCCCAACAACAAAATCATCACTTAATGAGGTCTTAGAAACCAAAGCATGGATCTGACTGGCCAGGTCAATAGCCGTTATACTTGCACAGGCCCGAAGGGCACTAGAGTAAGTCACTTGAGTTCCTGGGACTTGAGTGGCATGCATGTCCAGGAAGAGTCCCAGAGCATCCTCTCCATAACCCAACTGTACATAACCAACAATCACTGTATTCCAACTGACATCATTCTTATCATTCAATTCGCCGAAAATCTCCAATCCTGTATCCATGCTTCCGCACTTAGCATAGACATCAATAAGTGCATTTGAAACAAAAATGTCCTGCTCAATGCCAACCTTCACAATGTGACCATGAACTTGCTCTCCCAGTTTCAACCCGCCTAAATCAGCACAAGCTTGAAGAACACTTGAATAGCTGAACTCATTGGGAACAACTGATGCTCGAAGCATTCGCTGGAAAAGCTTTAGTGCCTCCTCACTCTCATTGCTCTGCGCATACCGGGCAATCATAAAACTCCAAAAGATCACATCATGGTGAGGAACCATCTCAAAAATTGCACGAGCATCTGCAACATCCCCACATTTTGCATACATATCAAGAAGCGCACCAGCAACATAAGGATCAGACTCATATTGTGTCTTAATTGCACAACCATGAACGCACTTGCCTAGCTCTAGTGATGAAAGCAAAACACATGCTTTGAGCAAACAAGTAAGTGTAAAGTTATTTGGCCTAAACCCTTCATTCATCATTTTTGAAAACACTTCAACGGAGTCCTCGCCGCAGTCATTATCAGCATAGCAAGCCATCATTCCAGTCCAAGCAACAATATCCTTCCCTACAATTCCATCAAACACCATCTTTGCTTCATCTACCATTCCACAAAGTGAATACGCCTCAACCATGGAAGCACCAACAAACACATTAGAACTATGGCCAAGCTTGCAAACACAAGCATGCACGGATTTACAAAGCTCTGGCAACTCCATGGAAACCAACAACTTGAGGACAGTAGTGAACACAAACTGGTTAAGCTCGTGGCTTTCACGATGCATTCGGAGAAAGAGATGAACCGCCATGCCAAACTCACCACTCTGCATATAGCCTTGAATTAAGGTGACAAAAGAAACCATGTTTCTCTCACGCATTTCATCAAATAGCTTATGGCCATCACCAAGATGACCAATTTTAACATACATATTCATAAGAATGTTCTTGCAAAACAAATCCAAATGAATGCCAGACTTGAGAACTCGGCAATGGAATGATCCTCCGGCCAACGGATTAGATTCAGCAATGCAGGATTGAAAGGCTCGGGCATAGAAAAAAGAGTCGAATTTTGTGGGATTGAGAGCATGTACGCCCATCTCCGATGAGAGATGAGCGGCCATTGATAGAAGGCGAGGCCATTGGAGAACTCTAAACGATGGAGCTTTGATCATGGCTTCCTTTAGAAGAGCTTGGTGCTCGAGCTGAAGCCATGGCTTCCCGCCATGGAGGACAGCTTTCACTGTTTTTTTTTTCACTCTGCTCCTTGGATTCTTTTTTATTTGTAGAAGCCCCCTTGAATTTTATTTCTTTCGGAAATTAATTCAGCATAATTTCTTGAAAATTCAACTCCGATCTTTTACATTATAAATGAAGTTCATTTGTCCTTTCTCTAAAAAAAAAATCATTTGTCATTTTATACAAATAAATCTTAAAAATAATATTAAAGTTTCACTGAATAAAAACAAATATTCATAATGAAGTTTTATAGAAAAGAAAATTCATAATAGAGATGCTATATTATTTTTTATTTTTATAAAATATAGACAGATCATATATAATAAGAACCGTTTAATTTACTCTGATTTTTTAAAACAACCCAATTTTTTTAATAATATATAGTTAAAAAAAATATCATTATTAGATAAAAACAAAGAAACTTTTATAACAATTTTTAGAAAAACATTTTAAATTTTATCTTTTTTGATAAATACAAATATAAATATAGCAAATATGATTGATACAACTACTTGAAATTTTGTTATTTAATCTGTTAAAAGAATTTAAAAAAAAATTATTTAAGTACGTGCACTAGTACGCAATTAGTACTTTAACATATCTTCCAATTCATTTCACATAAGTTAAAATTTAAATTTTTTTTATTTCGGTAGAATATAAATATTTTATATAAGATTTTTCAGTGCTGTTCTACTAGACCAAGGGACGTTGATAAGATGCTATATTATGGGATAAAATCAGAATATCAAAATTTTGATAATTTCTTTTTGTTGGGGCTCCATATAGCAAGCAAGCAGTAAACGTGAAAATCTATAATTGCCAAATCAAACCAACGTTTAGAAAAAAATCTCAATTATTATTATTTATTAAATATAGGCATAAAATTGAAATTTATTTGGATATTAAAGTCCGAGTGGCAGACCAGTTTGATGACGTGTACGGTGGAGATTTGAGTTTAGGGCTTTAAATTCATATCACGAGCACTCTTCCGTCTTCTGGTTGTCTGATTCCTTTCCTCTCGTTCGTGCTTTCACATTTTTGCCCGGATCTCGATTGATAGGTGTTGTTTTTTAACCCCAAATTGGAAATTTAAAACACTATTTCACAAATCGAAACCATTGTCGATCGATTTCTCTCGTCGAGATCTTTGGAACGAGCTAGGATTTGCAGAAAACGGCGGCCTGTGACCCCGAACGTAACCCTAGATCTGGAAATCTCGGAAACCCTAACCCTAGAGCCGATCATCGATCGCCGGAGCTCCGGTGAGCGCGCCTTTAGTTCTGATTTTGGCTCTATGCGCGTGGCCGGATCCAATCGGTTCTTTATAAACCCTGGAGAGGAGGAAACCCTAGACCGGATGTCGAGGGACGATGAGATGTCCGACGGGGGGTCGTCGGAGTCCTTGGAGGAGATATCTGCTGATGCCTTCAAGCGGCGGGATGACATCAGGGGATCGAGATCTAGGGTTTGGATGGAGGTCCCGAGGCAGAGGAACTACAGTCCTCATCTCTACAACTTCGCCTGGGCTCAGGCGGTGCAGAACAAGCCACTGGGGTTCGAGGTCAGCCCCATGGGGTCGGTGGAGATCGTCGGCGATGGGGAGAAGGGTGTAAAGGAGGATCCTTGCGATGTGGTGATTGAAGACAGTAGCGAGAATGTGGGAGGGGAGAAGGAAGAAGGGGAGTTGGAGGAGGGGGAGATCGGGTTCGGCTCTGACGTCGTTGCCCCCGTTACTGATGTTGATGAAAGCAATGAGCCTCCACCCGATGCCGATGAGAGCAATGGGAAGGAGGACATTGAAGTGGAAGTTGAAGAGATGGGGGAGTTTGATAAAAGTGTGAGTTTGATACTTGAAGAGTTGGATGCTATAACTGTTGAAGAGGTGGAGAAGTAAGTGCTAATGAACTCTTGGAGCTGTTAAACCAAATGGAAAACTCTTGACCTTGATTATAAAACTAATATGTTTATCAGGAATATATTAACTGTGAAAACTGAACTGTGATTCTTGAATTATAAACAATATAATTTGGGATCATTGAATTGATTGAAAGCTGAATGTGTTGGATTTGTTTGTGATTTGTAGATCCTTTGAAGCTTCTTATTTGCGGTTACTCAAGTGTTTTGAGAGCTTGAAGCAGATGTCATCGGATGAGCATACACCTGTTGTTGATGCCTTGGTGCAGCAGGCATTCATTTCGATTCAGACACTGCATTCTGTAAGATGCATGACTCCTTTTGGGTGTTTCTGTTTAAGTGTGGATCTTTGTAAGGGAAACCTCATTTGTGTTTTTGATTGGCAGGTGTATAGTTCGGGGAACTTGAAAAATATGGATCAAGCTGAGAAATTTCTTGTGAGGTTTGTCTGTCATCTATCAGAATATCAGATTGCTTTGATTGAGAAAATCTATGTTTGGTGTTGAATCCTTTTCACTGCATTAATTGTAGGTTGTTAATGCGTATTAAGAACCAATATCATGTTCTTTTAAACCCTGAGCAAATGAAGGAGGTTCGTTCTCTTCTCAGTTGGGTAAAATTCATCGAAGGACATATGATTGCTAAAATTTGTTGCTTATTTCTCTATAACAGATTGATGTTCTGGTGCAAACACTAGTTTTTGAGAACTCAAATAAAGAGAAAGAGATGAAAATGAATGTTGATAGGAGTGGATCTGCTAAGCTAGCTGAAAAACCTGTTTTTGACCAAAGAAAGCCTAGTTTTCCAAATTTAGAACTTCCCGTGACGCCAAGAAATAGGGTTTTGGTGGATCTCCATGCTAAGTACGATGAAGGAAGCCTTCCTTCTCCTACACGTGATAACCCACAGCCATTGCCTATGCTACAACCTATTGGAGTTGGTGTTAGTGTTGGTGCAACTACACCTTCCCAACCAATAGCTTCAAAGAATGTGAATGCTGATGATACCTCTGTGCATCCATATTTGACAGATGCACTTAAAGCTGTTTCTTCTTATCAGCAGAAGTATTCCAAAACAACCTTCCTCCAGTCTAACAGGCTCCCAAGCCCAACTCCTTCTGAGGATGGTAAAAATAATGATGATGATACTCGTGGTGAAGTCTCTAGTTCCTCAGTTAGCAGCCATTCCAAAAGTACGAATTCTACAAGTTCATCGCAAGATATTGGATCTAGTAGCAGTAATGTTTCAATGATGAACTTGACTGTGCAGCCAGTAGCTCCTACCAAAACAGTTGTGCAAATGAGTTGTGCGCCAAATTCTGTCATGAAGTCTGCTGCAAAAAGTAGAGATCCAAGACTGAAATTTGTTAATGCTGAGGTTGGTGATTCTCCAGATCAAAGCAAACACACCGCTTCCCTTGAGTCTACAGCCCTAAAAAATGGACCAGTTGGAGCATTGGTGAACACACGGAAGCACAAAGTACTTGATGAGCCTTTGTTGGATGACCATCACATGAAAAGGCGAAGAAATGGTGTTTCAGATCCAAGAGATGTGCTGATGACTTCAGGTAGAGGAGGATGGTTGGGAAGCAGTAGTTCCATGTCTGCTCAACCAAACAGCAGGATTTATGGAGGTGAAAGTGTAGATGTTCAGAGGAAACCTGGAAATGGTGAAATTGTTTCTGACCGAAGACCAGATGCCTGCATGATAACTAAGGCTTCAAATAATGCAATTGAGTTGAATTCCATTTTGAGCACTGCTGCTGCTGTGTCTTTGCCTAATTTGTTGAAGGGCATTGCTGTGAATCCCACAATGCTTGTGGAACTGCTTAAGATGGAACAACAGAGATTAGCAGGAGGAGCTCAACAAAAACCAGCTGATGCAATACAAAATTCTGCTATTAACAGAACAGCTGCAGTCCCTTCTTTGAGTATCGCTTCTCTGAATTCTGCAGAACTTGGACAGAGACAAGCAGGAAAATCTCAGATGCCTGCTCAAACAATTCCCACGGTGAGTAGTACCCCTTTCTTGCTTTTGCTCTATGCCTCTGGTAGTATGTAAGAACTTAACTGGTATTAACATTATGTTAGATGATCATGACTATTCTTGGACTCTCATGAGTCTCGAACAAGTGTTGCAAATGGATTATCCACTACGATTCCTCTAGCTTGTGTATCTTAAGAGTGGTTTATCATTGCCATGACAAAAGAATTTTCCCATAGAACTTTAGGCACTGAGTCTATTTCAAGAATCAATTATTGCATGTGACTTGATGGACTTAGTAGACTTTTGCGTGCCCTAGTCTTGTGGATTATTACATGATAACTGTTAATTTTTCTACACTATTTCAATTCGCAGAATATCCAGACTGACACTTCCAAAATTCGCATGAAACCCCGCGACCCTCGGCGTATCCTTCACAATAATTTGGCCCAGGCTGCCTTGGAACAGACAAAATCAACTGGAAATTTATCAACTGATGGCCTGATGAACAAGGATTTACAAAGAGTTGGTGAGCAAGGAGAACAGGCACAGACCACCACTTTGCTCCCACATTCTACTTCCAGGCCTGATGTGTTGCAGCAGTTAACCTCAAATCCCAGGAACAATGCTGATAGTATTCCCAGCTCGCAAACAACCACTCCTCTGCTCACAGTTCTTCCACAAAGCACACCACAACCCAACATGAACAAGATAAGTAAGGTTGACATCAGACCATCATCAGCAGAATCTAATGATCAAAAGTCTGGTTCCATCTCATCTTCTGACGGTGTATCTGATGCTGCACAAGCTTCAAACCCATGGGGGGATGTTGAACACCTGCTAGATGGTTATGATGATCATCAAAAAGCTGCCATCCAGAAAGAGAGAGCAAGAAGAATTGAAGAACAGAACAAGATGTTTGCCTCCCGGAAATTATGTCTTGTTCTTGATCTAGATCACACACTCCTAAATTCAGCTAAGGTATTGCGTGAAACTGTTTTTGAGAAGCGGTTTATATCCACCATGTCCTTGACTTTGATTAACATGCTTCTTTTTTGTTTAGTTTACTGAAGTAGATCCTATTCACGACGAGATATTGAGAAAGAAAGAGGAGCAAGACAGAGAAAAGGCCCAGAGGCATCTTTTCCGTCTTCACCATATGGGTATGTGGACCAAGTTGAGGCCAGGAATCTGGAACTTCTTGGAAAAGGTGAGGATTTCATGAAGATTGAAATCTTGAATTTAATTCAATGCAAATGCTTAGCTTTCTTTCTTTATGGGTTCTATAGGCTAGTAAGCTCTATGAGTTGCATCTCTACACTATGGGAAACAAGTTATATGCAACTGAGATGGCGAAAGTGCTTGACCCCACTGGCACTCTGTTCTCGGGAAGAGTCATTTCCAGAGGTGATGATGGAGATCCTGTTGATGGAGATGAGAGGGCACCCAGAAGCAAGGACCTGGAAGGGGTATTGGGTATGGAATCAGCTGTTGTGATCATTGATGACTCTATCAGGGTCTGGCCGCATAACAAACTCAACTTGATCGTGGTTGAAAGGTACCATGGGCCATCTTAATCTCTCTTTCATTTTCTCACCTTGCAAGCCTTCACCTTTTCTTCCCCTCTTAGACTGCCTTTGCATCTCCAATTGCAGGTATACATATTTCCCCTGCAGCCGACGCCAGTTTGGCCTTCTCGGCCCTTCGCTCCTTGAAATTGACCACGATGAGAGGCCAGAGGATGGCACTCTTGCCTCTTCTTTGGGGGTGAGGTTCCTGAATGCTTTTAATTATTATTATTTTAATTTTTCTCTAAGGTTGTACCTAAGCGAATGATTTATTTTTCCTGCATCAAGACAGGTTATTGAGAGAATTCACCAAAACTTTTTCTCCAATCATTCCCTAGACAATGTTGATGTTAGAAACATTCTTGCATCAGAGCAGCGGAAGATCCTGGCAGGATGCAGGATAGTCTTCAGCCGTGTTTTCCCAGTGGGTGAAGCTAATCCTCATATGCATCCACTCTGGCAGACAGCGGAGCAGTTCGGTGCTTCTTGCACAAATCAGGTCGACGATCGTGTCACACATGTTGTTGCCAATTCACTAGGAACCGATAAGGTAAACATCAAACTTCTCTAACACCCCCTCTCTTAAAAACAAATCATGGATATTTTTGTCTTCAACTTCTCCAATTTTCCATTCATCAGGTGAACTGGGCTTTGTCCACTGCAAGATTTGTTGTACATCCTGGATGGTGAGACTTGTCAAAGTAATCACTTCATAATTTTTTCAATCTATATACTGAGGAGACCATTTTTTTATTGTTTTTGGGGCAGGGGTTGAAGCTTCAGCATTGTTATATCGCCGGGCAAATGAGCATGACTTTGCGGTCAAAATATAATTGAATCAAGAATCTCGCTCTCCCTACAAGCTTAAAATCACTTGCTGAAAAAGTTAATTAAGCTCCCTGATTAAATGAATATTTACGGTTTTGGTTCACTGCTCCATTGGCCTTTGGAGAGTGATCTCTAAAACCCTCAATTGAAAGAAATTAACCTCAACCCCACATTGAGCAAGATTAAAAGCTCAAATTTATGGAAATTTTTAATCACACTTAAAAAGAGGGAAAACTTGTAAGGTTGCTTTTAAGGGGAGAAAGCAAGCCAGAAAGAAAGTTTAAAGGCACTGGATAAGGGGGTTGAAGGATTTATATCACATTTATATCACTGTGAAGGGGTGAGGAGGAATAAGTCTTTTGTAGATAATGCTAATATTCTCCAAGAGGATTATTCCCCAAGTTTTAATGATCAAAGTAAAATATTTAGCATTCTCTATGTACATGTATATATTACATGTTAATGTGTCATCTTTTGTTGTGATCTATCCTAAGGTTGCATGTGGATAAAACTAATTTAAACATAATTAATGTTTGACTAAATAATGATAGTTGGGTTAGGAGCAATTTTCATATCTAACGAGGGCGGTTTTATGTGTGATTTATTTATATTTTTAGAAATAATAATAATAATAATAATAATAATAATAATAGCAGTGGTCCTAATTTTTTTTATTTTTTGAAATTTTAAACATAATAACTGATTTTTTTAGTCAATTTTCTATTGACATAGGATAGACATTGGATCTATTATGAAGGGTGTTTGTTTTGAAGGGAACTTGAATTTTAAAACCCCACAAAATGAGGGTATTACTTGTCACTTATTTCTTTAAGAAAAAAAAAACATGTGAGTTTTTATGGAATATTGTGATCTATAATTTATCATATAAAACGAGAGAAAAAAAAATTATTACAATATCATCATAGTGGGATTATTCCGCAGAATGTGATGAGGTAATTAAAAGAGATGAAATTATAATACTCTCAGTGGATTAATCATTATCTTCTGCAATAAATCTAGGATTTTTTCAAAATACAAAAACCAAAGTCTTTAGCCAAGATAACTTTCTATATTTAACCAAAAAAAACCTAATCAATTGCTAGATCTCAGCATCTAAAATCTCTAATTCTCATAAATAAACATGATAAATGAGAGTAGCCGTTTCTTATGCTCAGAAAAATAATAAAAATAAAGGGTAAGAAAATTGACAATATCAATGTAATAAATAGTAGAGCTTGATGGGAAAGAGACTTATCAGGCAATAGATGAGGCGGGGGCCATAAACTTTCTCCTTAACTTTCTTTTTCTTTTTATATATAATTTACAAGCCATTTCATTATTCTCTCTTAACAAAGAAGAGACTGAAGAAGAAGAAAGAAGAAGAGATTACAAGTGAGAATGGATGATGTCCAAGAGAAGTTCTCAAGTTCTTGGATGTGGAGTAGCCATCAATGGCTTCAATGCACACTCTCTGGTATGCATCTCTTCAACCAATATTATACGTACATATATAAATTAATATATTAATACTTCATCTCTTGTGTTTTTCTTTTTTCTCTTTTGTAACTTTATTTTCATGATCATGCATGCATGTTTTTTCAAATTATTTAAAACCATTTTCTCAAAATTAAAGTTTTGTATCACAAATGAAAACCAAATATTATTACTACTATGTTTATTACTCCTATGTTTATATATATATATATATATATATATATATATATACATGGACAAATAAACATTTAACTTATATACATATATACATATAAACATGTTTGACCTTTCAGAGCTTGATCAAAACATAGCAGTCATATCAAAACTGATTCAAGAACAAGATGGTCATTCACTCGCCAATGATAAACTTGATCTCATGAAAACAATAAAAGAGTTTGAGAATTCTTTTCGCTTGTTAGTCAAATTCTTCCATCAGTTATCGGCTCGATCATCAATCAACCGACACTCTATCGACTCCACTTCCAAGCTATACTCTCCCAACTCGACGATAGAAAACTTTACTTATAATAAAAAGATTTCAATCTCAAGCTCTGATGCCATGTTAGATGACATAGCAATACTTGTGGAGGACAACCACAAACATTTGAAGGAGTTAGCTACAAGATATGAAGAGAAGAGACAAGTGAATAGAGATTTATGGATTAGGGTTGAGAAGTTGATGGAAGAGAAGCATGAACTTATGGAGGAGCACAACAAGTTAATGCATGAGAATGAGACACTCCATGATGAACTCAAACGGTTGAAGATTAATGACAACAAGGATTATTTTTCTCACAAAGTTATGAACAAGAAGAACACAAACATTGGCTCTCACTTGTTTAATTTGAAGACTATCATCCTTGGTGCATTATCTAGAGCTCATTAATTTAATTAAGTTTGTCTTAGCTAGTGAAACTAAGTAAAGACCTCGTTGTTATTGTATTTTGCTAGCTGAAAATAAATTAAATAAATCCAAGTATCTCTAGTTATCAATGTATTAAAGGTTATATACCCTTTATTGATTCATGTGAAATGAGTGAGAGGTTGAAAAACAAGAAGGGGAAAACAGTGAGTATGATAGTGGGGGTCCTCCACCATAAGTTGTCTCAAAGTAATCCAGCTTCTTGAGTTCCTTTCAATATTTTCTTTACATATTCTTGTATTTGTTTTCTTTCACTTTGTTTTGAATGCTTTGGCCTCTAATGCATGTAATGGCTCTTGGTCTTGTCCATTTGCATGTTGGATTGTGTTCTTTGGCCAAATCACCCACTATTTATATATATATATATATATATATAAGTTAAGGACGCTAATTTCGGGCTCCTTTTTCTTTAGTGGTTACCTCGTTTTGCATGAATAATGAAAAAAAAAACGGAAGAAAGGATAATGTGATTTATATGGTCTTTTTTTATATATATAAATAATTCGATTCCTTTGTGTAATTTGTTATATTTTAAGATTAAATACTGCTAGCATAGAACACTTTTTGTTGCGAATGTTACATATCTAAAAAAAAAATCATTTTATTATACAAGTAATAATGTAAGATAATTTTTGAAAAAAGTGAAATTTAGATCTTATTCTTACCCATGAGCTCATAACTCAACAATATTGTCCTACTTATATATAATAATGATAAAAAAATTTTAAGGGTCATTTGGTTTGAGGTAATGATATACCACCACATAATGGGATTACCATGGTAATAAAATCAGGAATGTTATATTCCCATAAATGTTGTGGTGTTTATGATAACCATGTTTGATTAGAAACTCATATTACATATAATCAACTTGGTAATGTTCTAAATTTCTCAAAATATCTTTGTGTCTACTATTTTGTGCGAGTTTAAATTTAAAGTAAAATAAAATTTTGGATAAAAAATTAAATTTTTGAAGTTGAATATATTCTCAAAATAATATTATTTAAATTTAATTTTTTTTATCTAACGAATAAAGTATGAAAATTATTATTTTTAAACAAAGGACATATTTATCCAAAAAATATTTCAAATTACCACCCACTTGATAATCCAACATAGCCACCTATTTTGGTGGTAATGAGATTATCAAATTTTTTGGTAATCTTCTAAGGTTGGTAGTCACAGATTACGCCACGTAATAGACTGTAATATTTTCACATTATCGTGAACCAAACGGCCTTTAGTGTCCAAGTTTAAATTTCCTCAATTACAATGTAATGGTAAAAAGGGTTCCTAACGTGAGCTTAGGTTTGTAATCCAAACCTTAAATCTTGCTGATGCCTGACAGGTAAATTATCCATATTTATTAAAAAAATATATATTATTGAATTATGAACCAAGCACTTGTTTGGTGAATAAATAAATTATTGAATGTGTTTAAATTTTATTGCAATCGGATAAATTTTGAATAAATTTATTTATTTGTTCAAAAACCTGCTTGGTTGATATATGGATGAGAGAAATTTCATAAAATACAATGCAAACACTGAAAAAAATAATTTGAGGATAAAATGCAAAAGAGAATGATATATTTGAGAGAAAAATAAATAAAATTAAAAGGTGTGGGCCCAGAAGGCCCACGTGCTCTTTAACTGTGACAAGCATATGGGCCCCACTCCACTGTACACGTCATACGGAATGCCACGCTGTCATTTCCGGCTCTTCTTTTTTGCACTCTGCCCCCCCACTCGGTCTGAAATGATTACTTATCTGACAAAATCATCACATGAGGGGCCAAAAAGTAAAAAAAAAAAAGAGAAAAAGTAAGGATTATAAAATAATTAGGCCAAAACTTATTTAATTAAATTATTATTAATATTTTTTGCCAAGTCTCCTAAACAAAAAAAATAATCCCTTATTCTTATTCTTGTTCCCAAATTAAAAGAAAAAACATTAAATTAAACAGCTCCCTTTAATTCCCAATACTTCAAAATCTAATCAAAGTTTATAATCATCTAAACATGATAAATTCACTCACATAACATGCTCTCTTTCCAATTATTTTGTTTCATTTTGTTCAATACTTTGATAAGTAAAAAGAAATACAAGAGTTTCTCAATTGCACAAGCACAAGTATTATGAAAGAAAACTCTAATTAATTGCATCAAAAACTATGACCATTTGAAGGGGGACAAAATGTCAGATAAGAAATGCTTGATGTTTGTCACTAAAATATTAAAAAAGCTGAAAGGCTTTTTTCCTTTCAATAAAAAAAAATATTATATATATTTATTGTATTTTTATTTATTTGTGTTAATATAAAGAAACTGAGAGAGTTTGAAAAGAAATTAAAAAGTAGTGAGAAAAAAGGAGAGATGTGAAAAGTTTTTTTAAGGAATGTGGAGAATAAGTCAAAGAAATGGAGCATGAGAAAGAACACTCCATCCCAAAATTTTCTAAGTATCACTCATAGCACTCTCAATATAAAAACTATATATATATACATATTTTTTTTTAAATGAAAAAGTGTGTGTATATATTTATATATGATGATGTTGAATTTAAATTAACATGATCAAAGTGGCAAGTGGTTGTATAAATAAATAAATAAATAAAATGTGGTTCTTTGCACGCTTGTTGATTTCCCCAAGGGTGAATCAAAAGAGGTGTTGAGTGTCTAATTTATTTTATTTCATTGAAAAAAAAGGTATGGTTACATTCTATTAATTTATTTTTATTAGGATTAAGTCTAATTATCAAAATCTATTGGTCTTTATCATTGAATGATTATCCCTTGTAAATTTGTTCATTAATGAGCACTGATCAATGGGCATGATATATATAATGATAATCCACTTCTAATAATTTTTTTTTGCAACACCAGTTATTAAATTCATGGATTCATAACTAATGATCCCAAAATAAATATTTATGGAATGAAAAAAAAAAAGTATGTAAACATATGCATTTTTATTATAAATAAATAAAAAAAATTCACATGCCCAATGTTTTCAAAATAATAATCACATTTCAAATTATACTAAAATATTTATTTTCATTATGGAACTAAATAATTGTATGAGAATATTATTTTATTTTTTTTTATCAATCCTTAGTTATTGTTGACATGATAATCTAACCTTTTACCAGATCGTTTTAATTTTAATTAAACTAAAATCTGGGGAAAAAATATAAAAAAAACTTTGACTCAAGGACCAATAAGAATATGTCACTATGCTGAAGGACACATTGTGAACTTTCACACATTTTTAGAATTATATTTCATATGTAAAATTAATTCCATGTGAAAAAGAAAGAAAGAAAGAAAGAAAGAAGAAAGAAAATTCATTTACAGTCCCCAAGGTGGAGAAGTTTTGGTTTATTGGATTGATAATACAGAGAGCAGACTGGGTCTGGGTGGGTACTCAGAGATGTACAAACAATCCTTCTTGTCATGTTTCATCTCCCATCCAGTCCCTGCCACTTCACATGTTTCTCAATCCAAACACCAAACACTCCTCTCTCTTCATTCTCTCAATAAATGAATTTTAAGGAATGTAAAAATTTAGTATATAATTTTAGAAATGAATTCAGAGAATTTACATGTGAGAGAGTTGAAAAGTGAGTACTGAGAGCTGAAAACTGAAAACTGAAAACTGAGAGAGCATAAGGCAGCAGTAAAGGAAGAGTAGCAGGAAAGGACTATTTGTATTTTGTGAGTATATTTTATTTTAATTTAATTTAATTTATTTTTCCCTGTCCCCAATGAATCACATGTGTGCATGAAAAATGTCAGGAATCCTCTTCCTCACTGGATCAACTTTTCCATCTTGCCTTGTTTGTTGTTTGTTTTCACAAATTCCCTTGCCACCATCCTCCAATTCCTATGGAGAAAAACAAACTCAGAAGAAAACAAGAAAAAGATGGATGCTAAACTCTTTTAACTTTTTCTTCTTTTATTTATTTATTTATTTTTAATAATTTTATTTTTAATCTTTGCTCCAACTCTCAATAGAGATGCTGAAAAGATGATACTAATTGTCAGGAGCATTCACTCTCAAAAGGTTGTTTTACTTGGTACCTTACCAATACCACTGGCCCCCATCCATCCATTGATGCAATAACCATGGAAAACTGAGAAGAGATTTTTGATAAGTCCCATCAAAATTGTGTTCATGTTCTCTCTTTCTGGTTTTGGATTATATCTTAATTCAGTTTATTTTATTTTATTTTATTTTTTTTGAGTCAAAATGAATCCATGACATGAATATGTGGATAGCATCATTAGCAACATCTTTCTATGTTTAGTATTTAACAACCATTATTACAGCCTCAAAGTTCATCCTTTTTTTATTTTATCTTGAAGTTCATTCCTGACACCATTTATTTTTTAAAAAAAAAACAAACAAACAAACAAATTTTGCACACTATCATGTGACTCTTCCATTTGAAAAATGTTTTAAAACAATGGTTTTTAAAAAAGTACTGTAAGATCATATGCAACAAAACTGTAATCCTTAAAGACATACTTAGACATGCCTAAGGATCAAAGACACCATCATTTATCTTTGTACATGAGCCTTTGCTTATTTAATGCCATCCTCTGGGCATCTCTTGACTACCATTCTTCACTTCTTCTTCTTCTTCTTCTTCTTCACTCTCACATTCTCTCAGTTGTCTCCCTTGTGTCCCTCTTTCTTCAGTATCATGAGCTCTGTAGCTTTGTTGGCTATGGCCATGGCAATGGCTGCAGCTTTGAACCTTCAGCTGAGCTTTTCCATGGAGGAAGACAAGATCACCAAGCTCCCTGGCCAACCTCAAGTCAGCTTCCAACACTACTCAGGCTACATCTCAGTTGACAAGCATAAACAAAGGTCTCTCTTTTACTACTTTGCTGAAGCTGAAACAGACCCTACTTCCAAGCCTCTTGTTCTTTGGTTAAATGGAGGTACTCTTGTTGTTCTCCTTGTCACATCTCATCTCCCAAAAAAGTTGTTTTTTTTTTCTTTCTCGGTTTTGGTTTTAATTGATTGAATCTTTGCAGGACCGGGATGTTCATCTGTTGGAGTTGGTGCATTCTCTGAGAATGGACCTTTCAGGCCAAGTGGGGAGGTGTTGGTGAAGAATGAGTACAGTTGGAACAAAGGTATCAATAGTTTTCTCCCCTTCTTTTGATTCAAAGATCAAAAGGAGGAAAGCAACTTACTTCTGCTTTTGCTTTTATCTTTTATTAGAAGCAAACATGTTATACTTGGAGACTCCAGCTGGTGTTGGCTTCTCTTTTGCCACTGATTCTTCATACTATTCTGGAGTCAGTGATAAGATGACAGGTATTACTACCTATTGATAATTTTTTTCAAACCATTTTCTCTTTTACAATTCTTCATCTATTGAAACTGTTGAATGTTCCTGAATGTAAAGCAAGGGACAATCTTGTGTTCCTGCACCGCTGGTTTGCAAAGTTTCCACAGTATAAGAACAGGGACTTGTACATCACTGGAGAAAGCTATGCAGGTAATGGCACTAATCACCGTTGCTCTCAAATGCTTCCACTGTTCGCAAGAAAGATAAACGGTAAAATGGTTTTTGTTTTGAATTTTCTATAGGTCATTATGTTCCTCAACTTGCTCAATTAATGGTGTTGTATAATATGAAGGAGAAGATATTCAATCTCAAAGGCATTGCTGTGAGTATTATAAAACTACAACACAGTTTGAAAAGTCTGCAATTTGATTTGTTTTTTGATTTCCTTTGCATTGTGTTTGGCAGCTTGGAAATCCTGTTCTTGAGTTCTCAACTGATTTCAATTCAAGAGCTGAATTCTTTTGGTCTCATGGGCTGATTTCTGATTCAACATACAACATGTTCACTTCCAAGTGTAACTACTCTCGGTATGTGAGTGAGTATTATAGAGGTGATCTTTCGCCTGTTTGTGCGAGAGTGATGAACCAAGTGACTAGAGAAACCAGTCGATTTGTCGATAAATATGATGTTACTCTTGATGTTTGTATATCATCAGTTCTGTCACAGTCTTTGGTCCTCAGTCCTCATGTAAGTCTGAAGTCCAAATTGTTGGTTTTTTAAATTCTTATCAATAGGAAGTTAGCAATTATTTGTTAACCATTTGTATTGAATAAATTCAATGCAGGGTGTCGAGGAGCGAATCGATGTCTGCGTGGAAGATGAAATGGTGAATTATTTGAACCGAAAAGATGTGCAGGAGGCTCTCCATGCTCAGCTCAATGGTGTGCCGAAATGGACAGTTTGCAGCAGGTGTTTATAAGTTTCAAAAACTTTTGAGCTAATGGTTTAGTAGGATTGAACTAATGTCACATTGACATAATTCATTTCAGTGTACTTGAATATGAACTTCTCAACTTGGAAATACCGACAATAACTGTTGTAGGCTCACTGATCAAATCTGGAGTTCCAGTTTTGGTTTACAGGTAGGTACATAATTGATTTCTCGCCATTCGTGAACTAAAACTTGTGTTGATCATTATCAATCTTTTGATACTGCAGTGGGGATCAAGATTCTGTAATTCCTCTCACCGGTAGTCGAACATTAGTGCATAATTTGGCGAAAGATCTAGGATTGAATACAACAGTGCCATACAGAGTTTGGTTTGAAGGGCAACAGGTGAACAATTTACTGTCAAAATTGAAACTCTTTCAATCAAACCACATTTTTTGCAAATTGAGATTTTCTTCTAACACAGCTTTGATTGATCATCTCTTGATGGTTTTCGTAGGTTGGCGGATGGACTCAGGTGTATGGCAACATGCTTTCGTTTGCGACGATAAGAGGCGCATCACATGAAGCTCCGTTCTCGCAGCCGGAGCGGTCTCTGGTGCTGTTCAGAGCATTCCTGCAAGGCAGACCCCTGCCAGAAACATTTTGAAAATCATTCATGATCCCCCCCTCTTTTTTAAACAGTAAAAAATGGGCATCATTTTGATCCGGTTCTTGCGTTGTTGCTAGTTTCAAAGACAAGCTAGTAATCCCGACTCCTGTGTAACCATGTTTTCCTTTGTATTATAAATTTTGTTTTTTACGTTGATCATCATCAATATAATCCTTTGACTGAACAAGCAATTAGTAAATAATCACAACATTTACCACTACTAATGCTCAAAACATCAGCTTGAAAAGAACTGATAAAACCACCAACAATGTACAAAAACAGCTTTAATTTTCAATGACACATAGTTATTTTACTTTTATCAAAAAGTAAAAATAGAAAACAACAGATAAAACTTCTCTCAAGATCAATATATTTGAAATGAGTAATGTGAAATATACATATAGCAAGAGTCATGCTATCTTATACAAGTATTCTGAAGACGGAGAAACCCAATAGTTCTTTTTCTGTACATATCTATATTCATTTCAGATATAATAAAATAAAAAAATTCATATATTTTAACTATAGAATTTCTACTCGGTGGAATATGTCATTGCTCTATTGTACAGAAACTGGAGGAGGCAATGAATCGGCAACTCCACTCCCTCCATTCAGGACAGTTACATTCCCATCGGCATCAACATCAACAATAGCTGAATCTCCTTCCTTGATCTCCCCGGCGAGCATTTTCTCAGCAAGACTGTCCTCTAAAAGACGCATTATGGCTCTCCGCAATGGCCTTGCTCCATAGCTTGGGTTGTATCCTTCTTCCACCACCCGGTCTTTAAATCTCTCGGTTACTTGAAGCTCGATTTCCTTTGTCTTCAATCTGTTAAACACCTCATTCAGCATTATATCTGCAATCTCCTTCACCTCCTGCTTTGTGAGCTGTCGGAAAACAATCATTTCGTCCAGCCTGTTCAGGAATTCTGGCCTGAAGTACTGCTTCAACTCCTCTGTTACCAGGCTCTTGATTCTGTTGTAGCTGCTATCTTTCTCATCGTAATCAAGATCAAAACCAATTCTACGTCCTCCTTTCTCAATCACACTGCTTCCAACATTGGAAGTCATAATTAGAAGGGTGTTTTTGAAATCCACTGTCCGGCCCTTGCTGTCTGTTAGCCTTCCATCTTCTAATATCTGAAGCATCATGTTAAAGACATCGGGATGAGCCTTCTCTATCTCATCAAATAGGACAACAGTGTAGGGGCGACGGCGAACTGCCTCAGTCAGTTGGCCGCCTTCAGTGTAGCCAACATAACCAGGTGGTGAACCGATGAGTTTAGAGACAGTATGCCTTTCCATGAACTCACTCATGTCAAGCCGAATCATGGCTTCCTCAGAGCCAAAGTAGTAGGCAGCCAAAGCCTTGGCCAACTCTGATTTCCCAACCCCAGTAGGCCCGGAGAATATAAAGCTAGCAATTGGCCGGTTGGGGTTCTTGAGACCAACACGGGCTCGACGGATGGCACGGCTTATGGCCTTCACAGCTTCATCCTGGCCAATCACACGCTTGTGAAGTGTCTCTTCCATCTTCAGGAGGCGGTCGGACTCATCACTTGAGACCTTCTCCACTGGAATGCCAGTCCAAGCGGACACAATATGCTGTATGTCCGCTTCTGTAACTAATGGGCCTTGATCACCTGCCTCACTTTCAGCTTTGCTCTGCTCTTTCCCCTTCTCAATTAGAGCTGAGATCTGAGCCTTCAACTCCATTTCTCGATCTCGCAACTCCCCAGCCTGTCCAAAGAGTAAAGACTCACACATTAAATAGCAAACAACCAGCTAGAAGAATTGAACGCTCATGATTTAACATAGATGAGGCCGCTAAATGACAGGAATTGCAAAGTTAACTAGGAACAGAAACGAAAAGTGTGCAAACAACATTATACTTAAATTGACAATTTGGGGCACTCATGTTCAGTGTAATGTTATTTTAAAATATCAAAACAAAAACAAAGAAAAAAAGAAATACCTTCTCAAAATCTTGACCCCTGACTGCCTCGTTTTTCTCCTTGGTTATCTGTCTGAGCTCCTTATCAAGTTCCTTTGCATCCTCAGGAAGCTGCAAAAAAACTAACTTAGTTTTTGGAAGTTCCATGGTGATTGGTGATATATTAGATGCGCTAGTGGTTGAAAGAATACCTGTGCATAACGAAGCCTAACACGGGAGCCAGCTTCATCAACCAAATCAATAGCTTTATCAGGGAGGAAACGATCGCTGCCAAAGACTAGATTATGTCAGATACCAGGTTCTATAAATGATACACTAGGAACCCCACTAGTATGCACATCAAATATTTGCAAACAATGGAAATTGATCATTTACAACAGCTGATAGTTATCTTGATCAAGAAATATATTTTAAAAAAAAGTGAAAGCATAAAACAAAGTTCCTCACTGCAATTTCACAAGAATATAAAGATAAAAAAAGGATATGCTATAGCAGATCAAAAGATAAATAATATGCACATCACTAACCTGATATACTGATAAGACAATTGTGCCGCAGCAACTAGAGCTTCATCTGTATATCGAAGTTTGTGATGAATTTCATATCTTTCACGAAGGCCTTTAAGGATTTCTATTGTTTCATCAACTGTTGGTTCTGGCACTCTTACTGGCTGGAACCGTCTTTCTAAAGCAGGGTCTTTCTCAATGTGCTTCCTATATTCATCAAGTGTAGTGGCTCCAATACACTACAAAAAGCATATATACTAATTTTGAGAAACAATACATTTTCATAGTCATGGTTCAGTATAAAGAAACAATTGAAAACAGAAAAAAAGCATGAAGTGATCTCTTACTGAGAGAGAAAGGTTTTAGAAAGAAATTAAGCAAAAAACAAATATATATATATATATATGCTTGCGGGGTAGTGTGTCTGAAGAACCTCAACAATTTTATTATAAGCTAAACGTCACCATATGGTGTTGAACAGGAAGATGCACGCCTATATAAATACCTGCAGTTCACCTCTTGCAAGAGCTGGTTTTAAGATATTAGCAGCATCAATGGCACCCTCTGCTGCTCCTGCTCCAATCAGAGTGTGAACCTCATCAATAAAAAGTATTATCTCATCACTTTGCTTGATTTCCTCCATCAGCTTCTTCAGTCTCTCCTCAAATTCTCCACGATACTTTGTGCCCGCAACAAGCAATCCCATGTCAAGCGTTATTACCTGTAATGACAAAGAGATGAACGATTTCATGTGGGCAATGTTCTCAAAATTCAGGTGGAATGCACAGCCACCATGATAAAATTAAGAAATAAACAAAGTTAGCTACCTTCTTCCCTTCTATTGTTTCTGGAACATCCCCACTTGAAATGCGCTGAGCAAGCCCTTCAGCAATAGCTGTCTTCCCAACACCAGGTTCTCCAATGAGGCAGGGGTTATTCTTCGTCCGCCGACCCAATATCTGGGTAACACGCTCTATCTGTGGCTGTCTCCCAACGACAGGGTCGAGTTTACCCTGCAAGGCAACAAGACATTCAGACATCATATTTTCCAGGAAACCAAAAAACTAGAAGCTTTTAGAGAGAAACAAAGACAGAAAATTACCTCCTCCGCTAATTTTGTTAAATTGGTGCCATACTCCTCAAGTGTAGGCATCTTGGCTCCACTGCTTCCACCTCCAACACCCGCACCAACAGCTTCTGTGCTCTCACCAACCATCCGAATAACCTAACCATACGACAGAGATATGTTTTAAACTGTTAACCATGCTAATAAAGATTAAAGACTTAGTTTTGGACACAGCAGAATTTCAAGCATCAGGTCTTGCCTGTGTACGAATGTTGCTTGCATCAGCTCCAAGGCTCTCAAGGACACGGGCAGCAACACCTTCACCCTCACGAAGTAATCCAAGAAGCAAGTGTTCTGATCCAATATAGTTGTGACCTACATATTGATTGAAAGTTTGAAATTCCTATGAGAACACAAAACACTTTCATGAAAAGGCCAGAACTATACGCAAGTGACTTATCACACAAGATTCGGGGGTTAGCTTTTTCATACTTTGTCCTTCATAATTTTTCTGCAAACAAACTTGAACATATTCTAAGACATGGCATACCATGACCCATATAATCATCATCATCTTGAATAAACTAGCAGAGGTAGTTTCTCTACAATGAGCAATCTCCTATTCAAATAATAGATCTAATGTCTCCTAGAAACAGATACAACAGATACGAGTGGAAGGATACGAACAGATACGACAGATCTACTGTCTCCTATTCTGCAAATAATAGATCTAATGTCTCGCATGCAAAAATAGCCGCAACATTACTAGATCTAATGTCTCCTAGAAACAGATACAAGTGGAAGGAGTCCAGCCAAATTTGATCATGTGGCATTGTGTAATTCATAATAAAATTAGAAGTTAAAATTTTATAGGCAACAGCAATGAAACCATGCGAGGCTTACCTAATAATGAGAACACAAGCATTGTTCACAAAGATACTTTAATATAAAAATTTGTAATGCTATGATAGTATGTAATGAAGTAATCAATAAGGAGTGTACCAAGTTGGCGGGCTTCTTCAAGAGAAAGTTCTAAAACGCGTTTTGCACGAGGAGTGAACGGTATCTCAACAGCCACAAAACCACTGCCCCTTCCAATTATCTTCTCCACTTCAACACGGGCATCTTTAAGGTTGATACCCATTGACTTCAAAACCTTGGCTGCTATTCCAGTCCCTTCACCTATAAGGCCCAATAATATTTGCTCTGTTCCAACAAAATTGTGACCTAGCCGCCTTGCTTCTTCTTGTGCAAGCATAATAACCTTGATAGCTTTTTCAGTGAACCGCTCAAACATAGCAACAGCAACTCCACGACTAGCCTTCCCCTTTGGGACTGAGATTGAAGTTTTCACAACAGAATGGAAATCCTTCTGAGGTCTAGAAATGCAATCCAATGTACTGGATGGTCGTAGACCCGCAAAGGCTGACAATTTAGGTGAGTTTTTTTGCAAATTGCACTTCATTGTAGCAGCCCTTTTGTCTTTCCCTGAACCCCGAGGTTGAATGCAACTTCGATTCACATCAGGAAAAACAGCTGATTGAAGAAGAGTCCCAGCCATGTCTGTGTACCACGGAAAATTTGCAAAAAGGGTTGATATGTATGAGAGAGCTGTAAAGTCTACAGTTACAGGAAAGTTATCACAGATAGGGCTGTTCAGCTCACAAGCTGCTAGAATTCAGCTCAATCATTTAATAAATGAGCTAAACTCAAGCCCGGATCTATAGCTCAAAATCAATAACGAGCTGAGCTTGTATATAGGTTGGCTCATCCAAGTTCGGACCAAATAGCTAGATTCTTAATATAAAATATATTCTATATATTTAAATTCAACATTGAACACCAACAAAGGCATAGCATGGTGTGTTGGTGTTGGGATTTCATCCATCCCGCGTGAGTTTGAAACTCCCCTCTTGTGTGTGTCATTGAATTCTACACTGAGTAACCATACTCACAAATATCTAGAAAGAACAGTAAATATATTCATCATTGACTCCAACGCGTCACCAAATTTTTTACTAGGATCAGTCATGCAACAACTCATAAGTGCCAATTTCACACAGTCCTGTTGAATTTTCTAGTCACAGGAGCCAGCCTCTCGATCATTAATAAAATTACACAGTGGTCTCAATAGCACTAAGTAATTTGACTATTGATTTATGGACAAGACAACGAGCTTTACTTAGAGAAAAGCCAACAAGCTTTACTTAGAGAAAAGAATGAATGCAATCACCTAACAAACAGATAAAATTGCAGGATCACTAAAGAAATCTAAGTCAGAAATATATACAATAAATTTAAGTAAGTGCAAGCGATCCTATTATATGTGTGTTTATGCTATCAACGGAATCATAAAGGAGTAACAGGTAGAAGTCATATTTCCATGTTGTCGTTATCCAGGCAATAAACCTTTTTAGATTATAACATGAACAATAAAATCAGGATGGATATCATTAGGTCCCTCAATCCAAGAAATGGGATGATATCAGCTATCCTCATGCCAAAATTTTCCCCAAATTAGGTATCATAAACCAATTAGTGACAATCAATTCACTAAATTCATGCTATCAGTTGTTTAATAAAATAACCATCTTATGTATTCATGGTAGATAAAAATCAAAATGAGATTTAAGGCAGGATCAAAATCAAGAGATACATATCAAGAGACAATCAAGTCACTAGCTAATCTACAATAAAGCGATAAAATTTCTAAGAGGAGTTACATGATAATACAGCATAAAAGTATAATCCAAGCCAAAAAATTATAAATTAAAACTCATCCAACCCATCCCCCTAAAACAAGTAACCAATAAAACAATCAAACTAATTACATAAACAATGAGAACATCAGGCTTGATATAAATAAAACAAAGAAACATCTCAAAAGTAAATACTAAACAGAATCAAGAAACACAGACATCAATAAACACAGGGAAACAAGTCCAGCTGATTTACAGATATACAAAGCTAAGTTAACACCAATCAGACCTCCAAGAATTCCATTCTTTCTCTAAATTCTTATATATATATATAATTAGCAGAATCATTAAGCCAAGGGGAAAAGAACCAATACCTTGGGGACGGGTGGTGGAGCTAGGGTTTGGATAAAACCCTAATTCCAAAGAGATGAGAGGAGGGAGGTGAGAGGGGATTGGAGAGCGAAACCCTAAATATCTACATTAGGTATTCAAAGAAGGTACACGAACGAGAGGGAAATGAAAACGTGGCCGCCAAGCAACCGTCATTGATTATTTTGTCCTCTCCCGCCTTTCGCCGTTTCAACACGTCACGATTCTTTTTTCCCTTAGCGATTTTTTCATGACCACGGGCCGGGCAGTCTTTTTTATAGTGGACTGGGCCGGGCTTCATAAATTTGAAATTTTGCTTTTAATTGTGTTTTAAAATCAATAATTTAGAAATTGAATTTATTTTTTTAATTGATTTTTAATTATTTTGTCTTATCCACTTTTCTTTTTATAAAAAAAAATAATTTCTTAATTATTGATTTAAAGTTTTTTTTGGGTCTCTCTGAATTCTTTTGTTTCTATAGCTTGAGAGTTGAGACAGCCCACCTGCTCAGAACTAGATATTTATTCGCTCAGTTTTGCCATATATATATATATGTTTATATATATTGGGAGAAAATAGGAGGAATAGTCAGAAAAAAGTAAGAAGAGAAAAAGAAAGCAACGGAAAATTGTGAATAAATTTAAAAAAAAAAACTATAAATGGTATTAATTTCAAGTAATTATCTATCCATATATATCAATCATTCAGCCTAGCAATGCTAGAAAATAAAAAATCTTTCTTCTTACTGTACTTTTTTCTAGATAAAGCTTGTTTCTGCATGATTTCAGCTGAACATCCTAGAACGTCTAAAAAGTGTGAATAATACCCTAGTTCTTTGATTATTATTATTCAGAAAAATCATTCCAACAATAAATTGCTTCCAAATTATTGAACTTATGAGTGGAGCACTATAAAGGTGGACATCAATCATCACTCATTTCAGTAACTAATAATAAAATAAGAATTAAGTACATGCTCCACAAAATTTGGCTGTGCTAATTGTCTAGCTCTCTTTCAATAACTATCCTAATAATGAGTCATAAGTATATAACTGTAAATTAGTTGAAAAACATGGATATATAATGATGTGCTTTTTGTTATTCTTAACTTCAATGATATTAAGATACATGCATAAACAGCAGAATGAAAGTCAAAATTTAAAAAATACTTCTTGTAAAAGACACAATGGAAGCAATATGCCTCTTCTTTGGACTATGATCAAGAAGTTTTTCACTATTAAAATTTATTATATCATAGCAAAAATTAAGCATATATTAGGTATATATGTTTCAAGATCATATATATATATATATATATAGAAGCAACAGAGTGATAGAGTAAGCGTACTTGGGTCTATATATCTTGATAATATATAGAGCTTTAGCATCTATATCTATATAAAGTTTGCTTTCATTATATTCAGATCAAGCTTCATCATATTATATGACTTGGAAGTAAACCAAATTTATATGAATACAAAATTAAAGCATGAGTTACATGATAGTACTGCTCTTCTTGCACAATGTGATCATGAACATTTGTTTGTGGATCGATGTGCTCTTTGTCACCAAACATATCACATCTTCAAACACAGTGTTTTGGAATAAGAATGGAAACAATTTGAATCATCGATCTCTAGTAGTATTCTATTTGTCATGATAGTTCTAGTGATGGAAACATTCTTCTTCAAATGTAAGGCAGAGCTGAACTCCCGGTGAGTGCCTGCTACAACACATACAACTCCATGTGTTACTCTCTATGTCTGTGATTCCATCCAAAAACACAAAGCAATAAAGCAAACATACTTAAATGCATATATGCCACAAAAATTCAATAATGCTTCTCCATTCAATGAGTCAATGAAGACCAGCAAGAAAACAAGAGATACACTGTAATAATATCATAATTCAACATGGGCCACTCTTTGTCCCACAGACAAGAGATTCCAGGTTGGAACACCTCATTTGTCCCTAGCTTGTCTCCAACTCACAGAGAAGAAGATGAGGTGGTCTTGATCATATAGAGTTATTAGTAGCAACATAGGAGAAACAGGACCTTTCTTTCTTACTGTCCAAAGATGATTTATATGCATGCATGAAGAGATATGAACTAAACTTAAACTAATGTTAACTTCAAATCAACTAGATTATACAAAGCACTGCATGTCATGAACATATATACTTTTCATGCAAAGATTACGTGTCTAAAACAAGTGTTTGATTCTATTCTTCTCACTAGCATCCATGAAGACAAAGCCAATCACACTGTAAACCCTAGTCTCATGCTACCTGCCCCTATGTCTACGTACGTACGTACATCTAACCCATGCACGTACCCCACGTCCATCAATGAAAGCATGGTTTTTTTCTCTCCAAGCATGCATGGCTTCTTAAATCTTATCTTCAAAAAGGAATGGAGTAGAGAAATGGTAAAGTAACCAGGTGTTTACTCTCTTGCATCGAAAAGTAGAGACCAGCTTTGCATGCATGGTTTACTTTCTATTAAATTAACCATTCAAGAGAAGCCAGTGTTGTCGTCTGACACCATGTTAACGTGTTTGGGAAGCATAGAAATCTAAAAAGACGTGCTTATATATGTATGTATATATTTTTATATTATCTATATATAATAATAATTTTATTAATATACTATTGTATTATAATAAACAAATTTTAAAAAAAGATAAGTGCATGGGGATTCGTAAGATGGTGGGTCGTGGGTAGCTTTCCCGTTGAGCGCCGTGCATTGCCCTTAAATAGCGGGTTGGAGTGCTTCTTTTCGGATCCACACCCGAATCCGATAACCAGATCACTAGTTCTTCACCGCCACCACCACCGCCGGTAGGATGCTCCGCCTCACCTCCAGGTAGTACTATTCTACTAGTCTGGTTCATATCTTGCACTTTAGATGGTGTTCATTTTTTCATTTTAATTTTTTTTTTTCTTAGTTTTTTTGAAGTTATCCCAAGGAGGGTTATGTTTGTGAGAAGATTAAGTGGTTCCTTTAATGATGATTCTACAAAAGAACGCATACGAAGGTGAGTTTTTGTTGTTGTTTTTCTTTTTGTCAATGTTTCTTTATTTAAGAGCTAATTAAAGAAAGGACCTTTGTCATTGTTGAGAGTTTAGTTTATATGTACTTTTGTTTTCAAAGATTTGTTTTGCCTTTTTTGGTCCCCTTGTATTTATGATCATTATATCACCATGGAATTGCTCTAGCTGCTGATTTTGGTAGTTTTTTTTTTCTTTTTTGTTGTGTGTGTGTGTGTGTGTGTGTGTGTCTGTGTAAATTCTAAGAGTTGTGGTTTCATTTGATTTTTCATTCCTTGTTCTTGCCCTCTTTTCAATAAATAAATCAAGATGTTCAATAATAGAGCTTTGTTTTTGTTAGTTTAATTATTTTTATGTTGTAATATTCAAGGAACAGATTAATATTTTTAATGAACTAAAACTTTTAGTGAGCTGTTCCTTCTTCCTTGGAGATCCCGTACTCTTAATTAGCTGGCATTAACTGGATTTTTTTCATTAATTTAATTGAACAAATCGTTAGGTAAGAACCACCAAAACAAGCATGAGTTGTTAATTAATTAGCTCAACTACTTCTTGTAAATTAGGCTAAAGAAGTTTGATTGGATATTGATTTGAAGGTTTACCCATTGTGCTATAACAGAGTCAAAACATGCAATAATTCATTATACACTGTTGTTGAAGTCTGTAATGTGTACTTCTGATAACAGAGGTGATTACTTTTACAACTTAAATTCAATCAGATGTGAGTTTTAAATCAAAGCTTAGATTTTCTAGTGAAAATTATTGTTAATGTTGAGTGTTCATAGCCAATGTTACAACCATCCGTCATCAATTATTAATTAGAATGGAATGGCATTGAATGCAGACTTGAAGGAAAGATTGCTCTTATCACTGGAGGAGCAAGTGGTCTAGGCAAAGCCACAGCTCGGCAATTCTTACTGGAAGGGGCAACTGTCATTCTCGCAGACATAAACAGCAAACTAGGCTCAGAAGCAGCAGATGAACTCGGTTCGCGAGCTAAATTCATCGAATGTGATGTTACAGTAGAGAAGCAAGTTTCAAATGCCGTGGATTTTGCCATGGCTCGACACGGCCGGCTTGACATACTGCACAACAGTGCTGGTATTACTGGGCCTCCGGCAGCACCCGACATTGCTAGCCTTAATTTGGCTCACTTTGATCAAGTAATGGCGGTGAATGTCCGGGGAACCGTTGTTGCTATCAAGCATGCAGCCCGTGTAATGGGCCCAAAAGGATCGGGCTCGATCCTCTGCACCGCAAGCATTAGTGGGTTGCTTGGTGGACTTGGGCCTCATCCATACTCCATTTCAAAGTTCACCATACCGGGCATTGTCAGGTCTGCAGCTAGTGAATTGTGTCACCGTGGAATTCGAATTAACTGCATTTCGCCGTTTGTCATTGGGACACCACTCGTGGTCGAGCAATTTGCAAGATTGTACCAAGGAGCAGAGAGGGAGCGAGTCCTTGAGATAATTAAAGGACTTGGAGAACTTAAGGGCGCAAACTGTGAGGAGATTGATGTAGCCAAAGCTGCTGTTTATCTTGCATCTGATGATGCCAAGTATGTTTCAGGTCATAATCTGGTGGTTGATGGAGGATTTACTGGCTGCAAGCAACTCAATTTGCCAATGCTCGATCTGATGGATCGATCTTAGTTAGACTCAACAATTTGAATGCTTTAATTGGAATTGGATCAGACTATTTCAAGGAATTCATGAGCTGTGAGAAACCTTGTAAATGTACAAATTTCATCTGCAGTAAATTAATTGTTGTTGGTTTTCTAATTAGCATATATATGCATATTAATGCACTGTTGTCCTACTGCCAACTCTTTGAACTTTGAAGCAAGGATTGCCAAAATTGCTTTGAGATTAATTAATTAAGTGTTTGTATATCTGTATTGCAAGGAATTAATTAATTGTGAGAGCAATGCTGTTGTCTTTCTCACTTTATTTGAATGAAGTATGAAACCGTCTCACTTTATATTATCTTGCAGCCAATGCTTTGGTTGGAGTAAGATTACCGCGTTGCAAGTTGCAACTTGCAAGGAATTCATTTCTCAGAAGTCAGAAACCACAGAAATGTACAGATTTTATCTGCAGAAAAACGCTACCAGTTTTCTCAGTCCAAGTCTAATGAAACACACATGAAACATATGCAGTACCGTTATCCTACTGCCAGTGCTTGATCAATTTAAACCACAATATTCATTTCTGCAGAACAAATTTTAAAGCCGTGTGAGACAACAATACTGTTTGGTCAGCATCGATCTCTATATATACACAAATTCAAACTTCAAATTGCTGTCTTTGTATATATATATATATATATATATATATATATATATATATTCTCCTGCATGCATGCATGCATGTATCTGAATTATATATGTACAAAGACAGTGTCTTGAATTACTCTCATATATATGTTTGCAAATAATAGAAGAAAAAGAAAAAGAAAAAAAAGGAATAATATTAGGTTGAGAGAAGTATGTAATGAGGACAAGAAGGTCATGGATGGCACATAATAAATGTGCTTCTAATGTTGCTGTCGGCTTGGTTCTTCATGGCCTCATCAGATTCAATGCTGGGTTTGAGATTTAGGTGGGGGTGACATAGAAAGCTTTCACGAGATCCCTGGGGTTCTCTCCATCATCCAATTTATTCCTTCCTGCCATGCAACTAGCCATACCTCTCTCTCTCTCTCTCTTTATGTGTTATAATTAACAACCATATATGCATGCTTACATAGCACATACATCTTTCTCTAGATTTCTCTCATCCATGTCTCTCTCTCTCTTTCCATCTCTAGTATTTGTCTTGCTTGTCATTAATAAGGATTAAGAAGTGACCTCAAGTGGCCGTTAGAGCACAGCACACTTCATACGCCACCTCTTTCTTTGTTCTGTGTATAAACTAATTAACAGGGTTGATGTTTTACCATGGAGAACTACAGTTCTACTAGAATTCTTTTTTAAGGGGATTTGACATGAATGCCCTTAAGCTTTTTAAAAGTCAGAGTTTAATTGTCTCTCACTTTCTCTGGTCTTTATTTACTTGTTTGTTCCGAATCAAATTCATGTATAGGAAAAAAGAATTAAACCAGGAAGAATAACACAAGTAGAACTCTTACTTTTGTATATTATGACTTTTTCCAAACATGCTGAATTAATGAATAACTGTTGTTTTGCTATTAAGTAATTTTGCATCTTGTTTTTAGCCGGAGGAAGGATGAGTAAAAAACTTAAAACATTTAATTACTAATGCTATTAAGTAATTTTACTATTACCTCTTTAGCTGTTTGTTTCCTGTTAGAGTTGTAATAAAAGTTTACTAATTGAATTATGTATATTTAAAATCAAGTCAAGGTGCTAATTGCATGTCTGCTAGTTAGTCAGATATTACACATGGGAATCCATTTGGATAGGTCAAAAGTAAAATCATTATCAATATTAAATTTTCATATTTTAATACATATATATATATATATATATATCAAAAATTATATATGGCCATTTTACTTACCATGATTCACATGGATACAAATAACAGTTATAATGGTAAACTAAATATAAATTAAAAAAATACAAAAAAAATGAAGAAGATAATTTTCAGATGTTATATATACTCCTACGAATTAACAAGAAATATTTATCATTTATTGAATAATTATAAATGTAAAACAAAAGAAATATCTGATAATTCCACAGAATTAATTACTGCATAAAATTGAGAGAGCTATATAACAAAAAAATATTCTAAAACTTATCTTGAAAAGTGACTGTAGATAAATTGAACAAACCCAAGCAAGACAGAACAGTGAAAAATTGATTTCTTGTGCTCATCTTCCTTTTGTTCTGGTTTGGGCCACAAAAAAGTGAAAATTAATTATAAATAATACAAATAATTATAACCGTTGATTTTAACATTCCGTCGATCAGATCTTAATATTTAAATCGTAGCCAACGACCTTTTGGTCTATTGGCATCGGATTCCTTACGTAGGGTGTTCACCTTGAGTGTTAAGCGTGGCTCTCCGAGTTCGATCCCCATCTAGCGCAAGGTGAGGGCATGGTTCGATGGTGAGCGCGGCTCCCCCACGTGTTTGTCCTGGGTTCCGAGATCATCGCCTTTTTTTAAAAATTAAATCGTATTATTGATTATATATATATATATATATAGTAAAGCACATAAAAAATGTTTTTGTAAAACAGACTTAGAGTTTGAATAGAAGCCATATATGGAGTTTGGAAGCAGAAGCTACCAATATGAGTTGAGTCTATACCAACTATTCCTCCATATATGTTATTTAATGATGAACATTTATTGGTGGCATGAAACAATCTATTTTCAGAGCATAGTTGAAACTTGTGACTAAACAAATGTGGTATTTTTTATTTTATTTTATTTATTTTTTAAGGTTTTCACCTTTCATTGTTAACACACGTAGATTTTAGATTTAAATTCTCGTGTTAAACTTAAAACATTGAAATTTGACATACATTTTCAAAAAATTATTTAAACTTTTCTTTTACACCCAAAACATACAATAATTTATTGTGCAGTTATCTTACACATTTAAATATTAATATTTAATAAAGCTATCTAAAAGACGAACTGATTAGCAAACATAAGAACCAATTTAGTGCATTGGGCCTAAAAGTTAAAGAAAATTTATAAAAATATTAAAATAATAAATTAAATAAAAACAGAGGACAAAACCATGAAAAAAATCACAATTAATTAAATAGTTACCAAATTTATTTTAAAAAATTAATTAAATTACCAATAAACTATTAATTTATTGTCACTGGTTATTTGTATAAAATATTAGTGTTTTGTCCGAAAAAATATTTTAAAATAAAAGGTAGACCTCTAAAAATGGGGCATAAAAAGAAGACAAGAGAAAACGATCAAGAAAGGGGAATGTCAAAATTTAATAGTTTTTTTAAAAAATATATATTTGAAAAAGCTAATTAAACAAAATAAAAGCATTTTAAAAAAGAAATAATCACCAAAATGGGGGGTAATTTGGCGCATAGTACTCTAAAAAGTTGAAAAATAAATAGTAATAAAAAATAAATAAATAAAAAGAAAAAAAAAACAAGATAAAAAGGACAAAGAAAGGTAACCACATCACACCTGTCTTTCTCTCTCTCTTTCCTTCGCTTCTCTTCGACCTGAACGTTCGCTTCTCTCTCTCTCTCTCTCTCTCTCGCTCTCGCCTTCGCTTCTCTTCGACGTTCGTTTCTCTCTCTCTCTTTCTCGCTCTCTCTTCCTCCATCTTCGGAGCTATGCTCTCGCGCATCAATGGCGGTGCCGCATGGTCGGAGGACGCCGGAGGAGCAGGAGACCAAGACGAAGAGGCGGCGACGTGGACGAGAACCATCAATCCCGAAGCAAAGGACGGCATGGCGCAGCTGGCGAGCTTCAAGTCTATGCTTGACGATGACTGGTACCCTCAGAGCTTTGAAGCTCTGCAAACCCACTCGGAAATCAAGCAGATGAGCTTCCCCACTGACCCGGCTTCCACTGATGCTATGCTCTTCAACCCCGCTATGGATTCCTCCTCCTCTTGCTCGCCTTCTTCTCTTTTCAACCTCGATTCGTCTCACCCGTTCTTCTCCTCGAAAACCATGATTTCTTCCTTCCTTGGAGCTGCGTCTTCGATGCCTTTTGATACTGGGGCTGATCTCGGGTGTGATGCTTCGGGGTTCCTTGCGGAGCCCCAGGTGTCGAATTCACCAGTGTTGATGAGTAGAGAGGGAGGCGGTGGTGGGGTTCTTGGGTTCTCTGGGTTGGGGGCTAATGTGCAGATGAATTGCTCAACTGTTGGCTCGGGTATTCAGTTTCATAGCAACAGCTTGATGCTAGGGCAGAAGAGTTGTTCTGGCTCGGGCTCTGGCTCTGGTGCTGGTTTTGAGCCTATGGGCTTTGAGAGCTTTGAGAATTCTCCGTTCCTTAACAGGACTAAGGTTTTGAGGCCTCTGGAGATTTTCCCGCCGGTGGGCGCTCAGCCGACGCTTTTCCAGAAGCGAGCGGCGACCATTCGGCAAAACTCTGGCTTGGGGGGAGAGAAAGGTGGGAGTTTTGGGGGAATTATTGGTTTAGAGGGAGGGAAGCAGGGGAGTAATGAGGAGAGTGAGAAGAGGAAGAGGAGGTGGAGTGAAGAGGATGATTTTGAGGAAGGGAGCTTTGATGGCTCTGGTTTGAATTATGATTCAGAGGAGAATGGGAAGGGGGAGGAGAGTGGGAAGAATGGTGCTGGTGGTGGAGGGAATGCTTCTAATGCCAATAGCACAGTGACAGGTGGCGGGACTGATCCCAAAGGGAAGAAGAAGGGCTTGCCTGCAAAGAATCTGATGGCCGAGAGGAGGAGAAGGAAGAAGCTCAATGACCGGCTTTACATGCTTAGATCTGTGGTTCCCAAGATCAGCAAGGTGAACTTTTTATTTTCATTCTCAAACTCTTTGATTTTGTGTGGCTTTGTGCTTGTTTGCTTCATTGTTACTTTTTAATGGTTTAAACTTTAAATGCTTTCCATGCACATAATTTTGTGAGAGTATATCTTGTCTGTAGTTTAAACTAGTCAGAGTTAGATTGCCTGCGCTTCAGACGAAGTATATTTGCTGATTGATTTTGTGTGGCTTTGTGGAGGATCTTGCCAGATGTTTTTCATGACCTTTTTGGGGGTATTCTTTTTCTCCCATGAAACTGCCTGTTTTTTCGGTGCTTAAGTAACAGCTTGTTAACAGAAAATAGCTAAGCAGCCTGATTGTTTGTTTGATGCTAGACAAACATTTGCCAAAACCTGGATTTCTGGTCACGCAGGATGTAGGCAGGGCTTGTAACTTTGATCAACAGTTTCCTTTTGACCTCGATGTGAATAGTTCAATACTAGGCTTTTGATTGTTGCTAAGTATTTTATCTTCAGAGAGCGTTACTTTTTAGAACTTTAAAAGTGAGTGGTGTCCATAAGTAAATATTTCAGGTTCATGCCATATTGTGCTAAAAAATTCACCATTGCTCTGGGATTTTGGTCTAATCTTCCTTTCATAGATATCCCAGCTCTTTACTAGTGATTATTTATCCCGTTTAGCGGCCTTTATCTGGTTCTTTATTTTGCTCTGCCACATATATTGTCAACCTCTTTATTTTGCCAGATGGATCGAGCGTCTATACTTGGTGATGCAATTGAATACCTAAAGGAGCTTTTACAAAGAATCAATGACCTTCACAATGAACTTGAGTCAACACCTTCGAGTTCCTCAATGGCTGCCACCACTCCTACCAGTTTTCACCCTTTGACTCCTACGCCATCCACTCTACCATGTCGAGTGAAGGAAGAGCTCTGTCCAAGTTCATTGCCAAGCCCAAGTAACCAACCAGCCAGGGTTAGTTCCTGATTCTTGAGCACATTATGAAAACTTAAAAATTTTATTGAAAATTTTGACTAAAATAAATGATAGCATATGTTTATTTATCATCCCAAATGTTAAAACACAATCACTCTAGATTATTTAAGAAATTTCTTATTCGAATTTTTTTTTTTCTTTTTCTTTTGTCTTTTGAATAAATAAAAGAGTGACAGTGTCTCTTGCTCCTCTTCATGATCTTGGAATCCTCTTGGTTGGCCACTTCTTGCTCAACCTTGTACCTCAAGTTATTTAAATTTATAACCTTCTTGCTCATAAATTGCACTTGTGGTACTCTTCTGTTACTTTGATATGCACAGGGACCAGCAATGTTGATGGAACATGAAAAGAGGAAGCATAAGGACAAAATAAAACACAGCATGATCTTACTAGTTTTGCTAGCCTAATTACTACGTTTCTGTATTTTTATTGTAACCTACTGAATCCTCTTCACTATACACTCCAATTTCTTTGATTTAGGTGGAAGTAAGGGTACGAGAAGGCCGAGCAGTCAACATACATATGTTCTGTGCTCGTCGACCTGGCCTTCTTCTCTCAACAATGAGGGCACTCGATGGACTTGGTCTGGACATCCAACAGGCGGTCATCAGCTGCTTCAATGGCTTTGCCCTAGATGTTTTCAGAGCTGAGGTAAAGTAAATCACTCCCAAAAGATAAAGATTTGTGTGTGTGTGTTTTCAACATACATATGTTTGTTTTTTATTTTTGCAAAATAAAACTATACATTAAAATATTTCACTCTTTGATTGTCAGCAATGCAAAGATGGGCCTGGCGTTCTTCCAGAGGAAATAAAGGCTGTGCTTTTGCACTCTGCTGGTTTTCAAAGTACTATGTGATCTACACATCAGAGGACAATTCAGAAATGGCACTAACTGTAGTTCTACTCGCCAGTGGATTACTAAAGGTACAGGAAGGGATGTGACAAAGCCTTTTCATCACTTAAAAGTCTTTTAACATTTTGTATTCTGGGATCATAACTTAGGTTTCTATCTGTTCAATGAGGAAATACTCTCATTTTCGTTGTTTCCCTCCAAACTAAAAATTCTGTTAAATGATAATCTTGCTTGTTAATGTCATCTCCATGGTTTCATTTATTTTAGTGAATTTATTGCCATATACTTCTTCAGACTTGCGGAATCTCACTTTATTGAAACATGCAAACCCTGATTGCAACTTTTTTCATGCATCACAGGACAGTTCTAAGTTCTAAACAGTGGTAAGTATATAAATAGGGATTCTACCTCTTTCGCTTGCCTTGTTGTGCTTGGAGGTGCTCTCAACAGGACTATACCATTGCATAAAGAAATGGACACTTCTTCCCAAATGACTGGTGCATTATATATATAATATAATATATATATTTATAGAGATGTATATGCTTTTGATGGGTGCTAGGATCTGATGCGGAGATAGTTATATATCAAATAAAGACAGGCTTGCTGATCATTGCGCATAGTGACTGAAAAGGCACACAATTGGATCACAAGGGGGCATAGTCCTAGTCCTAGTCATAGTCCTAGTCCTACTCATACTCCTAGTCCTGGGCCCCCAAAGCACTAGTGTCTTGTTTACATCAAATCAGTGGTCATTCTGACAGATTCTTTCAGGTGACACCTTTAGGAGGGTTATTAATCTTCTTTGTTTAAGGAATTTCTGCTACACTTTTGTCTTTCTGGACAGCTTTCATGAGGGCACTCATTCATTTGCATGTCCAATCAATCAGTCAGTGAATCTTAATTAAGGGTTTATTAACAATGGAGCAACTGATTCGTCTCCATGTTATCATTTATTCAACTTTTTCCTAATCAAGTGGAATCATATGCACTTTATTAATATTAGTCTTAGAGTTAGGAGACTGTTTGAGTTGACTGTTATCATTGTTGAAAGTTGAAAACCAAACAGCATTAACACAACAAGAACCCAAAACACACGCCACAGAATTAGTGTTTGTTGTTGAGAGAGAGAGAGAGAGAGGGACCCACAGGATATGGGATATATGAATCTTCCTATTTGCTAAATTAAAAACCCTACCAACAAAGCAAAGCATTATTTTGTCCCCCCAAAAGATAGAGAATGATTCTCACCAGTCTGAATCACTGCACTTCGAGGACCAAACAATGGATACCAATCACTTCAAAAGAATACACAACTTCACATTATTATCATCATGATTATCTTGACTCTCAGGATTTGCAGGTTCTTATATGCTTGCTTTCCCCAGCCAGACAATTGAAAAATACATTAACAAAGTAAAAACAAAAAGAATTAGAGCCAAACCACCTGAACAGCACTCTCACACCCCCACCCCCACCCACCTAAAAATAAATAAATAAAATAAAGCCTCCCGCTCATCATACTTGCTGATTTCTCTTCAATACCACTCATGCATACCATCATATCATATTCAGATTGATCAAACACAATATAGGATGTGGAGAGAGAAGGGAAGAGGGGGTTTTCAACTTTCAAGTACAAACTATTTCATATATTTTTCCTGCTATGAAGATATATCTGACTGCTTCAAAGTTAGCGCTCTCACATGAGATCCATTTTCATAACAAAGAACAGTAGACATCATTCACCCTAGGAAAAAGGATGTTGAAATATTAATATATGGCCAACAACATAGAACTATTTACATTGGGAATCCACACTTCAGCCTTCTGGATAACAATATATGATAGACAAGCTCAGGCACAAATACAAGGGCAATACTAGATAGTAAATAAAATTAAGTGGTGGCTTGCCTTCTTGGCCTCTCTGAGGGCAAAGAACACCACTCACCCTACTATGGGGCACACCAGTGATGTCTGAACCCCATTTCAAAAAGCTTATCCTAACATCACTCACTCCCCTTTCTTCTCAAACTTCTGCTTCAAAGCCTACGAAAAAGCAATTCACCAGGCCAATGAGTATGTACCCTTTCAGTTAAAGCTTCAAAAAGAATACAAAGATACTGTAATTTAAAGTAACATTATGCAGAAAGAATTGTCTTTAACGATAATGAGCAACATCTTTTATATGGTCAGTGTCAAGTATCTTGTACTATCCAATCAAATCATGGTCTAGGAAATTGCACGTTTTTTATTGGGAAAAGCAAAAATGAGATTTCAACCTTTCCTTAATGTAATCATAGGAATAATAAAAACTGCAGAGAACTAAGAAGAATTCAGAATTAGCAGTTTATATGGTCAAAGCACCTTTTGTTTCTATTGGTGCAGTTCTCTCTGAAGCCGATGGGCTGTCTTCTGTTCTTGGGGTCAGCGCTCCTTGATTCATCTTCTGTACCTCCTCTTTTGTGTAGATGAAGATCTTGCGGACCATGCCACAGAATTCCCTGCACACAAAAAAGGCATTAAAAAAAAGCCAGCTTAATTAGAAATTCTATGATTCTTTAAAGAAAATTCAGTAAGGAGATGAATTGTGAACTGAATGACTTGAAAATTGACAAGGTAAAATCAAACTTACTCCCAAGGATCATCACCAACAAGCATCATGTCACCCTCATTATCAGTGTATACAACCAACCAATTCTTAATGGGAGACAGCAATTCACCATCAAATTCAAACATCTGGTCTAGTTCAGTTATCAGTTCATTATAGCCACTTAGCTTTGCAAGATCTACAGATCTACCTAATGCGATACCCTGCTTGTGTACCTGAAACGAAAACAGGCCTATTACATTCATTTGCGAACACCAATCATAAACCTGAATAAATCATGTAGGCAACATAGTTCATGAGAATCAACAGGAGCATTAATATGAACAAAAAGTTCCCTAGATACCATGGCTAAAATCAAGAGAGATTTGCACAACTGATAAGCTTCAGATTACTAATAATTGATGTGCATGATACACTTAAAGCAACCAACTTTTCCAGGAAAATATAGCATAAGACTTGAAAGGTTAGATACCCATTAACAACAATAAAACATGACCAAGATGAAAAATAAAGAATAGAAAAGAAGAGAAAACAAGCCCAACCAATAACCAAAGGAGATAGCTCCAACAAGGTAGCAAGGGTAGGCAACAAACCTTAGTGCAACTCCTTGTTGAACCAGACTGAAGTTTGCTCTGGACATCTTTAGATGTTTGCGGACAAGAATGCATCAACTTTTCATGATCACAACTAGAGGCAGCACCAGCATCAACTGACTTGCCTTTCAAATGCTCTTGCTGTTGATTAACTTCAACAGCCTGTGACTCATTCAATGTAGCCACCAAATGAGAGTGTGACTCTGGTTCATAGGATACGCTTCTGTGTGAAATCACTTGACCAGATGTTGGATTGGAATTAAGGTGAATCCCAAAGAGCTTGCAATTGCCGCTGCCTTTTGGCTTTGCCCCCTCAGTAGGGTTTGCCATCATAGGTTGAGGCTTCAGAACCCTTGGATGGGATGCTGTTTCAATTTGAGCAGGAGGCAATAAATGTGATAACCAATTTGGAGAATGTTGCTCAACTCCAATACCATGAAGGCCCCCCACACCCCCATACCTAATGCTTCCAAGACCGGAATAAGGTAGCTCACCGGGCTGTGGAGCCATTTTCATGGTGGACTCCATAATGAAAGGAATGTTTGGAGGCATCATTGACCATGACCCTGACAGTGATTTTAATCTACCATCCTGATCCTGAAAATGACTCTTCAGGTGGCTTGCATCCCCTGAAGTCTGCTCAAAAAGTGACGGATTGAATCCACCAGAATCACCAGGTCGGCGAAATGCTGATAACATATCAGTATACATCGGTTCTTGCCTTGTCATCTGGATCCAATTGTCTGATCCTAATCTTCTTTGATCACATTTATCCTCATGTGGTAAAGACCACATGATGGGTTTTGGAGTGTTGTCCACTTCATTGCTGTCAGCAATATTCCCTCTCAAGGTCGTAGTTTCTTGACCTTGCAAGACCCTCTGAGCTGCTTGTGCTTGGGAAGGGTCTGCAGTAACCTTAGATGCGGCTGAGAAAATGCATAAATCTCTTAAATGTGCCCATAAGAATGCAGAAAGAGCTTAAAATATTAAAACCTATCAATCACAATAACACAGATAAATGCTGTACTGTACCTTCTCTTGTAAGAACTGAAGATTCCGGTGAGGCAGGTGTTACACTTGGACGTGGCCTTTTGGGACGAGGCAGTGGCAAAGAGTGTGGTGGAGGAGTTGATGCAGGTTCTATTTTCCATGGAGATACTCTTTCTGGGCGAGCAATCGAGGATGTCTCATCCCACCGTACCTAAGGCCTCAAAATTGAGATGTCTACCTAGTAGAGAAACAGAAATACAAGAGAATTTATATGCACATCACCTTAAGGCATCTCCATTTTGACCCAGGCCACCTGCTGGCATCAACATCTTCCATACCAATAATAGTACCAGTAAACCTGCAATTGAGAAAAAACAAAAGTTCACTAACGACTATGAAGGGGCAAGCATTTGACTGCTGGTAGAGCAGTGAAATACTGGTTATACCTTTGCTCTGGAGCTTCCTCATCTTCAAATCTCATCTTGAACCTCACTCCTATAGAATGGTTAATCTTTTGTGACTCCATATACTGTTCATATGGAATGATAAATTCTGAGGGGCTTGTCCTGAGGCCAAAATTGATGGTAAAACAACATTGTCAAAGATTGGATGAAATGTGATGGAAACAGCCAGCACAGTCATGAGGTTCATAACCAGAATTGAGGGATTACATGACAAAAATTTGTAACAAGAGGGGAGTTAATAAATACTACTCCAGGTATTATATAACATGTCAACAGAAACAAGAACATCAAAGGAATACCTTGGTTTATAGTAGACAGTAAACATGGTCCCAGTAGTGACAGCATGCCATGCTGTCGCAAGGACACCAAGGTGCATGCTGTGACTAGATATAACTGAGGATGGTACATTAGCCTGTTGTCTCATTGCTCGTCTTACTCCAACACGAAGCTCAGAATTTTCTCCTCTAAGAGTCGGAAACAATCAGATGATGCCATGGATATAAACAGGCAGTAATTGTTCAACTTCAATAACATTATATATATACAGAACAGACCTGAGAAAAATAAAAGCATCTCCGGCAACAAGTCTTTTTGAACTAACAAATACACTCCACCCGCTTTGGAGTAAGTGCCTCCTTGGTTGACCTAGAGTTTCATAACCACAGCAGTCAAATTAGAAATTAAGGGAGCAATACTATGACTTGACAACATCAGATTGAAAGGAAACACCTCTCAACAAACACAGAAAACAATCCCAGGATGAAAATGATACCCCACAACACTTGACACTACCTACAAGCTCCAAAAATATTCCTGAATCCCAATACCGATTGAAAACACAACTTAGTTACTTGGATGGGCGGACCGCTATTAAAGGCATTACATGTCACATCCAAGGCGAGAGAGCATTTGCTGCATACTGGACTGCATATTTAAGAAGAAGAAAAAACTCCTAGCCCATTTTTCAGGAATTTATCTAACTCTAGGCAGCAGCAACACTCAAAATTGTCAGGAGCCAAACCCAAGAAGAACACTTAAAACTCTTAAACATCTTTGGCTTGAGTTTTCTAGAGACAACATGTTCTCCAGCTCACCTCACTGATAAAAGAGAGAACATAATCATCGGATTTCCGAGAAAAGCCCAATAACTAATGTAAATGCTCAAAAGGTATGGTGTGGGATCAGCATAAAAGGTGAGCAGTTAAGCATTCATATATTCAAAATAACCACATGCATCCCATGAGATTTACCACGGAATATATGGCGGAAGCGCCACTCAACAGCATGCAAGTCCTTCGCCACCAGCTCCTGAGTCGGAGGTTGTTTGCCCATGTCCTGATCCGAGAAGCAATCTGAGACAACTTCATAATCCAACAACCAAACTAGATAAAGAAAGAGGGTCCAACCAGTGGGGGAAGGCACTCGTCAGCATGCCTTCTCAGCACAGAGAACCCTCCATGAGTGCTTGTATCAGATGCAGTCAATGTCTTGCAGAAGGAGTGAACTCGAGGTCGCAGAGGTGGTGGAGGTGGAATCTCCTTCTCGACCAAGTTTTCATCTTGCTGCCATTCAAACAACCAATTCACAAGACATTAAAACATCTGACCTTCGTAAAGCCTACTTCTAAACAAGCACGAAATTAACTACAAACCTTCGACTCAGGGAGCAAGGTCACCTGAGCAAACACCTCATCAGTATCCGGCTCCGCCTGAGAAAAAAAAAAATCAAATGGTCCATTAAATCCACGAGAAATAACAGAACTATAGAAACAATGAAAGATTTATAAACCCTAAAAACCAAAATCCTACTTTTAGCTCAACATTGATCACTCGACAAAGGATCTTAGACGGAAGGTTGTCGTAGATCGGCATCTGAGGATCCGCCAGCTGATTCGTCGACGCCTCCACCTACATCTCCACAGTGATTCGAACTTAGATTGCCAAAAAGGCACCAAAAATGGGAGAAAAATAGAAGGAAATCCAGAACACCATCATCTCCACAATCCATAGACCCACATTAAAAACAAAGTATTGAAAGAACAAAATTTCCACCTAAAAAACCAAGCAGAACCCTAGAATTCAACACAAACCCAAGCTCAAACAGCAGCAAAATCCCATCCAAGGCATACCTGCTCTATATGTCCTTGAGGAAAGTAAAACACCAGCTCCCCCTTGCGAGGAACAGTGACCAGCGGCCCCGCACACGCATGCCAGAGCTCAGTATACAACGCATCGTCCAAATCTACAACCAAAATCATCAGACGAAACCCAAAATCCAACCGCACACCCAAAGATCAGCAAGAATCCTACCTCTCGCGGAAGCCAGACCATCCGAAGCACCACCTCCACCCGGTTCAGTACACCCAGACGTGAAACTCTCGCCCCTCCCACTACTCCCCTTCGCCGACGCCTCCGACGCCGCCATTCCGAATTCGACGCCTCAACCCCGGCCAAAATCCCACATCCACGCCGTTGAACGAAGCAAGAACGGAGAACAAGACCAAACCCTAGCTCTCGGGAGGGATATAGAAGAAGGGAGGTGAAGGTGAGAGTGTCCAGATGCGAGACCGGATTCGTACCCTGGTCGACCGGTTGCTAACCCAAGGTTAAAATCCCCACGCAATCATTTCAACCGCGGTTAATTCCTTAACCCGAGGGCCCCAAATTTTTTACCTCTTTTTTTCTTTTCCTTTTTTTTTTAATTTTATTTTTTACTCATTTACTATGATTGAAATTATTGAAAAAAAAAAAATTAATCCAGTTAACTGAATAATGATTCTGTTCTTTCTCTGTAGATTACAAACATCTTTGAACTATAAACTTAATTCTTAACTATCTCTAATCCAAATAATAATAATAATAATAATAAAGCAATTGTTCCTTGAGAAGAGGAAGCGCGGCAAAATAAATTATTAGAATAACACAATTAATTAAGTTCATTATTTTATTATTTATTTATTTGTTTATTTATTACTCGAGATTGTGTTAGAAAGTGTAATTTAATTATTTAATCAACCGGGCTTACTTTTCCCAGCCTGCCCCTTTGGGCAACAACACGTGTCGGACAAAGACGGTGTGGGGTCCATGCCATTGCTCTAATTGGGCAGCGGCGGTACATTTTTGTCGCGGTAATCTTACCGGCGTCCCTTCCTTCAATTGCCGAAGTCTGGGAGGATGGGTATGGTAAAGGGGAAGGGGAGGCGGTAAGCCTACCGGGGGAAGAGTTAATGTTGGGGTTGAGGGGGGCTGAGTGATACGGCGCTCTGTTCTGGGCGAAACCGATGAGCAATGATGGCTTTCTAAACTTCGTAACGCTTTCAAGGACGGTTAGGATCACGTTGAGAATGGTGCCCTTCCCTCCCTCCCCCCAAAAGATAGGCCCCACCACGTAATCTTTCTATAATCCGCTGTCACATCCCGAACAGCGAACTGTGAAACGAGTGGCTCAGATGATGGACACGTCCTCAGTAAACGATCAAAAGATCTCACAAGTTGACACCGCACGTGGGAGGGGGGTCGTTCTGAAACTTACAACCAGCTGCTCCGATCTGAGCCGTCCGTCGAGATGTGGAGCCACGGAGGAGAAGATTTTTCATATATACCCCTTGAAACATGCATAATTATGTATGACTTTTTTTAAAAAAATTCACATCAATTGAAATATCTTTCTCATTATGTGGAGTAATTTTTTATATATGTTCAACAATGGAGATTTTTTTAAAGTTTTTTTTTTAAATAGTAATATTTGATTATGAAAAAGGAGTAAAATATCAAGTTATTCTTTGTGTTTTGGAGATGATTATAATTAAATAGATAATATAACCTGATGAAAAACATTTAAAATTGTTAACAGAAATAGTGATATTTTGGTGATGTAATGTAATTATAAATGTATGATTTTGATAGGGTTATGCAATTATGTGTTCTTACTGGGTGTGTCTGCAAATTTCGCGGAAGCAGTGGGGGAAAGTGGGGCCCAACGGTGCTTCCTGCGTGGGAGACATAGACAGGGGACGGGGCAGTGGGGGCCCACTTGAGGATGTCAGCGGGGCAATAGACATGGCCCGGGCACACATAGAGAGAGAGAGAGAGAGAGAGAGAGAGAGATTGAGAAAAAGGAAGGGACCCGGACTTTGGACCTCCATTTGTGACACCTCACCCCTCAGACCAAAAACCGCGTCCCTACCTAAACTGTATCCCGGGCCCACTCCACGTCATCGGTCCAACATCCACCACGAATTCAACCGTGAGTCCGTTCCGGTTTGTTGCGAGCTTTTTACAACTTGGAAATTATTTTAATTTAAACTATAAAGTAATAAAACTTGGAATTATTAATCCTTTTTACCCTTTTATCATGTTTCTTTAACTTCATAAAGATACTGTAAAAATAATAAATAATTAATTAAAAAAAAGTTCAAATTGTTATTCATTCGATAGATTCAAATAACAATCAACAAAACACATATAATTTTTTTTTTTTTTAACCAATGAAATTGTTGGGCGTCGTGATGTGGTCTGGCCACAGCAAAACCAACGCTTGAAATTTAATGTGGTTGGATAAACATTTGATATTTTTATTTATTTAAAAAAAAAAGAAATTGAGAATGATTGGGAAATGGTGGTGAAGGGAAGAGAGAGAGAGAGAGAGAGAGAGATGGTGAAGGATGAGAAAGAGGTGGGACCCAAACCAAGAATGACAAGGCTGCAGTGCACGTGACTCTGGAGACAAGAGTAAAAGGGTGGCTCAGATGAGTCTAATTTGAGCTGGGTTTGGGTCCCACTACTTCGCGTGCCATTGCTCAGTGACACAGCACAAAGTATGAACCTCTTACCTCACTACTCACTACTCCCTCTTCTCAATTATCTCTACACATTTTCCACTCACTTTCTTTATTTCCACCCACTTCCCGACTTCTTTTTTGACCCACTCTTTATCATTGGTCTTTATAACCTTTAAATTTATATTTATTTTTATTTCTCTCTTTGGGCCCCCCCACCCCTACTGCTATGAGCTCTCTTTTCTCCCTTTTTAAGTGTCGTTATTCACTTTGTTTAACTTGATAATGAGCTTTTTGGAGATATTTTAAAATATAACATTTTTTTAAAAAAATAATCATAATTGGAAGAAAACTGCAGCAACTCAAATAAGGGAAAACAAGGAGTTTGTATTTTATAATATGATGATGACTTGAATTAAAACAAAAAAAAAAATGTATAAATATATATATATATATAGACGGATTAAATAAAAGCTGATGAAATGGGCTCCAATAGACCCCTCAACACATGCAAATAAAAGAAAGTGACAAAATTGTACCAGTTTGATATCATTTCTCTTTAATTTATTTTCACCCTTCTTTTATTTTTTTATTTTTTTTATTTTTTACTGCGTTGTAAATGATAAATGTAAATATATAATGAACTGTTAAGTCTCCCCAATTAATTAATTGGCATACGAGTGAGTATCACTCTCTCTTGTAAGCTGTAAATCAGCAACATTGATTATTAGTATAAACACAGATAGAGTAAGATTAAGGAAGTAACGGATGGACGGTCCAGATGAAAGGGATGATGGAGCAATAAGATGGAACGAGGACCACCGACAAGGGAAGTGAGTAGTTGATCGGACGGTTATCATTTGTTTTATCAGAAGTCTGAAAGGCCCACGTTGATGGTCTCTGGTTGAATGGCAGAGAGCACTGCTCTGCGTCCTTGTGACGCAGGCACTGCATTATTGTGCTACTCCTGCGGACCACCAAACTCAGCTTTCCTTTTATTATTATTATTATTTATTTTTTTTAAAGAAAATTTGCTTCATTTTGCAGGCCAAAATTCTAGCATGCAAATTGGCAGGGTGCATCAAAACCTATTAGCGTATTTGATAATAGTTTGGTGGCAATGATGTTTTGGTTTTTTTGGCAGCAGATCATCTGTATTGAATGTTTGTGTCCATGCTGAAAAGATATATTTAAATCTCAGCTCACACAAGATTAGGTTATAGACATGAGAAACTCCACGTTTTTTGCGCGTCTCTAGTGTGGCTTGTCCACTTTGTCTTAATAAATAAATAAATAATTTAATTGTTGTTAGATGCAATGTATTGGATTTAGACAAAAACAGTATAAATAAGTATTGAAAGATGCAAAACTAACAATAATTAAACTCTTATTAGAAAGGATAATTAAAAAATTATATGTGAATTAAATATCAACTCTTATGTTACGTAAGGTATTATTTGATATAGAGTTCGTTTGATTTGCACATAGGTACAACATAATACAAAGTGTCTGGATACATCACAAATACTTGTACTATTTTTTATTTGATATTTAGTGAACATCACAAAATTTTTGTACCGTTCTTTGTTTGATTTATATAAGTACTAGTCTAAAAACCGTAAAAATTACTATAATACAAATTTGTAAAATATTTTATTGTTTTGAAAAAAAATTTCACAAAACTAAGTATTTTTAAATTTCTTTTTTTTTAACAGTCACCATTTAATTTTTTCATAATTTGCAAAATTATTAAGCCATAATTATATTTTTTTAGTTTCTAAAATACATTACTTAATAATGTTTTGTCAAATATAATTTTTTTACTTTCAAAATTTTTTGATTGGGTTGTGGTCATGTGTTGTAATTTTTAATTTTAATCTAAGAACCCATTTATAAACTTTTAATTGTGTTATACCACAGTTAAAAAGTTTTACCATAGTTTTTATGAGATAAAATTTTTAGCAATTTGTGTTGTACTCAGGTAACTTCTTTGTGTTATAATCTAAACCCATTTACAAATCAAACAAGAGATAAGAAAATTTATGCTGTGTTGTTCCTCATTTTCTAGCGTATCAAATGCACCTTATAAAATTTATGGAGTCTAGTTTGGCTGGATTTTCAATTAATCAAGATATTTGGTTGGGATTGTCTTTAAATAAACGCGGGTTGTTATTAACTATAAATGTCATCTCTTTGATTGTTATGCAAATGTCAGCTTTATATGAATATAGTTTACATAAACTAAAGATATAAATCCGAAATAAACTGAAAATTAATAGATTTGTCTTGGCGTAGTTGAAAGGTTAAACTAGCTGGGATTAAGTCGCCAAATTGCCACATTAAAAAACATGGATATGTTAAAAATTATCCAAATTTAAACATGATTACAAAATATTAGAGTTTGTGAACCAAATTTTATTTAACTCGGTTCTTTTTGAAAAATCTACGAGGAAGGATGGGATCAAGTTAGGCCATCATCCGTATTGAATCTAAATCAACTTGACTTGCCATCAATTTAAATATATTTGAGAGTTTTATTATAAAATAAATGACTTCAGCATATAGTTTTTTCCTCTTCAACCTGTAGTTTTTCTTCATTTTGAAATTTTTACATAAATTAACATATTCTTATATTATTTTGTTTTACTTATTATCATTTATTATTTTTTTCACATACCCATTATATGCCAACGCAAAATATATTATCTGCTCATGTTATTATTCTGCAAATTGACCATATGTTTATGTACTGATTCTCATCTTTATCAAAGGGCACTAGTGAGAAGTTGAAAGACTCCAATGTCGACCATTCGCAAAAGCTTGGAGTTTTTGGGACTTTGTGCGGTGACCTCCAGTGGGGTTTCGACACCTGAGGAGACAGTTCACGAAAACAAACTAGAGTTTTTTCTGATGGTCTGGGAGTTTGGAGGGAATGTTTCTCTCTCGGTTTGTCGTCTTGTTTTTATTGTATGTCTCCAGTTTTGTTGATGTCCACATCTAGTGGTTCGTTGTTTTTTTTCGCCTCTATTGCTTTGTGGAGGATCTTTGTACTATATCAGGTATAATGAAATTGATTCATCCACATTTAAATAATAATAATAATAATAATAATAATAATAATAGTAACCGTATTTTTAACCGTATTATATCTGGCTGGAACGCAATAACCGTATTTTTAACCAAAAATGTTCACAAACTTCTGTTACAATTTATAAAATGGCTAATATGATTCTTTCTTGGATTACTGCAGACTCTGACTCCCGCATTTTGAATGAAAGATCAAGCGTTCCTTAAACTTCCTCAGTTCCAGATCCTCTGTCAGCACCGGTGATCTGGCGCCCGATCAGATTCAGGAGTAGTCCGTTACCTTCTTCTCTGAGCGGGCCTGTGTCTCCATATGGTTGACTTCGCCGGTTTCAGATTGCTCCTCTTTTATTTTCCTTTTCGCTTTCCTTGTTCTCTGTTATTTTCATCCCTGGTGAGGATAGCAGACTTCTGCTTTGTTCCAGTGTTTGTTGTATTTTCATTTGTACTTTGTTGCTTCCAGTTTGTTCTTTTTTAATAAATTTGTGGTTTATCCACTTTATTCAAAATAATAATAGTAATAATGATTATGTGCTTACTTATATCTGGGTAATTGTCCCTCATAGTTAGCTACCCATGTTGATATATAACCTAATGGTAAGGCTCAAGAATTCAATGCAGGACACATTAGCAAAACTATTATAGTTATATCTCATATAGATATTTTTTTTCTTCAAGGTGTATATCATCAATCAACAAATTTTAATTCTATACAAACAACAATAATCTTAAAAATGTATTTTTTTTTTAAATACAGGTCACCAAAAATCACCACAAGAGCAAAAACCATCCTTGAAATGATGAAACCTACTAGAATCTCTCACTGTGATCTCCCTTCCAACAATCTTGGAAATAACTTTAATACCATTGTGACAATCATCACAAGCTCTAAGATTCTTCATCACCCTGACTGGTGTCCCTCCCGGAGTATTTATCAAGGCAAACACTATTGCTAGTCTCTCGCTATGATATTTGAGGGACTCTGCCTTTGTTTCTTCATCTACATTGTGCAATGCACATTGAGTGTCAGGCTTATATCCTGCTTTCTTCATTTCCTTATCCAACTCTTCCAGTTTCACCTTTATTTCAGTATTCAATTCATCATTTGCCGAAAATGTATATGTTTTACCTTTAATTTCCACCCAACTATACGCCGGCTCTTTTTTTACCCCTCGGTCTCTCATCATCTTCTTAATTTTTGCTGCATCTTCCCACCTTCCTGTTCTGGAGTATATGTTCGACAAAATTACATAGGGAGCTGCATCCTTTATCTCAGTTGTGAATAGTTTCTCCGCTGCTTGATTCGCTAGCTCTTGTTTCTTGTGTATCCTGCATGAGTTCAGAATCGAACTCCATATGATCTGGTCCGGCTCAAATGGCATTGCATCAATCAAAGCTTTTAATTTGTCAAATTGGCCTACTCGGCCTAAGATATCGATAACACAAGTGTAATGCTCTTTCTTAGGTTCTATCATGTATGCTGTACTCATGCACTCAAAATACTCCAGACCTTCATCCACGAGCCCTGCGTGACTGCAGGCCGATAGGATGTTGAGGAAGGACACTGAGTCAGGCTTGATACGCTGTTTTAGCATCTGATTAAATAGTTGGATAGCGTTATTTCCCTGCCCATTTTGTGCATATGCGGCGATCATGGTGTTCCATGAGACAATGTTTCTCTCGGGCATTTCATTGAATAGCAGAACAGTGTCTGCTAGGCAGCCACATTTTGCATATAAATCAAGCATGGCACTCCCACAGAACACACTAGACATATAGCCGCATCGGATTATATATGAGTGAAGCTGCTTTCCAAGCTCAAGCAATGCAAGGCATGCCGAAGCACGTAGGATGCTCGAAAACGTGGCTCGGTCCGGGATTGCACCAGCTCTTCTCATTTCACAAAACAAAGTCAATGCCTCCTCATGAAGTCCATTCTGAATGAACCCTGAGATCATGGCTGTCCAAGAGACTGTGTTTCTATCTGTTCTACTCCTGAACATCATCCCCGCAGTCTCCAAGTCACCGCACTTTGCATACATGTCAATGAGAGCATTTCCGACAAGATCATCTATCACTAGATCCAGCACTATAACTTGTGCATGTATCTGCTTGCCCATCTGGAAATCCGACAACGCACCCGTGATACTCAACATACTAGCAAAAGGGAACTGTTTCCGATCGAAACCCAGATACTGCATCTCCCAAAAGAGTTCTACAAACTCTCTAGTCCTCCCATCCCATGCATACCCAGAGACCATCACATTATAAGAAACATTATCCCTCTCAGCCATTTCATCGAACAACTTTGTAGCTTCGCTTACACACCCGCATTTCCAGTAGAAATCCAACAATGAATTGTTAACAAACACATTCCAATAAAAGTCTGATTTGATGATGAGACTGTGAACCTGCTGCCCAAACCGAAGATCCCCGAGCCCTGTTCCGGCAGTTAAAACTCCAGAAAAAGTGAACTGAGAGGGCTTCAACTCCAAGTTCCTCATCTCCATGAAGAGCTCCATAGCTTCACCGTGGAATCCTTCTTTAGAATAACCCATCAACAAGGCATTGTATGTCACTGTGTCCCTCTCCGGCATTTCATCGAAAAGGCATCGAGCAACATCGACGAGGCCACACTTGGAATAAGAATCCACCAAAGTGTTGCACACTAACAGTGTACTCCCAAAACCAGATTTTGCAACATGAACATGAATTTGGTTCACCAAACGTGAAGCATGAGGATCATTGCAAGCTCCGAGCAATGCGGCAAGCGCCACATGATCTGCTCGCTCACCGGAGCGCAACATCTCATTGAAAAGTTCGAACGCCTCCTTGGAACAACCCAACTGCGAGAATGCGCCGATCATGATCGTCCAGGTGACCTTAGTGCGCTCGGTGGTGAGCACAAACAGCTTCCGGGCTTCATCAAGCTCGCCGAACTTGGCGTATCCGGAGATCATCCGGTTTGCGGTGAAGGTGTTCTTGAGAGGCATTCCGTCGAACAACTTGCGTGCCTCGAAGAGATCTCCATTGTTGATGAGGGATTGGAGAAGGTGGTTTGAATTATAGGTCTGGAGATCAAAGCCGGTTTTGATCATCTGGGGGTCTGGGATTTGGGGGAGGATGAGCTTGGGAACAAGGGAAGCAATGGCGGGGAAGCCATGTGGTTTGAATGGTCTCATACCAGGACTAGGAGGGTTCGATACAATGGTCGAACACCTTGCGTGCAAGAGGTAGTGAAATTTAAAGCATGATTAGAAACAATTGTTTATTGATTTGAATTGGTTTTTGGAAAATCAGAAATGCTTTTTTATAAGTTAAGTACTTCTGGGTTCCAAAAATATTGTTTGCATTGGTTTTTCTGAAAAAACATAAACTGTAAAAACAACCTTTTTTTTTTTTTCTTTCAAAAGCTAGTCATAATCAGTTTATGAAAAAAACTGTTTTTAGCTTATTTTTATAGCTTATATTTTTATATAAAAACTAATCCAAATAGAAAATATAAAAAGTGTTTAACTTACTCTGGAGAAGCACTTCTTTGATAAGTCAATCCAAATAAAACCTTAATATATAACGCTAGTCCGTTTCCCATGTAAGCATGTAAATAAAGTCTCCTTTGGCGGACACTCTTGCATGATAGATTCTCCCTTGCAAGCTTCTGAGTAGCTAGTCCATTTAGGATATATATATATAATACAAGGAAATTTTGTTTTTCAACTATGCATTGTTTGATTTGCCACAAATTTTTAAACTTGTTCAATATGTTTCTTATTTGACAAATGAAAAAAATATATGATTTTTTTTTAACTATATATGTAAAATCAAATTAATTTGGTAGGTAATATATGGTATCCATTTCATGTTTTGCATAATAAAGTCAAGTATCATGTTATATTAGAACCGGAAAATGGAGGAAACCAAAGTAACTCAACAAGGTCAAAGCCCTGAATAAAATCATAAAGGTTTTTAATATTCACCCTATTACTACACTAAATTAGCAATAAAATTACTGAAGATATGAGATTACAGGTATCTTAAAATTAAAATTAATACAAGTAAGAATTTCGAATTTAGTAACATATATTAGAATAGATAAATATAAATAAAAATTTTCAAATTGACAATCAACTTTCTATAATTCATTTAGCATGAATTTAGAACACAATAAAACAGTAGACAAAGAAATATCAACAAAGTTTGAGTAAAACTATTTTAGATCCAGTGTGATTTTACAAAAATTCTCAAGAAACTTGACAAACCCTAATCCATCACAAGTACATCTTTTTTCTATAAAACATGCAACCACCAAGAATGGCAATCTCCGAAAAGGAAACAACAATGACTTACATCTCCATGAAAGGTATACGGTGCAAATCTATCCTCCAGTGAAGGATAGCAGTCTTTCATCATGGATTTCTCTGATTCCGCAGTCATGCATTGCAATCAAACATGAACTAGATCAAAACCATTTCAATCTTTCGATGGCAAGGAATGCTTGACACATACTAGATCATCCAATTTATTACCATCCATCTTGTACAGAGAAGCGCCGTCCATCTGAATGAAATGTTCTTGTGCCTCCTTTCTCAGGTCCGTGAAAGGTAGGACCTCCCACTTATTGTAATTTGAATGTTTTCTTGTATCACTCATGTCCGGGGATCCTGAAACTGGGCCGCCATGGCGAGCTGTACCCCAAACTTTGCAGCTGCTAAATGGCCCCAAGTCAGCAGGCTGCCCAGCTTGAGTCTTTTTCAGACTCAGAGCGGCAGCATGAGCAGTTCTTATCATTTCCCTGCTGGGCACGTCTGACCAGTCCTTCCTGCTAGCTCTCATTGGAGAATGGATTCTGATAACCTACACATATTGCCAATTCAAATCCTATCATAATGACATGCATAAGACTTAAATGTAAAAGCAAATGAAGTCTGTTTGATGGTCAATGAATGGAGAATAATTCCATGTGAAAGCAATCTTGAAGGTTCATATATCTATTTTCAGATTTTTTTTTCTATTTTTCTTTGCTTGATGATCTATCCACCAGTATTCTGCATGGAGCCATTATCTGTTTCTGTAGCCAAGGATTGATATGTAATAGTTCTGCTGAAATTGGAACTTGGAATCAATTTTATACACTTTAAAAGAATGTGCTTTTTTTGAGGATTGGGGAAAACAGGAAGCCTGGAAGCCTGGAAGTGCGAACTGATGATTAGGTTGGCATATAGAGAACTTACACCAAGGCATTCAAGAAGTTGATAATATGCTCTTCCTTGTAATGGATTGTGCCCTTTCCTTGGAGTTGAGAAGTAGCGAGTCCTGCAGGAGATAATGAAAGCACAATCTTAGTGATTATTACACATCTAACACTTCAAGCAATAAGACAAACATAGAATTCGGGGGAAAAAATTATACATCATAATCACAACCACCAATATTAAAGTATAAAGGATCCTAATTTTTATCTAGTTTAGAGTGGCATACACTTGCTAAGCCGGGGTTTGACACATTGAGAAAACATCATTAGGAGTAATAAAATTGCCAGGATATACTTGGCAAGTGCTTAGACATATGTTGAACCAGGAACTTAGTCTAAAAGTTGTCAATCAGGTTGTAGTAGACTGATCTATTTGTTCAAAAGTCTAAAATCTGAATTCGAGATTGTTTTTTGAGTTAAAAGTGGCCAGCCATCCCTTGCAGAAGAAATCCACATAAATATCCAGACAACTATTATCAATGCAAAATTTTAAAGGCACCAATAACTAGCTAGTTTTGCTCTCATAGACAAGGGAAATAGAAAATTAAACTACCATGAAGTTAGGCTGTTGAAATATGGAGCATACCAACTAAAAATCAAGGTCCAATAATATATGAAAGCTATGAACTCAAAGGCATTTAAAGGAGGCCAATTACCAACCATTCTCAATGATAGGCATACTCTAGAATATAATAGTAATCACAGTAATATTGGTAAGTCCATTGATTCTAGCCAAAGAAGCAAGAATTTTAAAATGATTTGACTGACCATTCTGTGTAGCCGGGATCAACTGTAAAACCGTATATGTTGACAACATCGCACATGGAAAGTGCTAGTTCTATAGATTTCATTCCAGTTCCCTTGGCACCCCTTCTCAGCACTATGCCTTGGAAAAGATAGACAGGATTTGGAACCATCTGCATAAAATAAGGGACACAAAGTGATCATATGAGAGTGTTTTCGAAGGCCTATAAACCATGGAGAGACAACAAGGCAGCATTAAGTAGGTCCCGCACATGTCTCGTGAATAACATTATTTACTTAATGAAAACGTTAGACAACTTAAATCACCATTTTCAGACACATCTAAGATATTAAATAGTTCCTTTAGGGGCTTCACCTTTATCATGGCATTGAAGTCTCTATGTGTCACACTTTTTATTATCAGTACCTCATCCGCTGCAAATAACAGACAATCAATTTCTCAATGTTAGTGTCAACATCCCCAAAGCACTTCGACCATCTCATAATACATTCTAAACTTACATGATCCATTGAGAATGGGAATCATATTACGTGCAGCACCTCTCACTACAAGGCGAAAATCCCTCTTTAAACCAACATACTTTGCATATTTCTACAAAATACAAAAGATAGATCACTTGGTAATGGCAAAAGCATAACAAACACTAAAAGTAATGAAGAATGACAGCCACACCAACATAATACATAGAAACAAGTAAAGATACAAGAATCTGAGAGCTAATATATTGCAACAGACAATTGAAACCTCAAGTGCGTTCAGTTATAGAAACAGAAAAAAGAAAAACACTGAGCATATGTTTGCTGACAATGAAAAAGCAAACATGATGAAACTTGATCAATATCCAAACATGATGAATCTTGATATCAATTGCTCCAAAAGCACTCATGAAAAGAAGATGCAGAATCAAAGCTAATAAAGCAGTCAAGATAAGAACAACAAGAATTTTCTTGGAATCCATGACCATGCATGGCTTTCAGCATGTATATTAGGCAAAAAAATGTTCATCATGAATGGTTCACAGGAATCATTACATAAAAATATATTATAAGACAATTTTTCTGCCAAAAGACGGTCAAGCTAAATATAAAAGATGCACCTTGAGAGATAAGTATACTGAAATAATAAATATGGAGTCTAGTGTCACAACAAATATGAGAACTACCAATGGCAAGTCATCATCAACATTTGTTGCCAACATGCAAGTGATTCCAAATGCATACTGAAAGCTGCAGATTGGCAATACATGCAAGTGATTCCAAACTTGGCACACAAATGCAAAATGAAGTTGTTAGCATCTTTAATAGGCACCTCATTAACAGGAGCTTCATTGTCTCTGATAACAGCATCATGACTGTCAATCTCTTCACCAAATTCTGTCTTTAAGAGATCCCCTGAATTTCCAACAACCGCACATGTCTTAAATTGGCGTGGATGGAAAGGAGGATTTGATGGCAAGATCAACTTAAGATGTTCTTCACAAAGAGAATGATTGTAACATTTATCTGCACCTCTAAAAACCCAAAATATCAAGAAAAGATTCAGTTTCTTCAAACAATCATGCAGTATAGTCAAGCATGATTGAAATGGAACTGAAACAGCTAATTTCTTACAACTGTGCAATCCTTTTTGCTGCATAGTCTAGCCATCCATCAGGCCGAACATCTAGGTATTCTCTTGTCAATACTGTTGTCATATTCCGGTACTGGAATTTCAAGTGGCTTAATAAAATTTTCACCTAGAGAAAAAAAATACACCTACGAGAACTAAAATCTCACCTGTTCCCACAGCAGGATAGCCTCACAGACATCATATTTGTACTCCAGTGGCTCAAAAATTTTGAATTGCTCATTGTACTGTTACCAAAAAAAGAGAACAACAATTAGACATGCATGTGCGCTTCTCCATATGAAATATTGCATTATTACAAACAAGAAAGTCAAATGCTCAAGAACCCTGAAGTAGAGGCATAGAGAAGTGCTTGACCCAGGTACTATTTGTGCCTTCTGGAAATTTAAGAACCAATTTACAGTGGTCAATGATTTCTGCAGTAAGCCCAAGTCCTCTGTTTGCCTACACAAAATTACAGTATAAGCACAGCATTAAGGCTGGAATCATAAAAAGAACTGCTTTATCGTAAAACACTATAACTACAAATATTTATCACTATCAGAATACATTAGGGGTACCAGTTACCAGTTTTAATCCTCCAAGTCCAGTAACAAGCATATTATAACAGGCAATAATGCACTAAACAATAAGAAACCATACAAAATGAATGGTTGAATAAAAAGCTTAAACATGGCATTATATCACTAAAAGCTACTGATATATATATATATATATATAACCTTACCATTTTTACGGATAAAGTCAGTACACCAAAAGTCTATTAGTTCAACACAAAATCTAGCTTTCACTCATTTGCAGCAAGTATTGAGAACTAGCTTCAATATAATGCCGCCATTACATATCTGGAATAACTCGATTCAACACTAGTAACACTGACACATTAAAAAATTATCTGGATCATGTTGTCGCCTTCCTTACAGATCGAAACGAAAGATTTTTGAAGCACATTAAAGAGCAAGCACTAAACTTTCACTAATAAATCCTAGAAAAACACAAATCACAAAAAAGATATCAGAGGTTTCGTGCAGATTCGAAGCATACCACGCATTGCTGGACAGCGGATTGGAACCCGGAGAGAATATGGATCTCGCCGCGGTTAGGGTCGGAACTCGGACCACCGGTGAAGAAGGCGGACTGGATCGTGAGGACGATGACGGTGAAGACGAGGGCGGCGCCGAGGAGAGCAAGCACCGTCGGACGCCCGGCCGGGCCCTTCGCGGATCTCATCTCGCTCGGCACTCGAGAATGGAATGTTCCGCTATTCGCCGCTTGTTCCTCTCTTGCTATTAACCTTTTCCAAAAAAGCCCCTGAAATTATATTTTGTTATTATCTGGGTTTTCACTCGCCTCCCCTGAAAAATAATTAAATTACTCTCCATCTCTTAAATTTTATCTTATTTGTTACTCTGGAGTAAATTTTAACTTAGATGGAGTATAATGTAAATATAAATAATTTTTATCTTTATTAATAAAAAATATAATATATTTTTCATATTGTCCATGCACTATAAAAAAGAGTTTGTAAAAATTTTATGAAAAATATTACTTGTTAATATAGTAATAAACGTTTTCATTTGGAAGACTATGAAATGTCAAACTCTTTTTTATAAAAAAATTAATAATTTTTTTATTAAAAATATTTTTTAAATAAAATGGGATGGGATTTTTTTAAAAAAATAGATAAATAACAAATTTATTAAAAAACACAAGTACACAGCCATACATAAAATAGTAATAATAATACACTAAATGTGGAAACAAACAATTAGAAAGCAAAGAGTAAGAGCCCAACACGTCTAAATAAAAAGAGCGGAAACCCCTAAGCAGCTTGATTAGCTTCATGCCTATATAAAGAAATAAGTGGCAGATTTTCCCAATCCTAAAAGTAGAAGGATAAAGAATTTAAAAATTAAAAATATACTTATTTTTTTCAAATTAAATATGCTAAGTAATTACTTTTGCTAAAAATTCTCAAGAGACTCGGTTTAGGGAGTTTACTTTCCGAAACCAATTACCCAGGGTTCTCTAAAAAGTGCGAAGTTTGAGGTTGCTTGAGGATTTTGATCAAAGTGTTACCAAATGATCAGTGTGAAAGACCAGGTGAAGAAAAGTTTTATAATCTCATTGGTAACATAGTAAAAACCGCAAAGAGTTTGTTGCACCTTCTCCCAAAAAAATTCTTTAGTGTTATAATTTTATTGTCCAAAATCAACTAATTGAATGGGTTGATCTTTAGTGGACATCCATTCTTCATCTAAGTAGATGACACATGATGAATTCTCTCATAGGTGTTAGGTTTCAAATTTTACTGTCATGTCCTGTTGAAATAGGGGATATGATTCGTTTGTAAATTTATGAAAAAAAAAGTTTACCTCTATGTATTTTTTTTCAAAAAGAATTGAATGAAATTTATGAAAAAAAAAAAGGAAAAATAGGGGATCAAAAAAACTACTATGGCCAGATGTTCTTTGGTGCTTGCCCTAGATACCAATTGTCATGCTAACACAGTATCTAGGACCCATATCCAATCAAAGATAAACAACAAATTCTAAATGCGTTTCTAGAACAATGAATAGCTTGCCAGAAATGAAATAAAGCAAATTATCATAAATTCCTAAATTCATTTTATTTTTCATCTATATGTATATATGTATATATATATATATATAAATCTTGCAAAAAATTATAAAAAAGTTGGGCAAATTATTCTAAATATCAGAAATGCACACAGTTTTCACAAGGCTGAGAGGACGTCGCACCGTGTGCCACGTCGATCTTTGATTCTCTAATTACGCCCAAAAAAATCCACAGAAATGGAACCATCTTGAAAGCCCTTCTCCTCACTTTCGATTGTGGCAAGGCAAGGCAAGGCAAGGCAAGGCTCTCTCTCCCTCTCGCTGTTTCTCAGAATCATTCATGTAAGTACATGTGGATAAATTTGCCTCTTTTTTTACTTATTTTCTTGGTTTTTTCTTGCAATTTTGATTCATGCTGTAGTTTTTGGGATTGATTGCTGCTTAATTCTACTGATTTTTGAATATAGAGTGAAAAAGGCGGGATTTTTTTTTAGGATATCAACGTGGGTTTTGTGACTAGATCCTTGATTTCAGAGGATGGGAAGGGATTCGGCAGAGGAGGGAGGAGGAAGCAGAGCTGGCGGGCTGGTCTTGAAGGCTCTTGTGCTTTTGGGCGGAGCTCTGCTTCTTAAGAAGCTTAGGAAGTCCAAAACTCGATGGGATCATGCCCGAGTTGTCGCTGAAGCTCTCTCTGGAGAGAAGGTATGCTTATTTCTATGTTTTTGTTTTCATTCCTATGATTTGTTTTTTAAAAAAAATAAATAAATAAATCTTTTTAGTTTCTTGTCTTATTCTGATGCTTTTAATTTTCTTTTATCTTTTGATGGTGTTGATCTTTTGAAGTTTTCTCGAGAGCAAGCTTGCAGAGACCCTGATAACTATTTCAATCTGAGGTGAATTCTCTTTTCTTGTGCTAGTTATGCTTGGGATAAATGGGATTCATGCTTTTTGTCTTGTTAACTATGCTTTACTTGAGTTTAGAGAGCAATAGAATAGATTTTTTTCTTTCTTTATTCTGTATTTTTTTTTCTTTTATTGTTTGGCTATTGTTTAGATCTCTCTATGTAGTAAACCTTTGGTTGATTTGTTGATTGACCTAGGATTTCATTGGATTTTGAGCAAGAAATTTCTGTGTTTTAATTGATTATATTATTAAAAACTGCAAGAAGAACACTTTTTAATGAAATAAACAATGCATTTACGATGGGCAAGCTGCTTTTTCATCTTTGAAAGACCTGAAAATCACTTCTGATAGGTATCTGCTAAAAAATATTTTTTGTAGCTCAAAACTGTGATTTTGGTGGTCTCCAAGCACGAGTCTAAATAAGAAGAAATCAACTAAGGGCTGGTTGTTCTGGAGTATAAGATCACAAATGTTATAGCTTTATAGTACCTTACATTCACAAGTATCACTTTCTCAATTTTAAGCTTAGTCAACTAGCCTTCTTTGCCGCAGGATGTTGAATTGCCCTGCAACAGAGCTGGTTGATGGTTCACGAATCCTGTACTTTGAACAGGTTTGTATTACTCCCCTACGCTTCCTCTCTCTCTCTCTCTTTATATGTATAAAACCGTGTCCTTTTTGTGCAAGAAAATATGACTCGACTGTTTTTTTTTTTGGTCAGGCATTTTGGAGAACTCCTGAGAAACCCTTTCGACAAGTATGGTTATTTGCGTCCTGTATGCTCAAACCCTTTGCTAAGTTGTTTTACTTGCAACTTGATTCCATAGCATGCTCCTGTAATCTGACATTGTTGGTCAGCTGATCTTATAACACTACTCTGTTTATTGTGTTTAGTCTTTTGAGCATTACCCTTTTCAAACTTGATCTCCCCTTCCGCTGATTATTTTTAATTATTGATAAATTAAACTTTCAGTTATCTGCTAAACATACTTAATTTTAGTCACATTAAAATGAGATATGATTTTTGTCCAATTGAAATGAATTTATGCTACACTTTTTATGTCATGCTATGCTTGTTTGTGCAGTTATTTATTTGCTGGAGCATACTGAAAGTTCATGACTTCATTAATTGCAGAGATTTTATATGGTGAAGCCTTGTCCTAAAGAGTTGAGATGTGATGTTGAAGTGAGTGAATTTTGAATAATAAAGAAGACTTTACATCTGATTGTTCTACTTTTTTTAAAATGTTTCAAGTATCTTTGACAGTTGTAGGTTGTACACAACTTCAAAAATAACACATGATCTTTGATATCTTATTTAATCAGTTGAGCTCATATGCAATAAGAGATGTAGAAGAGTACAAGAACTTCTGTGACCGGTCAAAAGACCAACGACCACAACCTGAAGAAGTTATTGAGGTACTATCCAATGCACAGGAAACTTGTAGTTATTTTAAATGCATTAAGTTTCTGATTCTTATAGCATCACCAATCTTCTTTTACATAACTGCGACTTTGTGTATGCAAATTGAATATCTTGTGAATTTGCAATGAGTACAGTTTGTTGCACTGTGTAGCACCTATTGTGTGGTTCTATTCGAATCTATAATACTGTTTCTGTACCATAATCAATTCGCAAATGGTTCTGTTTCAGGATATCGCCGAACATCTTACAACCATACATCTCTCGCGTTGTGAACGGGGTAAACGCTGCCTATATGAAGGTTCAACACCTCCTGGTGGTTTCCCTAATACTTGGGTAATTAAGTCTCTTATTCCAGCCATTAAAACTATCTGTGATGCTACTTTCTCTAAGAGATTCAATCTATGCATTTCTTCGTATTATGATGACTGCTTAAAACTATGTATGATGCTCCTTCTCTGATTCAACATTTGTGTTTCTTTACCTTTGCTGGACTTATAAACCCAATTAAAACAGAATGGTGCGTCATATTGTACAACTGAACTGTCGATCCACAAAAACGGAGAAGTGCATACTTGGGACCGAGGTTTCGATGATGAAGGAAATCAGGTTTGGGGAGCAAAGGAGGGTCCTTATGAGTTCAAACCAGCACAAGCATTGGGTTATAGTGACATGTTTTCCCCACTAAATTTCTCTCCAGCATTACAATTATAGTGGACAGAGGGTGCACTATGTAATTAATGTATGATACCACTCTATATTATTGTTATAGAAATTACTTATTTTTCATAGTTATTTGATCTATTCTCTGAATCTTTTTCCAATTTACATCAATTAGAAAGAGTTTAATACATATAAAAGTACTATCACTCATATGTTCATACAATAAAATTGATAGTTCAGAATTATTAACCATAGTTTCGTCCGTTGTCTGTAGGTGAGTTTATATAATTTGTTTTTTGGTCCTATTTCAACCAAGCCATCACATTTCTTAGGGGATGCAAGCCAAAAAAGATAAATTATTGGCGTAATTTTAAAGGTTGGCTACACTTTAGATTTTGGTGGTAAGGGGTGAAGGTTCCCACATACACCAAGGATTTATTTTTACTAGAAGTACATTGATAGAGTTCAATAAGTTCATCGCATCATCATCGGTCGCCAAACGCAAGGAATGAATCAAACTCGAAGTCTATTTTGAATGTTCTGATTTCCATGGGGCCGAGCTCCACCACGAGATCTGATAAATCAACTGCCCGTCCTCGTATTGCCATCTTTTGATCTTCCGCAGAACCCTCTACTTTCCATTTTAATCTCTTCTTCAGCATTGCATCCTTCTCTTGGTTGGCGGATAGGTTCATTTCTGTTATTTTGCTGATCTGAAGTGCAGAACAAGTTCAACAAGGTAAGATGTCAGTTGAGCTAGAGATGCTTTTAAGTAAAGAAAACAATGGCTCGATGCACAATTTACTTACCTTCTTGCCTGAGAACATTTTTTTAAGATCGACACTTGCCATCTTCGAGAGTTCCTTGTCCTCGTCCACCTTTCAAATTGAGTAGCGATGAATACAGACTTCGAAGTTCAGAAAATGCGTCAACAAATAGAAAGTTTTGGCATTCTTTTCAATAGATGTTGAATTTATTTTCAAAAGATAAATGATCAATAAACATAACACAGTTAAGAATTTAAGACCTCGTAAAGGTGCCCCAACCGAAGGAGGGTAGTTCCATCTTCAAGTGCCTGAGAAGTTTGCATATTAAGTTTTAAAACATATGAAGGAAGTCAGAAGAATATCACCCAATTATGTGAGTGATAATATTGAAGGACCACTGACGTAAAAATAAATGACAAGAAATCATATTATTCAAAAAGGCATGTATCATCATCCTGCATGAATTACTCAGTGCCGTGGCTCAACCATTACAAACTAAAAGCATAACGAAGAAAGTCGGAGAAAAATATCACCAAAAACAAATGTTATGAGGCATGTATCCAACATGAATTACTTTGTCCTGTGGCTCAACCATAACAACATTGCAAAAGCAAGATATTGAAATACTTTGGACATGGAAACAAACATGGCGTACCTCAAGGGTGAGCAATGCAACATTATATGGTAAACTGTAGGAAGATTTCATTGGTGTGAATTTCGGAACATGTGAACTTTTCCCCTTGTCTCCCTTCTGGACAATATGAATTATACATCAAAAATTGAGAACAATAAGGAGGTGGTGTTTCAAAAAACCTACCTGTTCTGAGAAGGCAAGAAGCAAGGGAGAATAAATTTCTTGCCCTGTGGTCCGACGCCATTTAGCTCCCTCTCCTACTGGGTCAATGCTAACATAAAATTTTCCAACGACCTGTTCAAATACAAGATGTTAAAAACCACACATACCTTTAAAAGGTATTAAACAACTAGATGCATACTGGTGCATATTTCAGCTAGAGACATACTAAACTAGTTACAGAAACATAGCACCAACTGTGACTTGACTATGTTCAACTAAGCATCAGATGAAACCAAGAACACTTCAACAAGCTGAGTATTTAAACTGTAAGCCCAACCGGGAAACCATTTCCCTGGAAATTTTAGTACACACATTTATAGCATGTGTGATTGTTTCCTGATAACAACATTTCATATTCCTTCCCTATCATTTCCATTTTGACAAAGTACATGCTAGGATATTAATGATCAGTCCAATCTGCAGAACGAATTTGTTATCCTTTCTCAAAGAAAGAGCCTATCAATATTAAACATCATAAACATTGATACAATTCTGAACACGTGCAGTTTTTTGGAGATGTTGAGGACTCACTGTCAATCCTTCACATTTATCATTGACACAGACAGTCTCATTGAGTGCCTCTGCAACACCTCGGCCATCATCGTGGAGCAATCTCCTGTATGATCATTATAAAAAAAAAGCCTGTTACATGACTCACAGATCAACATTGGAAGTTCAAACATGCCAGCGAAATCATGTGGCCACTTGAAATAAGTCATGGACAAAAGAGACAACGAAATTGATGATCAAAAGTGGTTACATGCAGTAATCGAAGTCAAGAAGAAGTTACCTATGAAGCATTAATTCTATTTGACCATCTTGTATGCTGGAACCTCCTGTGGACCGGTCTACCAAAACTGAAAATTCTGTGCTTTTATCTTCCAAATAAATTCCAAGATTGATCTGAAACAAGGTAATGTACTCCCTCAAATTGGCTTGTGCAGGTTATAAGATTCAATCATGAGCAACACTACCAACATTAAAGACCATGAGTCCTAATCTTCGTTTAGTAGAAACACAAAAAAAGTGTCAGCCTCATCATTTCCAAGGAGAAAGACTCAGCACCTTCATGAGAGACATTAGAATGTCAAACTTAGAAACAGGGTACTTACAGGATAATAATTTCCAGCAACAGGTTGGTTCACTTGCAGTTGCCAGTCTGACCTGTAGTCTCTTATCTGCCATTTGATAAATTATTATATGATCAGAGCAAAAAAAAAGAAAATATCATGCTTATGTGTTTCAGGATTAAAAATTTAACTAGGGGTATCATTAGCTCTCTTATTTGGTTGTTCTATTTACTTCACATGCTAATGGTAGATTTTCCAAAGTAGAGTAAGAATTTAAGTCCTGCCAATAACATCTGTAACTCATCCATAATAAATAAAAAAAAAACTTCTGAAAGCATCATATTGCTGAGAGAATGATCGTTACCTATCAAGTTCTCAATAAAATCCAACAAAGTATGAGTGAATGTCGGATAATTATCACAACTAGATTTTCCACAAAACTTTACTTTAGGTATAGAGAATTTTAAAAAGAAAATATATGAAAATGAAACTTCTTAAGCAACCAGTGTTTTTCAAAATATGACATATTTTGCTAAATATATATGAGATAGAAATAATTGACCTAAAAGTTTCCACCATACAGCTTTTGATAAATGAGATATGTAGTTGAGTCCTATAAACAACCGTTAAGATGTTCACTGATTGTGATCTTTACCACTGACAACAGAGAACAGAAGGCCACATCAAATTTTCTAGGATTTCCAAATTGGCCCTTGTTTTACTTCAAGAGTAAAAGATAAAAGAGTGTAAGGAAAGCATACATATTTAATAGTAGAGACTAAGGAGCAAAGCCAGTGACAATTTATCTCTCTAGAATCTAAACAATTTAACTCTCCCGCAACAATATTGATTTAGCTATTTCTAACAAGGAAGATATATATGAACATACCCTTTTGAGAAAATCCCGTCCACTGGAATCTGTAAAAAATATCTTGTTGGTCATCATGGTCGATGTCAGTTTAGTAACCACTTCTTTTCCAATTCCATCATCAACAGATATTGGCCCAATCTAAACAAGAGAGTTACGTAAAGCTAACATCTTGATTAGCATTTAGAATTCCAATGCTAGTCGTGATTTTTACACAATATAATTCTGCGTTAGCAAAGAATATTCAAGTTGGAAGAGAAAGTATTACAGCGAACTCAAATTCCACATGCTCCTTGCCTTTGTAAACTCGGGTAATCTGTAAATTCAAGACCAGTTAGCATGACAAAAACCTGCCATTGTCATCAATGTTCTACTAGAAAGCATATCATTTGTTGTTATATCTATCCAACAATTCCTTGCAAACATAAAAAGATGTAGATATAGATGGCAACAAGAACAGAATTCGATGGAGTACCAGTCTTCAATAAAGAGGGAAAATTATATTGGCATTGTTTAGGTGAATCACCTGATATATCCATGGATTAATCTGCTGATGCACCTCATCCAAGATGGGTCCTTTAAATATTTTCAAAGGCACCTGACACACAGGAGGTTAAAAGTAAAGGGTAAGTAAAAAAAAGGAACTTTTTTTTTGTCTCGTCTTTCACAATCATGAGAAAAGCTACCTGTGCTTTAGGTTTAATTGAAGTTGTTCCATTTGGTCGGAAGATATATGCTCCAGATGCCTTCACAACAAGTAGCTAAAATCTTTAGACAGTGACTTCTAAGTGTACAGCAGTGTAGACAGAAAATATTGACAGCAGAATTACCCACAACTGTGAAAATGTCATCATTAAAGAACTATAGCTACCTGAGGATCTTTACCACTTCCATCATCTCCTGGATAATAACTGAAAGACTGCTCCAGAGGTACATTGACCTTGAAGAAGAAAAACTTCATTAGAATTTCAAGAACTTCACAGAAATAGTTTAAACACAAGAAGCAATTAGTGCCAACATTTTATTTGCGAGCAATTAAAATACACTATAACAATTATATAATGACAATCAATGATAAAGGATTATGAAACAATGAAAACTAAAAGATTAGAAACCATGTTCCGAGTAATAAAACATACCAAGCTTCTACCATTAGAATATTGTGTGAGTCTTCCTTCATCTGTATTAAATAAAAGCTTCATATTTCCTGGCCCAACCTCTATGTTGCTCTTCTTGTTTTCTTGTGGTGAGTACAGAGTTGACATGACAGCATTAGATCCTGATGTAGAGTTTAAAAAAAAACATTATAAAGTTAGCAAGGCTGTTTGTATAACATAAATAATAATTGCACCAAAAGCAAGTAATTGATCCCTCACCAGTCCGTTTAGAGCTTGAGACAACATATGTGTTGAAACCAAGAGGTGGTATCGATACTGGAAATGCAAGCCAGTGTAAAGAATTAACTTTTGGAGAAATGCCCAAGTATGCCTTTACATACTGATTACGAATGGCAGCTGAGGCATTGACCAGAGGCAAAATTTGTGACACAACTTCCCTTCCTTCTGAATCATGAACAACTACATATTCACTTGAAACCTGAAGAAATAATAATAATAAATTTAGGACACCAAAAAAGAATGTCAGCAAAGAAGAAAGTAGCAAGTTGTTGCTACCCACAACCCTTAGCAGCCAGCAGGAAAGTCTTAATAAGCTGAATTCAAGCATAAAAATCATTATAATTTAAGAAGGCAAATAATTATAATATGCCGTTTTCTTAGACAGCATTTGCATGCAGAGCCCAATTCTATTCTAGACAAGTCTGACACATGGTTAAGGAAGATTTACAACACAACAAGCTATATCCTTCTATAGTTATAAAAACATTTCCAATAAATAGTTCCTGATTATCATTAATGTTGTGTGGAACATAGAAGTAATGATTAATGAATGAAGGAATAACGCAGACGCAGATACAGTAAGAAATAATAATAGCATTGCTTACTGGTATTCGCACTACATCTTCCCGTTTCCAGCCAAGAGAATTGTACACCAGAACAACCTAAAAGTGAGAGTGAAGAAATTAGAGAACTGCCAGAACAAGATAGAATTCAGGAAAAGAAAAGAAAAAAAAAAATAAAAAAGAAACAAAATCTAATGCAAATTAAGCTAAAGAATTGTCAGGGAACCTTACCAAGCTTTTATCATCAGATAGATCTGCTTCAGATTGTGGGCAATAACTTACATTCAGAAGAAGACACTGGTCAAATTCAGTAAATAGGTTATAGTTTGTGATTACACTTGATGGTGGAACAAATTTTGCAAAAGAATCAAGAATTTGGATTTAACCAAGAGATGCAAGAAATACCATTCCTACACATTTCATGCTATTTATTAATGAAATTACCTGTTCCAATTTCATTTTTGGGTTGCACACTGAATTTTGGACAGATTCCATCAAGCAAGCAAGCGAAGATGAAACCAGTTTCTCAGCCTACATAGAGAACGGAAAGTATAAGTTTACTTACAAGGTAAGAAGTGGGTTGTTAATTAAATCTATCACCTCTGCATAGCCTATAGCCAATCTTGTAGCATAGTCATTTGCCACATGCTGCTTTTCAGTTCCACTGACTGCATCATGATGCTGAGCAATTGCTAAAGCATCAGCCAAACTGTCTGTTGTTGGCCCTGAACTATTTCTGCCAATGAAAAACTCCAATTGCCTAGCTGCCTGTTTTTTAATAACAAATTATTCATATAAACTCCACATCTCACATGAAAAGTAAAATATCAAAGCAGCCAAAGAGGAGAAAAAACTTACCAGATAGTACCCACTCATCATTCTCACATAGCCCTTAAGGGCAGGCCTACTTGAAAAGTAACCTGTCCAGTATGCGTTTGGATTATCGGCATACCTGAACATACAAAAGAAGGTTTTTTATCAAAGCAGAAAACTGGATCCTGATAACTGATTGCAATTAAGGAAGAGAAACATTTAACTCACGGGAAGAAGTCGTCAGTCTTGAGAGGCCATGACTCCTTTGCAGCATATTTTGCATCAGTGTATATGGAAGGGGTTGAATATAAGGCATTGACCCTTCCATCCTAAAGCAGAATGTAACAATAATTAATCTCATCCAAATATGTTTCCAGGCTTATCTAAAGAATATATAGAAGAAAACAAGGTAGAAACAATCAATAAAAAACACAATATGGCATGTCTCATAATAAATGTGTTGATCATAGGGAAAGGAAAACAAACTACCATTACAAGTAAATTATATTTATAAATGGATCACATCAAAATACCACGGCAAATAAATTCAGCTTGATAAGGACAGATTTCCTGGTAAGCAAGGCGACTTTTGCTTGTGGTATATGCTCAAAATACTCAAATATAGCAAAGCCTCAACAGAAGCTAGTCAGTCATGCTCATAGTAATATAATTATTTTAAAAGCCTTTCATCAGTACTTGATAATTGAATAAATTTGATCAATATTCTATCAGCAATCATTGCCTTCATATCTCCTGATTCCATATCAAGGAAGAACAAAGGGAAGGACAAAGCTCAATGAGGAAAAGACCAGGAAACACCAAGACTTATTGATCTCCAGCAAGGAATATAATAGTGGTATAGAATGGTTCTAGCATGTATATATGCAAAACAAGAGAACAGATGGAAATGTAGATGTGATGCCAATCAATAAAAAGTTGGAGAATCAATCAATTACCATGAACAAGTGCAGATATGGCCAAAGTTCACAAACAGCACTGCAGTTGCGTAAGATGTTGTAGTTGAACCAAAAACATCAGTGCAACAGCACAGTTAAAAAATTTAAAAGTGAAAAGCATAATGTTTATTAAAACAAAAATTGTTAGCAAACTCTCACATGTAAAAAATTAAATGTTCAACCGAAATTTCAGTTGAATCATCAATGATAATAAGACACAGATGAAGTGCCCGCTAGAAACTAGAAAGTAGTACTAAACAACTGAATACCTTGTTCACATAGTGAATGAACTTATCCAACTGTCTGAACCACGAGTTTGCATACTGGTACTTAAAATCTGTCCCCATTGTGAACATGATGTGGTTTGTTCTGGTAATATTGGCCTGAAGCGAATAGAAGATAGTTTGTTACCACGGTAAAGACAACAGTTAAATCAAACAGTTACAGAAGTGCAGCTTTGTAGCATCACAATACTGCCATCAAATGAAAAGTGAGCACCACCATTATAACCTCCAAATTGGGGCTTGCATATTTTCGGGTGTAAGGTAATGCAGTTTTCCACATCATAAATACTTACCAGTTAATACCGGAAATACAACAAGAAAGGTAATCTCAGAAGGATTCCTTTGTTTTCCTCAAGTTAGGCAATCTCAGAAGGATCCCAAGAGCCAATAAGTAAAGCCTGATATGAGAAATTGCAGAAAAAAAAAATGATAAAACCTACCTGAGCTATTGCTGCTGCAACAAAATCATTCACTCTCTCTTCAACATTATAATCGAATAGTAGTGGATCATCCTTCAATCAGATAATACAAAAGTTAACTTCTAGGCGGAGTCTCAAATATACCAAAAGCTCGTGACTAGAAGCACCTGGACAACAGGGGAGGCATCATTAACTTCAAAGTAAAATTCACCAGGAGGAGGCTCATAATTCTTTGGAAATATGCCAGTGAAAACCTGAATATAGAATACTGAAGGTGAGCAGAGGAAAGGGGACATTGGAGATCAAAGGAAAGCATTGGATTTGAAATTGAGCAAAAAAGGTTAATTCAGATGAATTTAGCACAAAACATAATGAGATATGGAAAATAACGCCCTTACATCTGCAGAAGAGCCAAGGCTCTTCGAACCACGCCAAACAACCTCAAGGCTCTTTTGATCCTTCCTTTTCTCCCTATCTTGGTAGTCAATACGGGAAAAGTATAGAGCATCAAATCCAACCTGCCGAAAGACATTAGTTAAGACACTGCACTACATATGCTTGTATTAAAATCAGAGGAAGGGTCATCAAAGGAAAGGAATGAGCTTTACCAATAGAAATACTATGAAAAAATAAACAAATAAAGAAGAAGAAGAAGAAGAAGAAGAAGAAGCTTTTTCTCATCTCTGATTTCAACCAATAGAAAGGAGACCAAATTTAGGTAATACCTCTGCAGAAAGCAAATAAGCTTGCACAGCTGCATGCCCGAAAGGATCAATCTGCCAACCAATCCTTGGGGTCTGACCGAACTCCTCCTTGAGAAAACGATGCCCCAATGTCGTCTGGTCTATCATGTCAATGTAGTGCACTGCTGCCTCATCATGCATACACATACCACCATTTCTTCAAACCACAAAAGCCACCAATTATAATTTGAAAAACTGAAAGTCCTGATCAACAGAGGCCAACAAAACTAATAAAAAAAAATTAAAAATAAAAAAATAAAGGTTTGTGCTCACTACTAATGCGTGCACTTAATCAATCAAGATTGTTGCGAAAAACACACAGGACCGAGCTAAAAATGGCAACTTTGCAGGTAGACTAAAAGTCATGGATAAACAAAGGCCAAAAAACACTAACAATAGAGAAAATGAAGCTTGGTGTTTACTGCTCACGCACTCACTTCATCAAGATAGTTGCTGAAAACCACAAGAATGAGCTAAAAAAGGCAACTTTGCAGGTATACTACAATACTAAAACTTAATCCTACTCACTCCGTCCACGAGATTGGTGTTTGCACGCCCAATCTTGAGGCAAAAGTGCGACCAGAACACTCTACTCACTGAAGAGTGAACGTTGGGAATAATGCGCATTTATTTAAGGGAACAAAGGTAGCTCATTTACATAAATTCCAATTGCCCAGAGCTGAGTAGCTCTTTCACTATTTTCTTTATTGCATCGCTCTGCCGCCTCCACCATCGCTGGAAAAATGCCTGGCAAAACCACAAAATAAGCTAGCCACGCTCAAGAATCCAAAAACCTCAGCAATGGATCGCCTTCAAACCTGCTCAACATATATGAACTTCCGATTCTTATCCTCCAACAACGCCGTCACCATCGAATCCAGCACGTTCTGCACGCATGCCCCCTGCAACAATCCTCTCCCCAAAAAAATCAAGAAAAATCCAACAACCAGAACAAAAAATCAAAGAAAACAGGATGGAAGAGACCTGAATGGAGTTGTTAGACCCAACATAGTACTGATCTATGGTTTTCAGCCATCCAACATCATCATGGGTGTGAGCGACGATATGGACATTGAGCTTCCCGGGAACGATCCCCTGCGAGGTGTTGTACGCGATGTACTGCGATTCAACGGAGAAGAACACCACAGCGAAGAGAATAAGCTGGAGAAGGTGGCGCAAGGAGGCGATCGCCATGGATTTCCAAGGTGGAGCTCAGTGACTCCCAGTCTCACTGCCTCATTTGCGGAACAAAAGGAGATTTATAGACGAAGACCTTCGCGGAGACCGCGATCTTCGTCTCGTTGGATAAAATCGATAATTAATAATTATTAATCATTAAGATTTTAAAAAAATAATGATTATTATTATTTGAATTATCATTACAAATAATTAAATTTTATAAAAAGGTATGTTGTTAAACCTCTTTCTAAATTTAAATTTTAAAAATTCGAATTTCTCTTTGTTCCCTTCTATCATGTTTCTGGTGCTTCGCGGTATCACCCTTATCTATTTTTGAAAAAAAAGCTACGGTGCTATTTAGTTGAATTGTTTTTTAATCATTAATTCAAAATGAATTATTAATTAATTATTAGATTTTGTTAAACTGTGCCGCGGGGCAGTGGAAGCGGGAGCTGTTGATTGGATAAGATTGGAAAGCAATTGATTAATCTTCGGGCTTTGGAGTTGCATGGAGATCGTCAAAATATTTATATTTAATATTTCGATAAATAATAAATAATAAATAAGATAATTTAAGTCATGTGTGACAGTGTGAGAAGTGTGATGCACTTTACTTTTAAAAAAAGAAATGAGGCCCATTATTTTTGGCCCACGTGGGGATATTTAATAATTTCCGCGTGCACCTTAGAATCCACGTATGCAACTTATTTTCCAAAGATAGGACAGAGTTGGCGCCGCATTGATTTTTAATTTTGTCATTTCTCCTGTTTTATTTCATCATTTTATTTTTATATTCCCTCCGTTCTTGGTTTATTTGTCATAAATTCATTTTTTTTTTATTTATCTTTTTGAGAACAGAGAGAGTAATTTTAAAAAAATAACTAATTTTTTATTAAATTATGTAAAATAACTAACTTTCTTGATATGTGAGATTCGGTTATTTACGACAGATAAAAAAAAAAGGAGAGAGTAATTATTATTTAATTTATTTACATTGTATCTTTTGGAACTTAAAGATTTTTTTAATACTCCGTTCTGTTTTATCCGAATCTCACATACCAAGAAATTTAGTTATTTCATAAAATTTTATAAAAAATTATTTATTTTTCTAAAATTCCCCTAATTTATATCTTCACATTTTTCTCTTATTTAATTCCAACAAAATAGTTGAATATTAATGTTATGGGTAATTTTAGAAAAAAATAAATAAATATTTATTAATGTTAAAAAATAGCAGATAAAAAGGAACGAAGAGAGTATTCAGTTAAACAAATGTTTTTACCTTAGCTAATTAGATTTTGATTTAATTCTTATTAACTAAAAATTTATTAAAATAAATAGTATTTATTATTACTATTTTAAAAAATAATTATTTAATACATATATTTAAAAAATAATTAAATATTTAAAATGGATTTATAAAATGTTTGGTTGGGAAATACTCCATATTTATCCCCAACTAAACATGTCATTAGAGTAATTCATATTTTCTGTTAAATTTTCAATTTTAATTTTGCATTGTTTTGGACTAGTTCATTTTTATTTTGACGAGTTATATCTCATTTATCATTAATAATAAAGATAAGAGGTTTGAGTCTTTCTTTTTCGAGACAATTAATAAGAGCCCCTTCAAATTCTCTATTTTTATAAAAAAAAATAATTTTTAGCAAGACAAAGCAATCTTTGCATTTTATATCAATTATTACTTTTAAATCTAAGTTCATTAAAAATTATCAATTATCTCTAGAGTTTGTTTTGATCAGCTTTTGGAAAACCCATAAGTGTTTTTTTTTTAAATTAAGCACTTTTGGTTTAAAAATTTGTTAGTATTGGTTTTTTTGCAAGTTGTAAAAAACCCGAAAAAGCAGTTTTATTTTTAGAAGCTAATCAGAAGCAATTTCTGAAAAAAAAACTGTTTTTTAGCTTATTTTTACAGAAAATCTAATACAAACACAAAATATAAAAAAATATTTAAAACTTAAGTTGAAAAAGCACTTTTTCCAGAAGCACTTATACTAAACTTAAAAAAAAAAATACTTTTTTGAGAAACCAACCCAAACAAGGCTCTAATCTTACTCACTCATACTGGTATCAGTGTATCACAGCGGTTATATAAGAGTTTTTTTGATATTATAAAAAATTATTAAAATGATAATAATAAAAATATTAAAAAATGATGGTATAAAAATATAAAAAATATATAAGAGGTATTGATTAGGAATGTTATAAACTTCTAAAGATTTAAAGGCAATTTTTTTAAAAAAAATATTATATTTTTCATACCATGCCAAATATAATTTCATTTTTATTTATTGAACTTCAAATGTCAAATACAATTTTCATTTAAGCATGATACTAGCATTTTAATAGACTGTAATGGAAAAATTTTAATAATTAATTTCGAATCACAAGAGCATTCTCTAGTTTATTTGTGTACTCTGTCAAAATTTGTGTACACCCCTGATTTTTTTTACGGATGTTTTTAAAATAATAATAATAATAATAATAATTCTCTAATTTTCAGCTGAGTGTTTGACTGGACCCACTTGAACCTCTCGCGTAGCTCTTTCAAGGATTCATGCACTCATATTTGAGCCAAAATTAGCATAACAATTAATCAAATTTCTTCCTATTTTTTCCCCAATTTAATCCCTTTCTTTCCAAAAATGAGCATCATGTTCAACTTTGTTAATTGTCATCCAACCCATCTCCTGTTCATTCTCCTCCTTCTCCACTCCCTCAAAGGCTTCAACTTTGTGTTCATAGTGTGAGTTTTCAATCGGAAAGGAAGTTGCTTGAAGGGATTTGCTTCGATTTTGGATCTCTGGTAATTCCCTCTTCACCACTTTGTTTTGTTATTGTTTGATTTTTCTTTTAAAGGTTTCATTTTTTTGTGGTTTTTGGATTGGTTTTGTTGAAATTATAACCGGTTTTCATTCTTGAACGATTAGTGAGAGACTGAGACTGAACGGAGATGAATCGATGAAGCAAAAAGGTCTGATTTTGATGGAGCTTGATAATTCGGAAAACAAAGTTTCATTTTGATGTGCTTTTTTTTTTATTAGTTTCATAGAAATGACCACTGTTTTTTCTTTCTATGGCAAGTTCTCATTCTCTCTTTCTTGCACCAATAAGAAGCATCATATTGAGAGAAAAAAGGGATTCTCAATGATTGTGAATAGGTGATAGAGAAGGCAAGGATTCAATTCGATATGTTTGTGTGTGTGTTTTGGATTTGTTTCATGGAAATCACATGTGGTTTTCACTGCTCTTGTATCTTCTCTTTGAAAAGATAGAGAAAGCAAATATATATTTGGTGTGCTTTAGATTTGTTTCATAGAAATGGTCACCGTTTTATTTGGTTCGCTTGTGTTCTCTTTCTTTCATTCATGCACCAATTACAAGCAACTGATTGAGAACCTAAGGATTCTGAATGAAGTTGGTGATACAAGTGTTGCTCAATGGAATTCAGAATTGCACCAATCTAATGGCCTTTGAATTAGTACAAAAGGAATTCCTCAGTGTACTACAAGTTCTTTGGCTTCTCAATCTCCCAACTGTAATTGTTTGATCCATGAGAAGCGATTGATTGGAAAGATTGGTTGTTTTTAATCAAGAGGAATGCATATTGAATAGCTTGCTATGAATTAAGAGGAATTCAGAGTGAAAATCACCGATCATTCTATTTTCTTTTTTTTATTCGTTTAAGTTTGCCATTGTTGCGCGAATTAGCAAACATGCCTTTAGTTGAAGTGGTTGCTATATCTTGCTCGATCAAGCTTCCCCAATGCTTCATTCATCATACTGACTTTTATAATCAAACTAATACATCCTCAAAGTTATCTCTTTAGGAATCCATTGGATTCACCAAGCAGAACCATGATCTGCATTAAGATGATTGTAAACATTAATTACTAGAACTGAAAACATTTCAGATTGAAAAATAATAATTTTCTCTGTTCTTTTTTATTGTCTAATGTTGCCATTGTTGCTCAAGTTAATTAGACCTTAATGCAAGAAACACACATCTTTAATTGAACTAACTGCTGTATTTTCTTTGCTGCATACTTCCACATATATGATCTAACTACAGTGAATAGAACTAATGATCTGCAGCAAGATGACAAACAAGGCACTATAGCTTGAGTGAAAAGCATTTCAAAATGAAAATACCAAACTTCCTTTCTCATGTTCACTGTTTCATTTGGCCAATTAATTAATGTTGCAGAATGTCTTTAATCAAACATACAATTGAATCTTGTTTCATGCACATTCTCTCACTGTTTCATTTATGATTTTACTACATATGATCAAATTACATATTCTACAAGATTCTGGGAGAAGAAAGATGATGTTAGGAAACCACTGGGGAGGATCATTTGAGATTCAACAAGAGCCAGGCACTGATGATGATCACAGCCAGTGCATGGATACTGACAGAGGTGCTCTGCTTAGACATAACTTAGACGAGATTCAGTTAGGCTGGCTCCGAGGCCCTCAGGACATCAAGCAGCACAAGTACGTGGACTTAGGATGCATTCTTTGCAAGCAAAAGGTGCTCAAATGGATTATATACTGCACCTTGATCACTTTCATTGCCATTGGACTTCCCATCATTATTTCTAAAAAGCTTCTACCCAAGCACAAGGAGCCAGTCCTTCCACCTGATAAATATGCCATTGCCCTGAGCAAGGCCCTCCTCTTCTTCAATGCACAAAGATGTAAGACACTCCTTGTGCTTCTTCAATATGTGATACAAAATGATAGAGTTTATATAATATATATGTGATACTTATGAATCTAGCTAATGGTTGAATGTCATTTATTGTCTGCTTTCTCACACAGCTGGCCAGTTGCCAAAGAACAATGGTGTGCCATGGAGAGGGAACTCTGCCATGAAAGATGGCTCAGAACTTTCAGATGTGAAAGGAGGTCTGGTTGGTGGGTATTATGATGGAGGGGATAACATCAAGTACCATTTCCCAATGGCTTTCTCCATGACACTTCTCAGCTGGTCAGTGATAGAGTACAGTCACAAATACAAAGCAATTGGAGAGTATAACCATGTCAGGGATATCATCAGATGGGGCACTGACTACTTGCTAAAGACCTTCAATTCCTCTGCTTCCTCCGTTGATCATATCTACACTCAGGTACCTAAAAAAACAGAAGTTATTTGTTTTCAATTACTAAGCATAATTTGATATGGAAGCTTGATAGGTGGGAATGGCAGTGGAGTTCTCAACCAGTCCAGATGATCATTTCTGCTGGCAAAGGCCAGAAGACATGAGCTATGTGAGGCCAGTGCAGCGGAGCTCCTCTGCATCTGATCTAGGTAGCGAAATCTCTGCTGCTCTCGCTGCTGCCTCAATAGTCTTCCTCGATGACATCGCCTACTCAAGAAAACCTCATCAAGGCAGCTGAAACAATATACAAATTTGCCAACAATTATCCACAAGCAGCATACTCTTTGAACAATCCAGTCATTGAGCCTTTCTACAACTCCACTGATTTCTGGGATGAGTTCATCTGGAGTGGCGCATGGATGTACTATGCCACTGGCAACTACAGCTATGCCACAGCTGCAACAGACTCAAATCTTGCTGCTAATGCAAATGCCTTCTCAGGGTTTCAGAATTTAACTATGTTCAGTTGGGACAACAAGCTACCAGGTGCTGAACTAGTCCTTACCAGGCTCAGAATCTTCTTGAATCCTGGCTATCCTTATGAGGACATTCTCAGCAGATACCACAGCTCCACAGACCTGAACATGTGTTCTTTTCTCCGAAGATTCAAAGTTTTCAGGTGGACTCCAGGTAATAAAAAATGAACAAATTAAAATCACAAATTCTCCTTCTTGTTTCAAGTTTCTGACAGATAAATCATAAATGTACTAATTTGGTGGATGGAATGCATGATGAAGGGGGATTGATTCTGCTAAAGAGACCAAGACCATTGCAGTATGCAGCAAATGCCGCATTCCTTGCTAATCTTTATGCAGACTATATGAATGCTTCAAATGTTCCTGGATGGTATTGTGGCCCATACTTCATTTCTGCAGATGATCTCCGAAGTTTTGCTGCTTCTCAGGTACTTCTCCCTTTGACCAAGTATATATGTATGTTTTGTGTATATTATGATGCTTCAATCTAACAGTTTTTAGTTCATAACTGTAATTAGGTGAATTATATCTTGGGAGCAAACCCTAAGAACATGAGTTACGTAGTAGGGTACGGATATGCATGGCCCATGCACGTACATCATCGTGGAGCATCAACGCCAAGAGATGGCAAGCATTATGGGTGCATTGAAGGAAGGAAATGGCTGCAAAATAGAAACAAGAACCCTAATAACATCACAGGGGCCATGGTGGCCGGACCGGACCACGGCGATGGCTTCTCCGATATGAGGACAAACATGAACTACACGGAGCCGACACTCGCTGGCAATGCAGGGCTTGTTGCTGCTCTGGTGTCACTGACGAGCAGCGGCGGAGATGTCATTGATAAGAACACCATCTTCTCCTCTGTGTCTCCTCTTAATATTGATGATCACCCTTCTCCCTCGCCATGGAGTCCTTGAGAGATCTCCCCATTCATTGAGGTTGTAGTTTTTTCTTTTTTATATATATATATATATATATATATATATAGTTAATATTTTATGAATTTCACATTTTAGGATGATTTGATTAAAAATTTAAAGGTGAGCTTTAAATGAATCAATCTGTTATATTTTTTTTACTCAAATTTATATATTTTTTTCATTTCATAGTTATAATGTATGCCTGTTAATACCATTATTATATATAATCTGAAAAGGCTAAATTAAAGACACCAAGTGATAGTTCATATCTCAGACATGAAATACCCGCACAACATCAAATTCCACTTGATAAGCATAAAGACAACTAAAAAATTTATAACCATATTGAAAATTCTATTTTTAACCCATATTATGTAATTTATTTCACCAATTTAAAGCCAATCCAAGTTTGGTATGACAAAATCCTTTTCTAAATTTTTTTATAAAGTGATCCATAATCTTAATACATGTTAATATATCTTTTGGTGTAAAATGGAAGAACAACATTTTATTTTTTTTAAGTAAATGTGAATAAATTATAATTTTATTAAAAAATAAAAATAAAAATGATGAAAATAATAAGGTAAAATGACAAAAAGAAAAGAAAAAAAAAACAGAAAGAACTTCTCTATTTTTATAGCCAATAGTGTCCTTCTGCTTACCTGATTTTGAATAATTATATCCTTTTCAATTAATTTATTGATTTTTGAAAATGATATTTATACGGATCCAGCAGTCATTTGTATTTTGAATCTTTTGACTGGAGACCACGCACGTTGCACGTGAGTTATCGGGTCGGATTTGAATGGTGTTATCGGGTAGGATCCATTAACCTCGAGTCGGTGTCCTCGCTATTTCGATGGAGAGAGCGAAAAGAGAGACAGAGGCCGAGATAGAGAGGGCAGCCATGGACGAGAGCTTCGAGTTGCGCGTGAAGCGGCTCTTCGGATCCCACCTCTTCGACACCGTACCGAACAGCTCCTTCCCTACGTCGTCGTGGTCGGTCGCCAGTGGTGAGGTTGAGCGCCGTGAGTGGAATCGCGAGCGGGGTGCTGATCTGGAACGCGAGGACATCCCCTGCGCCTCCGCGTTTGATGAAGGTGGGTGCTTCTCGAAAAAGTACAAGGGAGGGAGAGGTCGCAAGGAGAACTTTGAGGCCGATCTTGATGACCTTGGTGATGATGATGATGATGATGATGATGATGAAGAGGAGGGAAAGGGGGAAGATGCGGAGGAGAGGGAGATCCGCTCCTCGGTCGGCTTGGATCCTACCTTAGATAACGAGGTACGATTCCTTCTTCTTCGATTTCTCCTTCTTAATTTTATTTAATTTTTTATTTATTTATTGTCATTTGGTTGCATTTTTGTTTTTTAAATTTTGAAATTTTGAGGTGCTAATAATCTGAGAAATTTTTTTAATAGTGATTTCCATGTTTAGTTAGTAGTTGCCTTCCAGCTCTGTTTGCAAATTGATCCTTTTTATCCATGCTTTATAGCATCGAAGTTCAAATCATGTTAGCGGATGAGTATGTGAAACTTGGATTTTGGCTGATGATAATGAACTTAGTTTCGTGATGCAGAGGTGCTTGGATTTTTTATTTTTTTTTTCTGTTTTTTTTTCTGCTTTTCAAAAATACAGGGGTTGCCATGTGGTTGAATCCATGAGTTAGCGTTGCTTTTGGAATGATGAGATTGTAGAGAATGAAGTGTTTTGTGATTGAGAACATGACCAGATTAGATTTAGTTTGCATCATATGGGGCATCATGTTCTGTGATAAGATGCGCTCTTTCTGTAAGTCTTATATATAGTATTTAGAGCAGTGATGAAGGAGAGCGAAGGTCATGTGTGATTGATTGGTTAAGGAATGAATTTGATTTTACTTTGTACATCTTTTTTTACACTATAGGCATTTGATTTTTGTTATTCATAAGATGAAAGAAATGTGAGATGCAAACCGGATGGAAATGGTGTGAAGTAGCTTGTAAAAGAATAACGATAAAGGATGATATTTGGTGGGCTTTTGGCATGCAAAAGTTTATGTGATAAATGCATGGAAATGATATGAAACAACTAAGGTGCATGTTGTCTTTGTCGAAGACAGCATTTGTTGTCTAAGAATGAAGTATAGGTTAAACATTGCCTTACTCTTTATAACTTATATAGTAATAGTAGAGTTGATAGACTCTTTTTGATTCATTATTCTTCAGTGAAAACAGCTTATCTTTTTTTACATGTTTTTGCTTCATTATCACATAATGGATTCTATTTTGAACCTGGGTGTGTGACCTGAACCCTTCTCATTTTAATGTTTTGTTTCCTTTATTTTCCATTATTTTACTATGATAGAGAAATAAAATTTTTATAGAAGATAATTGATCTCCCTTGATCTTCCAATTCCTGATTTTACTGACTTGACAATGTCTCCGCAGGATGAGGAGGATGAATATGACAAAGCTGCCTTTTTCAAAGATGACATGGATGAACGGGTATACATGAGGGATGTCAAAGATCACGGTCCTCATTTAAGCTATTACAGCATCATTTCTGATCCATTTGATGAGTCATTTGAGGAAATCAACCCTTACCAAAGGGATCCACGGGCGGATCATTTTGCAGCGAGGAATAGGATTAATGAAGACAAGGAAGCTGCCATTACAGATCCTCATGTCAACACTGACAAACCTGCAATGGATTTACAGGGAAAGATAACTGAAGTTGATGCTGGTCTAAAGCCCATTTTGAAACGAAAAGAGGTTGTGGTGAATCCTAGGCCAAAGAAACGTGTTCGTTTTGATCCTGGGTGCGAGAATAACCATGACAAAGTGCCCCACGAAGTACAAGATTTCCATATGGTTCCACAGTCCATGGAAACAACTGCTGTGTCCGATGAGGATTCAACCCTACATCAGGAAACCACCCCTGCAGTACCTGATTATATAAAGAACCCCGCAAAGTATACCCGCTATACCTTTGACTCATCAGATGATTTTGATGATCGGGCTAATAGGTCTGCTTTTGAAGACTTCCGCAACTTGCTGAAGCAATCGAAACCTGAGAACTTGGAGCCTGAATTTACTTTGGACCTTCCCCATTCCATACTTTTCACTCCTCAAAAGAAGAAGGCTGGTGATCCTATGTCAGTTGATGATAGCCAAAAAATTTTGGTTATGGGCAAGGAACCTGAGCATAACTTGGTCCATACCATGGGCATTGCAGCAGGGGAAGCCCAAGAAAATGATGCATGTGAAATGGAAGAGGATGACATCACAGAGAGGAACCTTAATGCAAGGAAAGCAGATCGCAAGTATCGTTCAAAGACATCCACATCTGATCCTGCCTGATTGTCAAACTATGAAGCACTATTTAATCGGCAGGTTTAACTGGACTTCATCCGTTTAAGGTTTTACCTCTCTTTACATGTTACATGTACACTAGGAATGTGTTCAAGCAGCAGGCCAGAGATGCTAGTGAGGGTGTGTGATTGCTCGGTTTTACTCTGTTCATGATAATTTTCTTGCAATGTATTTTGTTAACTTTCTGGTAATCCTAAGCAGAAACCTGATAATCCGGTTCAAAATTCATAACCATACTATACAAAATCATTTGTAAATCTTGAGAATTTATGAAGAGAGAGAAACAATCACAAACACTTCCAAGACTAAATGTCAACCAAATAAACAGCACCATGGTGCTCCAGGACCACCTCTGGTGTTTACCCCTACATCCTGTTGTATTCCTATAAACTCAATGAAACTAAAAAACAATGAAAACTCACACTCATCTCCTAAATCAATGCAGTCAAGCACTAATCTATCTATACAATGGTTTTGCAATGTCCTTCACTCAATAGAGCTCTGCATTTTCCTACAATTTGTCAGCAATTCTCCCAATGGCATCTGCCAATTTTCCAAGCACACCAAGCAGGCTATCTGCTTGGTCCTTCCTCTGGTCTCTGTCTAATTGGTAATTCATATTTTGAGCTTCTAGTTGGGCTGTCAGCATCCTACTGTTCCTCTCTAGGATTTCTATTAGTTGATGCTGCAGATTGGTGTCACCAGAGCCACCACCACTTTCCTCCGGTGATACCCGTCTCCGCTTCTGTCCTTCCCGAGACGATGAGCCCTTCTCCGGGTTTTCAACTGCCTGTGGCTGATCTTCAGCCATGCCTGGGAAATCTCAACAGTTAAAAAAACATACATCAATGCAAAGCTTTACAGAGTTGCATCACTTCCCTACACTACAATAATTTGGGCATGCCTATAAAATCTCAACAGTTCAAAAACATACATCAATGCAAAGCTTCCATCACTTCTCTAAACCCCAATAATTTTAATGCATAAACATCAGTAAAACCCTTCAGAATGTTCATATAAGTTTTAGTCCCAATTGTCATTATACCAACAACAAATACATCAATCTTCTCTTGAATACACACTTTTTTAACATTGTTGCATAGATAAATTAAGGAGCTAATTATCCAACAAACATAGAATGAAAGAATTAGCATCTTACAAATAAAGTTTGTATTAAAAAAAAAAAATCTTATTTTTATTTTTAACCAATTGAAGCAAATTAATACCTGGTTCAGATGCCTCCGGATGAGATGGTTCATACTTCTTCTCTACACCCACTCAAAGAAGAAAAATAGCCAAAGAATTACAAGTTAAAAAAAATAAATAAATAAAACAGCAACAAAAATAATAATCCTCAATAGACCATAATCCAATCAACAAAAACAACTCTTATAATCCACCAAACATCTTACGCAATTAAAAATCAACCCAACAATACCAGCAATTCAACAAGAACAATAATTTATCCAGAAAAGAAGAAAAAAAGGTTTTTTTTTTTTTAATACTTTCGTGAAGCAATCAAGATTCAAGATATGAATTTTTCTCATTGATTGCCAAAAGAAAAGGCCAATTTTTTTTTTTTAAAAAAAAGAAATAGTTCATCGATGAGAAAGAACCACTCACCGGAGATCGGCAACGCCACCACAGGAGTCGACGGCGCCGCCCTCTCCTCCTCCTCCTCCTCCCCCTCCTCCTCTTCCTCTTCCTCGCAATCCGAAAACAATCCATCCTCCCCCGCCGTCCTCCCACTATCAAACACCGCCTCTTCCTCCCCGACCACCGCCGGCACCGCCACCGCCGTCCCCTCCAAAATCTCAAACACTTCCCGATCGAAAAACCCCGGCAACCTCCTCTCCCTCCTCGCATCATTCCTCATCGCCCAAAACGACTCCTTCCCCGCTCTCTCCCACTCCTTAATCTTCTTATGATCGCCGGCGAGATTACTCCACCTCTTCCGGCACTGCACCGGTCCCCGGTCCACCCCATGCCTTTTACAATAAGCGGACACCGCCGCCCACTTCGGTTCTCCGGCCGGTCCTCCGGCGCGCCCTGGCCCTCGACATCTCCCTCTCCCTTCCACCACTCTCTTCCCCTCGATCAACACAAGTATCTCTTGTCTCGTCCACCGTGGTAGCCTTCCCGCCCTAACGCCGTTCCCCGCCGCCGCCGCCGCCACCGCCGCCGCCGTTTCCATTCCCCTTCACGGCGCTTAACGCCGTTAACCTCTCTCTCTCTCTCTCTCTAAAAAAAAATCCAATTTTTGAGGGTAGAGAGAGAAAGAGAGAACAAACGAAACAAAGAAAGAGGGTTATATGAAGAGAAGGGCAAAGGTCACAATGGAGCCTAATTAGTCAATCAATTAATCTATCCTTTAATTCTCTATCCATCCATATATATATATATATATATATATATATATAATTAATTAATTAATTAGAGGGTCATTAGACATGGATTTTAGATTTGAATTCCTATTTATTTATTTTTCCCTTTTTTCACTTATTTATTTTTTTTAAAAAAAAATCTTACAATTGCTTATATACCCTCATAAAATATAAATATTAAGAAAATTTTCTCCCAAATAAATCTATTCTTTGTAATTATTAACATTACTTACTTGAAAATAATTTGTTTAAAAAAAAACTCATTGATGTTGATGGAAAACTATTTATACATATAAAATAGGAAAGGAAGGGATATCCCTATCCTAGTATGAAGGTTGACAAGGCTCCACCACCTTCCTAATAGTATTTTGTGGGATGGAGAGGGATACCACTAGTGGTTTTCGGACCTTGTTTTACAAGTGATTAGGACATGATTAATTAGAAATAATTGTGCTTTGATATGTCAATTTTCTTTTTAGCAAATAAAATTGATTGTCATGGACCATGCTTGCAACTTTTGATCATTTCTTTTGGTTAAATACAAAATAAATATCAACAGAATTTATCTAAATAATAGAGATTTTAAATATTTTGAGTATTCAAAAAACATCAGTTAAGAATTTATCTCATCCCATACCCATATTGATTTAAAATTTATGGCTAGTCGAAGACTGATGTGTCAAGAAGAAGATTAATAAAAAAAAATAAAAAAACACAAAATAAATAGTATTAATAATCCTTAATCAATGGATTAATGAGGATGAAAATTATAATTGTCCATTGACAAATGAGAGGGCTAATTAGTGGGATTAGGAGGCATATATGTCTCTATGAAGTGATTGGGGGTCACTAGCCATGGGTGGGTCACAAGATAGTTTTACATTGTGATAGCCACAAGAGAAGAGGGGGGACCAAAGGAGAGAAGATGCCCTTAAAATGGGTCATATTGGCCGGCTTGAGTGGACAATTGGAGGGCTCCTCCAAAACTCATTAAAATTTAATTTTCTATTAATCATCTTATTAATCTCATTCCCTTAGTCCAATTCATGGGACCCTCTTCTTTTGGGGCAATGGAGAGTGAGGTGGTGCCTTATCAGCATCTATGACATCAAATTTGATCCTTTTATTTATTTACTTTTTTTATTATTTTAAATTTTAAATTTTTAATAAAGACGGATTTAAACTCAGTTCAAACAAGATAAAAGTACATATGTATTGAGCCATTTAATCTATATTGGTGCACACTTTTGATATGATTTGTTTATTTTATAAAAAAAAAAAAAAATTTAAAATTGAGATTATTGATTCTATATATTAATAAAAGATTAAAACGTAAGAGATATGGGGGTGTTTAATGGTGATACGAAGAGAAGTGATTCTTTTTCATTTATTATTATAGAGGGTGTCTTAAATAAGAATTAAGAGGGGGATTAAGATTTGATTTTGGAATGATAGCTGTGGGTCTAGCTTTAACTTTGCTGTTATCTTTAGTGGCTAATGGATCCACTGTATAATATTGTAGCCACTCTTAATAAGATTTAGGAGCATTTTTATTTAATGTTTTTAATGGACAAAGTTGGAAACCAAGTTGGAAAAATCAAAGGATTAGTGATTTGAACGTAAATATATAAATATATATATATATATATTTATTTTTTTTTAAAATCTGAGGATAGAAAATTCAAAGCAGGTTTGTGGGGATTTTTTTTTAAAAAAAAATTCCTTATGCTCCTTGTAATTGTTGATAACTACTCATTGAATTTTTCATGATTATTATGACCTCTTACCTACAGTTATTTGTGAATTGGATTTAAATTTTAACTAAAAGCTATAAAATGCTCTTATCGAGTCAAAACAAAAAAATACATTAAAAAAATATAAAAAGTTTTAAAAAAATAATAATCATCCTAGCAATTGCAATTGGAGAGTTAGTATTTCTTTCTTTTTCTAATCAAAAGTCGAGAATATGAATTTATGGCTTATCCATATTTTTAAATAAAATTAAATATGATTAAAAAAAACTAAAATTTTAGAACTTTCAGCATTCATGTAAATTATCTAAATAAAAAACTTCCTATTTTGGCAATCCAAAGAAATAATGCATAATATTGAAGATTTCATACAACTATCTATAATAAAGACAAAATAATATTTTTTTTGGCAAAACTATAAGGTTTCAATTATAATTTAAAGCTATATATATATAGTGATTATTATTATTATTATTTACCAAAATTAGATTTGAGGAAGGCCCAATAAGTGCAAAGGAAAGATAAGGGCAACCAAATCCAATCTACTTTTTTCCATATTCAAACTTAAAGTAGAATGGGCAATGGAATGGAGCCTTTGCTTGGGTGGGTCATCAAGGCACCAAACCCATTTCCTTCTAGTCATTCTTTTTTTCATTCCATGGACCTCATTTTGACTACCAAAAAAGATAGCTTTAATATTGGCATGATTAGAATCTCATTTTTCATCATTCCATAACTCAATATTATTGGCCCCTTAAAGGTCAATCCTTTGTGCACTAGTGGATAATTCATTTGTTTCTATTTATTATTTTTAGTTTTTTCCCATGCATCAATATATATATATATATAATAATATATAAATAATTCCAAATATACTGATGAATTCTTGATTTATTGTCACTAAAACCAATATATAGGATATTTATATTCTTAAAAAAAATCATATTCAAATATCAAATCAGGCAAGATAAGAATATAAGTTATTTGTGACATCTCTGACTTGTCCATTATATAAAAAAAATATAAATATATGCAAAAAAAATTATTGAGGTATTGGAATGAAAACTTTTTTGTGTTATATATTTATTATCTTTTTCAGGGGAAAGTTTAGATAAAAGTTGAAAAGAAAAATTCTTCAATGCTCCATTCACCTCTCTAATTGCATCTGTTAAATGTGACTAAAAGAAACACTATGAAATTATAGAGCCACAGACTCAAGGGACCACTAAAAGTGGGCTCTTAGTGAATGACTAATGCCTAATGCCTAAATCAAGAGTTGCACAACTTATGTTGCATCAATGAATTTCTCCACCATCTTAATATCTTTTATTTATTTATTTATTTTTTCTATCAATAGTTTTATGCAATAATTAAATTATGTGAGAAATGTACTCACTTGACATGAAAGCTCCTTTAAAAAGAAAATTCAAGCAAAGAGGATTAAAGTCCACAAACACACTTATGTTATGCATAACTTCAGTCTTCATGATAATCATAGCTCAAAATAAGAATTGAAGATGTTCTGTTTGACCAGTGGAATTATGATTCATTAACCAAAAAAAAAAAGTCATAATTTGAAATGTAATTTTACAATTATAATCTAATAGAAATTATTAAATATAATAATAGTATTAAAAGAAATGTAATTTTACATCCGTTGATTCTTTAAATATATATATATATATAACTCATAAATTTAAAATCTCAATTGTTAGTTTGAGATAAAAATGAAATACTATAACTCTCTAGGGGTGGTCACTTTGAAGAATTTTGGAGTGTAATTTTAATATAAAATAAATTTAAAAATTTAAAAATAACTTCACAAACTTTCAAATTTATTTTGATATCTAGTTTTTGGTTATCATTTGTTGAGTTGGTATTACATATAAATATATTACATTTAAAACTGTCCTAAATATAATTATTTTTTTCAAATTATCAATTTTTATAGTTACTCCATCAATATCATTAGTACCACAATTTTAATTAGTGATCATTTTTTGTCTACAAAATGGAGAAAAATCCACGTTGCAATAAATATAAAACAACAAAGTTCATTTGACAAAAATGATATTTCCTGATAAATTGATAGAAAAGGATTTAAATGATTAAAAACCCATAAAATTACAAATTTTATAAAATAATAATTAATAAAACACCGTTAGAATTAGATTAAGAAAAAGAATACTTTTCTCAAGAAAATAGTATAACTGTTTGTCAATTTTTTTTATTTTTTTCATAAATTAATTGAGACCCCCCTCAAATTCTCTATATATATATATATATATATATATACCAATAATAAAAAAGGAAATTCTAGATTGAAAAGATAACAAAAAAACCAAATGGGCCAAATGTGCTGTACTTGATTAGAGTTGGGCCCATTAAACATGAAGATGGACAAAGCTTCGTTTCCATTTCCCGCCAAATTGAGAGAGAGAGAGAGAGAGAGAGAGAGAGAGATGGAGAGCGGGGATGGAGGAGATGGGGAGATCGAGAAAGAAGAGGACTTGGAGATGGGGGAGCTGCTCAAGGATCGTTTCAGGCTCTCCGTCATCACCATTGCGGAATCAGAGGGTTCGTCCATCCCCTGGATTCTCCTTTTTTCTTTAATATTTGATTTACTAGGTTTTCTTCAGCGATGATGGTGTTAATCTTCGTGTTTTGATTAGTCAAGAAGCAATCCATGGAGGTTTCGGAGACCGTGGTGGCGTGTATCGCTGATCTGGCTTTTAAGCTCACAGGTCGATGCCTATGCCCTAATTTCGCTTACTTTTGGGTTTCCAAGCATTTTAAGTGGTTTTTGTTTGCTGGATTAACTTGAATTTATCACCTAGTTGATGTCGCTTTTTTCAAAGTGGAATTCTTGTATTGAATTTGCAGTCTTTTACTTTGTAGACATAATAATTGCTAAAATGAATGAAATTTCAGATTTTGATGCAATACTGAAGCACAATTAATATAATTTAGGCATGTGTTTTCCTTTTCTTTTATTGCTTATAGATGTGATCCATGAATGAGAGTGATTGTATCACAGTGAAATTCTTTGATTTTGAAACTTCTGATTTATAGACAACAATTTTATATATTTTTTTTTGGGTTGTGTGATGCAGAACAGTTGGCGAAAGATGTAGAGATGTTTGCGCAGCATGCTGGCCGGAAATCTGTGAATATGGAAGATGTTATTTTATCTGGTAATTATTTCAGATCAATGTTGGAGTATTTTTATGTTGAATTATAGCAAGTTAGGATTTATTTATTGTTTGAATTTCAGTACCAGTTCTTATTAGTATTCATAGTACTTTGAGACTAGCTTTCTGGGAACTATCTTCTAGTGGTGGTAATCCTTTCTAAATTTTGTTTCAGCTCATCGAAATGCACATTTGATGACCTTGTTGCGGAACTTCTCTCATGAACTGAAAGGGAAAGATCCCCAATCTGAGAGGAAGAGAAAGAAATGCTCAAAGAAGAATGATAAGTTGCTCCAAACTTGATTGAGGAACTCTCTGATGCCTAATCTGCAGTAAGTGGTAATCTTTTAGTTTTTTGGGAAAACTAAAGCGAAGCTTAATGTTTAATGCTTTTCCATCAAAAGTTTGTTCCAGTCCTTGCCAGAAAGGTCTTGAGATTTTTTTTTTTGTATTCATAGCCAAATATTTTCACTGGAATCCTAAAGCCATCAAGTATCATGAGATTTACTAGTTCTACATGCTTCTGGCCTATTGTTGTCATGAATTGGACATTGGCTTGTATTATCTGATGGTCATAGTCTTCAATTATACAAGTGATCCTCATGTCTCATGAGTTGTTTCCTTTGATAGGCAATTAATGAAACAAGGATTTGTGGTGTTCATTTTTCATAATAAGAGTTTTAATTGATTAAATGATCTGATTTGATGGCTCTGGTCATGAATCATGGTCCACAATAGGCGGTATGAGAACTAGCATTCCATACCCCCATGACATTATCTAATAGAATATGCTAGGAAATAAAGAATGTGTTTATTTCTCATTTCATTTATTGCATATTCTTTTTCTGTAGATTTAATATATCTAGAGCTGTTAAATCATTCTGAAATTTGTGACTTAAAAGGTTCTAGCTTTCTCAATGTGACTAAGTTCTTTCTTGATGGTATTTTCCCGTATTCTGTTATAGACTTATCAAAGTAGTCCAAAGGCCTTCAATCGCCATTTTCATGTGCTTCAGAAAATTGAAATATTTATTGTTGTGTTTGTTCAAATATTCTTCTATCAAGAAATTAAGATTTATTAAGTCTTAGCTCAAAATATTGATGTATTAGAATTCCTCACTGGTTTTTATGCTTTCTCATTGGGTTTCTTCCAAGGTCTGAAGTTTGCAACATCAAACTATCAAATCTATAGCGTGCACTCTTAGTAATCATTCATTAGATAATTTACATGAAACTATAACTTTCTTCTCAGAATGAACTTTGTCTTATTTGATCCAGTACTTGCTTATTTGTGTACGTAACACATCATTTATTCCCTGATTATTAATATTCTGCTTATTGACCTTTATGATTAATTTATTGGGTTTTAATGTTTAATGCAATTGTGGATAGCAATATTTCCTTGAGGCTGATATAAAAATAACCCTGCAGTGGGTAGTTAGGAACTTATGTTATTGTCCAAAAATTCCTTAGAGATACTCAAGGGTTTTGCTTTGAATAAGGACAACATATAACAATATCCAGATAAGGATTGGAAGAAAAAACTACTTAAGTTGCTGGACTGGACTGAGCATCCAAGGCAGAAACAAAATCTTAATATATATTATATAATGCACAAACTTTGAGAACAATGATAAGGCTGAAGACATAAACAGCATGGTGTGCTATGGGTGGGAATTTTGTTGGACTGCACTAAATCCTGACAGACTTTCATGAATTTTAATTGCCCATTATAGGATAAAGAGATATGGTATTCTGGAATACCCTGCACTACTTTGTGGCTAGCATTCATTCAAAGACGAAAGATTTCTAAGCTTATATTCTATAGCATCCCAAACAAAGGATAATAAGAGAAATGGTCCTACATGATAGTCCTACAGTGTCTGATTGCCAAAAACAAAAATATAACCAAATTCAATCCATCTGTTTGCAGTACTAGCCTAATTTAGTGTGTGGATTCCCAACTTAAAATAATACAATATATGAGTACAGCATCAGTCCGCTGCATCTGTTTGGGGCCACTCTACTAAAAAATTAAAAAAGGCTCAGCCAAACATGAATTAGATAGAGAATTATAATGTATTGTTGCTAAACAAATAAACCCCACATTGTTGCTGCAATCAATACCTTGAAGAAGATGCCTGAGTGTTGTTCACTGTATGTTGCCATGAATGGAAAAGAGATAACCACCAATCTTTAAAAGTTAAAATCCCTGGTATTGTTTACATTGTTAAAATGGGAATTACAGATTGTTTCTTTACTTTAAATGGGAATTTGATGATCATGCTGTTTTCTCATCTTGCATAAGTTAAGTTGCTTTGGGTGGTGAATGCTCTGCTGGAAAATATCTTAAATATCATTCTTGAATTGGGAAGGGAAGGGATTAAAATCCAGAGACATCCTTAACCATAACCATCTGTCAGTAATCTAATGTATAATCAGGCTTTTAATATAATAAATCTGGAGGCTGACAACTAGCATAGTCCATATGGACAGCTCATGAAGTTGTAGATGGATTGGATAGGATTAGATGTTTTTCTTTAATTATATTGATTACTTTGATTGACTTGTGGATTACTCATCTTGTTCTCTGTATGTCTCTCATAATTTAATTGTATAATACTGGTTGTTTAATCATTGTTTTTTTATTCCTTTTCAAAGGATCTGTTGCAAATAATTTGTTGGGATTTAAAATTCTTTTTTAATGGCAAAAAATAAATAAATAATGAAATTAGGGGGCATTCCGAGAATTGAACTCGGGACCTCTCGCACCCTAAGCGAGAATCATACCACTAGACCAAATGCCCTTGTTGTGTGACATATAAAAAATAATAATTTTTCCATTCTTTTATGCAACCAAAATTGTCATTATAAAAAACAATTACAATGTTGTTTCCTAAAATTCTAACTCCTTACAATGTGATACACCTATAAAAAAAAAAATACCCTCATTTTAACATTAATTTCATGGGTTTATTTAAGTAATCACATGGTATATTATTCATCAAGTTCTAAATGCAATAATATCGAAACTTGATCTAGATCTAGATAACCAAGCACACCCTACACATACACATGTGTATGAATGATGTTATGTGTGAATCCAAGGCTAAAATATTCAGTACTCAAACAAAGAAAAATTAATAGACCTCTAAATGATTCAATGATTTTTATTGATTGAGATTTCTTCATTCATTTGAGGCCATATGAAACCATAGAGGTACCCTTCAGATCACAAAGCAGTGCATATAAATTAAGCTAAACTTTATATGATATATTTATATTCCCAGCTAAGCAATCACACAAAATCCACACCAAAATTGCCTGGCAAACCAAGCCTCACAACTCATAAAATATATATGTCTCTCCATTGGCCTTTCAATTTCTTTTTCTATGTTCTTAATCTCTGATTAAATGAAAATCATACAATAAATTAATTTAAAACTGATTCTTAGTATCAATGAAATACATAGAATACATCTCAGGCTCTAATAATTAAAAATGATTGCTTGATTGATTTTTTATAAGTAGATTAGTAGTAGAGCTAATTAGATTTGAATTGTGATTATTATTCTAAACCACTATTATTAAATGCCAGTCTGTGGACTAGTTGGCTCTCTAATCAAGGGGATATAAACATTAATCATTATTAAACCTAGCTTGAATTTCATATACCTAAGTCTTAACTTTTCATACCTTGAAAATTTCACTGAGCTGATAATGTTTATATATATATATATATATATAATTAATCTTGAGCATATATTAAATTTTTCAGGATAAATTTTAAATTTTAATTATTTGAGAGGAGTCCAACAATCACTGCCATGTCACTATTAACCCTTTGTTTGATAAAAACTAAGTGTGGTTTTTCTTTAAGTTATATTTGCATCAAAGAAGGGAAGATTGGAGGATAAATGAATGTGAACGAAGGTTGTTGAATTCTTGGTCTTAAATGTTTAAATCCATATTAAAAAAAAAAGTCATGAGGTTTGAGCTTAATATGAGGTCTTTTCTCAACTACTTGTGTGGTTGGCTACTCAATTATCTTGTATTTAATGTTCAAAATCCAACTATTAATACAATTTTAGATCCAAGAAATCAACTTAACTACTATAATAAGGATCATATATATTTTAATTAAAATGGAATGAAAATTATTCATTGAAAAGTATGGGAAACTCTTTCCATGTTCCTATATTTTAAAAAAAAAAACTAATATTATATCTTTTTTTATTTATATATATATAAATAAATAAATGGTTCATTTTCTTTTCCCATATGAGAAAGATACTTATTATGGTCCATGAAATTTGAATATATCCTAAAGAGAAGGTGCACAAGCATCACAGCTTTAAAGAGCTGTGAAAAGAATCAATAGTACTCTTCTCACAATGCCCTCCATCCTAATTTTCATGCAAATATTCATCTAATTAAAACTCATATATTTCCATGGCACGCCTACACTTTATTTATATATACATTTGTGCCTCATGAATCATGATTAATATATTAACTCTAAATTAGATTTGTATACTTGTTAATCCAAATCAAATCACGGGTTAATAATTTATTGTTCTAAATAACAATTATAAAAACACAAAATTAACAAATAAAAACAAGAAATAGAGGGAGTGAGGATTGCATGTATTGCATCAATGATATAATTCGGGAATTAATTATTTTATTTTTACATGATGAATAAAGTTTATAGCAAAATAAAAGGTCATGCAAAGCATGCAAATTATAATAATTATAATAATAATAATTTTAAAAAAGGACAAGTTGGACTTTGAAGGTGAAGGGCTTCTTTCCATCAATGTCCATCAACATCCCCTTCTCAACCTTTGTTTTTACACACCCTTCTTTCTTTCATTATATCATTCAAACCCACTCTCCTTCTACCACGTGGCTTTTGTACAACCATGAGTGAGAGTGCCTCTATGCATACAAATTTCATGATGTAATGGAGATATTTATTATATTCACATTGTTCTATTTTTCACTTTTTAATTATCAAAATTTATTCTTGTATATACAAATTTGTTTACATACTAAACTATACACAAATAAAATGTGTGTTTCTTTTTTAATATTTTCGATTTGCTAGCTTTTAATAACTACACATTCTAAACCAGTAAAAAAATACTAAAAATTATATAAATAAACAAAAATTTTCTAGTGGACCATTTAGACTAATATTTGTTGTAATGAAATAAATAATTTTATTTTTATATTATTTTTTTTTATAAAATTAACAACCAAGTCAGGGATGCTCATAAGTGTATATTAATATTTCAACATAAATGTGTTTTTTCATTCTACTAAGTAAAAGTTCACCTTATGTACGGACCAGGTGCCAATAAATTAATAGATTATAAACTATTATTATTATAAACGAAATAAATATTTTTTAAAAAAATTAAATATTACATTGCCATTTGTTGAGTTTTATTGTAAAATAAAAAAAATGAAAGATGAAAATTGGGATCCAGACCAACGGCTTTTTGGTCAATTGATATCGGGTCATTTGTGTAGAGCGTTCGTTTCGGAGAGGACCCAATATCAAACCTCATGTCCTATGCAAGATGAGAGCACATGGGTCGGCATTGAGCCATGCTCCTCACACATGCACGTCCCTGGGTTCTGGTGTTTGTCGTTTTTTTTTTTTAAATAAAAAAATTAGGATATAGTCACCTCTCAATTAAAAGAAGGTGAGAATTACCTAGAAATATTATTATATAAAAATATAAGAATAATTTTCAGAGCGGTGGCGGTTAAAGTACCGAAAGCCCATCAACGGAAATCTGGGAAACGAGTACAAGACCAAATAATTCGATCCGACAAAAGCTGTCAGTCTGGCGGATAAATTCAAGCAATTTGAGGGTCCCATTTGTAAATTTAACGAAATGTTTCTCTGGTTTGAAATGAGTGGCGCGCTCTAGCTTTCTTATTTTTTTCCCTCAAACAAACTGTAATTTTGCGGAAATAAAGGGACCCCGCTGATTAAAAAAAAAGTTGAGTTATCTGTTTTACTTTTATATCCATATGCTTTTGTTGCCTAGTTTTCACTTTAAAAAAGTTTTTTTCGTCTTTTTTTTTCGTCTTTTTTTTTCCTTATTGGACGTGATCGGGCATGGTTAAAATTGCATGCATTAGGTTTTTAAATAGATAAATCACGATGCATTTATTTTAAAAAAAAAACTTGAGATGAGAAGGTATAAATAAAATATAGTAATACTCGAAAAGAATAAATGATAAAAAAATAAATAGAAAAAATAATTGAAGTAACTCACTAGATGTGGAGACAACACAACTAGAAGAAAAACTAACAGAAAAATATTAGCATCTCTGGCTAAAGCAATAAAGAAGGACTTCGAGTAGTCATTGTGGTATTGAAAAGTTTAAAATCAAGTTAATTTCTAAATATATCGTTTGAATCATTTGTTTCATTTATGTGAAACCCCAGAAACTCTAGATTTTTCTTAACATGAAAGATAGAATAATGACGGTTTTTAGAAACATAAAAAAAAAATTATATAAAGTAAATGATGTTTTTAAAAAATATATTTACTAAAAATTTAACTAATTTTATAAAACCAAACAATGAAATATGTATCACGATCAAACTCAAGTCATTTTCATGTTTTTTATCAAATCTAATCAGGGAGATGCTTGAATTTCTAAAACTCTTGATTAAATATGTCATAAAAGAATAAACTATATAGTCACTCATAAAAAAAAAATTTAATTTATTATATAAAATTCACATTCCAGAATCCAGTCCCGGCTTTTCTATTTTCTCAATTTTATAACATGCTAATTGTTTTAATTTTTTTAAATGAAATCTGGTACAAGGCAAACCAAATAGTAGATTTTAGTTACAAATCATATCAGAAGAATAGCAAGGACAAAAAAAGAAAAGAAAAAAAAAAAAAAACATGGTTTCATATAATACATTAAATTTAATAAATTATATAACTGTTCTCATGAAAAACTTAAATTATACATAAACGACATATTATCAATATATATATAATATTTCACAAAAAACACATGATTTTTCTAGATATACTGTGAAACATTGTGGATCTAAATTGGGAATTAGAATTAGTGACCCAACAATGTTGCACATTTAACTCTCCACCGTCCAATTTCATGGCCAATTGGACCACTTCATTCAATTTCTAATTCAAATATCCCACCCTTTTTTTGTGTTAATTTGATCATCAAACAAGCCAACAACAAACTATAATTCAATGTGACCCATGCCTTTGGGGTTCCCCACAAATTAAAATCACTCACAAGAACAGCTCCTTTTGATAATTTTATTTTAAAATAAATAAATAGCTCATTATTATTATTATTATTATTTAAAAAAACGAGAAAAGTGACATTAAAGATTCAAACAAGTATAGAGGTGTGTCAACTACAGTGGCTTAATGTCAATGATCAAAAGATAAATCCCTCTGTCATACAACCTTGAAGAGAAAAAAACATTAAGAACCCACAACATGAACAACAAAAATACTATTAACAGTCTAAATCATAATGTACAATACATGAACATTATCAATAAACAATATTGTGGAGTAAAGATTTGATTTTTTTTTTTTTTTTACAAAAACAACAAGTGTTTATGTATTAGGGGCGTGCACATAGGTTGAAAATTAATCGTCCAATTTGTGCACCTATAGCGGGGGACAAGAGGTTGGGCTGTGAAGTCACATCCATAACTAATGTCCATTATCATTATTACTTTAAATGAGTCATAAAGTCAATCCTTTTGATTACCTTACCATTATTTTTCATAATAAGGCCTAATATCGCCATACATGGGTAAGTTTTGAACTCTTTACTGTTTTACACACTAATTTTTATATAAAAACAATAATAAATAAAATAGCATAAAAAAAAAAATGTCTTCAGGGGCAAATACGTAAGTCCAGAAAAGAACAAGTTAAAACCGGCGCGTAAAGAGAAAAACTTCAAACGAGTTCCCCGCCAACCGTCAACGTGCGTCTAACGGCGTCAAATCCTGTTTGGTAATACTGGCACCCAGGATGGATCTCCTATATCAGCCACCGGATTACATCGAGATCGGTGAGAATGTGAATCTCGAGACAAGCGCACGTACGGGCGTGAGTAGCTGAGCATAAGCCGCTCCCATTGGCTTCTCTCTGGACCGCGGTCTGGTTCTCCGCGCATTTCCCCCACATTCCGCGCACCCCCCTTTCTCTCTCTAGAAATATATTGTGATCCTTCTCTCTTCTCTCTCTCTCTCTCTCTCTCTCTCTTATCTCGCTTGGTTTTTCTCTCTCTCTCTCCCTCGACTCGCCGGCGAGGACCTCGCCGGAGGAGTTAGAGAATACGGTGGGTGGAATCGGAGCCTTGCGGGCGAGTAATTCAGGAGAATTGGGAGAGAGAGTGAGAGGGAGGTGAGTAGCCGTGGGAATTGTGTGAAATTCGGGGGGTTGCGTGCAATGCGAGACTGAGAAGAGATCGTGAGGGGGAGGATTCGTATTTTGCTGTAGCTGCCGCTTGCTTGGACTGTGGCTGACTTTGTCACCCTGCCGATCGGTTGTTTTGCGCCTTGATCTCTTGATCTTTAGCTCTGGACTGTGCTTTTTCTTTTTGTGAACGAGTTTTTGGTTGGTGAGAAGAAGAACGAGGGATCTGGTGAGTATTTCTATTTTTTATTTTAAATTATTTTTTAATCGTTTTAATTCTGTTTATTTTTCATTTTTTTTTAAAAATTTGTTGGCATCGTGGTGGGAGATCGAATTGGAGTTCTTTTGCTTGTATTGATTTTATTCTTTTTGATATTAGACGTAATTTTATTAAAGCTCTTTGTAATTTCTTTTTTCTCGAAATGGGTGCAATTAATTTTCGTTGATGGATATGATTTTCTTCAATTATTGTTGATATATTGGATCTTTTATGTTTGCTTATGATTTGGGTTGATCTGCTTTAATTTCAGGCGATCGGTGCCATTAGAGACCAGTTGGAGAAAAGGTGGACCATAAATTGAGGTCTGGGAACCTTAAAGCTTGAATTTTTATTCCAAGGGTTGATGGTTGAATGAGACGCAGGATGCCATCTGAGGTCATGGATCAAAGGCCTTTGTCTTTCTTCTCTGAAGAGATCCGCTTCCCTGCTGAGGTGCCTGCTTTGTGGAGCTTGAATTAATGCCTTCCTGATTGATTTCCTAGTGCATTTTGAGAATTTGATGAGGAAGAAGTCGTCTCTTTTGCTTTTGGATTATCTTTACTGCTTTAGTTCAGTGAATGTTTTGTGGAGTGGGGTCCCAGTTTTTTGGAATCGTTTCCTGCTTTACTTTTGGAAATGAAATTTTGACGTTTTTTGTTTTCTTTGCCTTTTGTTCTCAGAGACAGATTGGATTTTGGAAGCCCGAGTCTATGCCTGATCATTGTGGTGAGTACTATAGTTTTGGCATTCCATATCTGTTCACATTGTTTTTCAGTGAAAATTTTCTTATACTTCCGGTGTTCATGACTTTTTTTATGTGAATTCAATGGCACCTGGGGCAGTGATTTAATTGTTGCTTTCTTCTTTAATTTTCTGACTCAGTTTATGCATCTTTATTGGTGGTTTGCTTGTTGAATTTTTATTTTAAAGGTTCTGCCCAAAGGCCTGAGGTTATTGATCTTAGCTGTACAGGTTGCAAAAAAGTTTTTGTTTCTTGTGGCACAGCTTATAGTTGCCAGTGAATCAGTCTCCTTTTTCTTTTTTGTTTCACTAGCTTTTGTCCAGTAGGAATTTATTAGGCACTCATTATAATTCACTGTTGGCAATGTCCTCCGTGAGCTCTAAAGCTAGAGAATGGGATCCCCTTGGAAATTGTCTGACATCAGTTATTATGAACCAGTCTGGCTACAAAATTGAGCTCATGCATTTATATTCTTTAGCACATGCTTTTGATTCCAGTTGCAGGCTTGGGTTGGAGAAAATTACATTTTGAACTGGTTTTCAAGCAGCCACAGCATTTATGTAATTATATATGCTTCATGATGATAGATTTATTAGGTCTGGAAGAAAACCAGTTCTAAAAGAATAGTAGTGCTCAAGGTTCCTGTTAGCTGGAAATGATTAAATATTGATACCATTGCTCCCACATTTTTGAAGGTTGTTTCCCTGCATCAAGCCTGTGCTGATACCCGAGTTACTTACAATCTGCCTACCTATGTGCCGATGCCTGGCCCCGAATTCTATTAACTGCCTTGCTAGGGCTTTTCAATCACATAATTAAAACAGATTTATGTGTTTGAGCCGTCACTTTTTATTTCTTGACGACCACCTACCCATTTTTAACTATTGAATCATATATTGCTTATCGAGGGAGGCTTCTATTCTGGTCCTGTTTCCATCATTGTCTCCTTTATTGAGTTTTAGTTTTATGTGTCTGTCATAATCCTTCTCAACTCTAAACAAGAAAGTCACAAATAAATTAAACTCTTTGCCAATACTCAATGATGAGTGGTTCTGGACTTAGCACATATTTATTATCCTGATTTACAAGTGGCCAAGAACATTGCTATTGGAAGTTACATTGTATTCGGATCACTGAGACTGAGAGATATGCAATTGGTGCTTACCAAACCCATCACCAATGAGCCAGCTTTCAAGTTGTTGACACACTTGTCAGGCGAGAACAACCCTCATTTATCTATGAATGGAATTTCCCTGCCAGTTAACTCAATACCCTCTTATTAATGTGCGTCATGCAGCCAATCATTCATCTTTTATTTACAGCCTTGTGCTTTGTTGTTACATATTTTCTATCTAAATGATTGTTTTCCCTATCATTTTGCTTATTCTTTCTATCTTTGTCAGTAGGAACAGGAGGAATGCCACTCATGTCAGGAAGCAAATCAGTTTGTTCATCTCCATATGAAAAAATTAGAAATATGGGATCAAATTCTGTAGAATGCTCAGAACTTGCAAAGCCTGATTTCTTAAAAGATCAAAAGACTAAATTTGTACTTGATCAAAATTTTGTGGGACTTGAGGGCATCGCAGGCAAGCCCCTGACTTCCTGGAAAGCTACTGAGAATTCCAGATTTCAATCTGGTCTTTATGCAGTACCTAAAACTGGAAGTCTGGAAGGGATCAAACTTGATTTTCATCGGGATCGTTATGAGAATGGTCTCTTCTCAAGCTCTTTGTCTGAGATATTTAACAAAAACCGTGCGTCTCTCTCCTTGTTCATTATTTACTGGTCTTGACAAATATTTTATTCGCAGTTTTATGCATTATGCGACAGCTATAAATTTAAAGTATCGAGTTGAGCTGTCTGATGTTATAATGTGTTGTTTTGCAAAACCTTGGTGTGGTTCGGGCTTGTTAGAAGCTAGTTATATTTACATAAATTCCTTTGTTGATATTTGATGCAGTGAGACTATCATCAAATGAACACTCTCGCCAACATGCTTTTATTATTGACTCCAACATTGGCGCTGATGAACCTTTTGAATCCTTGGAAGAAATTGAAGCTCAAACTATTGGAAACCTCCTTCCTGATGATGATGATTTGCTTTCCGGGGTCATTGATGATCTTGACTATATTGGTAGATCGAACTCTGGTGATGATATTGAAGATGATCTTTTCTGTAGTGGTGGAGGAATGGAACTAGAGGTTGATGGTAATTTCAGTTACAAAAATCGCTCCCATTTCATCAACTGTGCCGATTCTGCTGTTCAACAAGGTGAGCTGAATAATTTATTTGCTGGTGAACATCCCCATGGAGAGCATCCATCACGAACACTTTTTGTAAGAAACATCAGTAGCAATGTTGAGGATTCTGAGTTGAAGAATCTCTTTGAGGTACTCAAACCATTTTTTTTCTAACACTTTTTTTTGTGCGTAATTTGCAATAGATTAATGGGAATTGTAAATTGTCTCCACTCTAACTGTTTTCATGTATACAAATTCAGCAATATGGGGATGTACGAGCACTTTATACAGCCTGCAAGCATCGTGGTTTTGTTATGATATCATACTATGATATTAGGTCTGCAAAAAATGCAATGAGAGCCCTGCAGAGCAAACCATTGAGGCGTAGGAAACTTGACATACACTTCTCTATTCCAAAGGTAGCATGCCACTTCCTCCTTTTCAGTTTGATGTATTGCCTACAGGAATTTTTTCAGGTCCTGTCATGTAACGTAGTCTGCCATTATTTATTATATACTTAGATGTCATTACATTTCTTTTGTTTCAGCTAGATTTTTGTATTTTTCCCTGTGAAATCTTTTTTTCTATGTACTTTGTGGGCTCTCTTTTTGGCAAATAAAAATTTTGTTCTAAAGGTTAGCTACTGTATAATCATATATAGTGTTTTTCCTTGGTATGACTGACTGTTTTACTTGTGTATGGCTTTCTGGTTTAAAGTTTATTTTGATTTTGCCTTGTTTTCATCAGGACAATCCTTCAGAAAAAGATATTAACCAGGGGACAGTTGTGGCTTTTGACCTTGAATCCTCTGTTTCAGATGATGACCTTCGTCAAATCTTTGGTGTTTATGGGGAAATCAAAGAGGTAAGTTTGTCCTTGTTGAATTTTTGTTACTTCTTCTGAAATTTTAAGATACTAATTTCTGCTTTTGGTTAATAGATCCGTGAAATTCCTTACAAGCAGCATCACAGGTTCATTGAATTTTTTGATGTTAGAGCTGCTGAAGCTGCTCTGCGTGCATCAAACAGGAGTGACATTCTGGGAAAAAATATTAAGCTTGAGCTCAGCTTCCCTGGAGGTGCAAGGTGGTTTTACATCAGAAACTTGCATCTTCATTTTCTGAGTTCTGATAACACCTTTGCTTCATGTTGAGTTTTAACTTTATTCAGGCATTAATTTAGATTTTTATTCCAAATGATAATCCTGCCAATCATTTTTCCATATGTTTGTACTGTATTATTGCCTTCAAGTACATTATCAAGATGGTTATGCTGCTTTCCTTTATCCCAAGAATAAGGATAAGCTAGTATTGCATTTTTTTTTCAGTTATTCATGGTTATGCTTATTCACTAATTGCACAAAGTTTTTATGTTGGCAGCTTGATGCAACAACAATCCTATACAGATTTGGAGCAGGAAGAGCCAATTGGATGGCAGGGCAGCCCTGCCAATAATTCACCATCAAAACTCCATGGTATGATCATCGGCATGGTAGTCATTTGTGAAAGAATTTCATTTGCTGCAGGTTCTGCTATCCCTGCATGTGTGTGAGCCATTCTGCACATGCTTTCACTTAAAAATCCTTTATGTCAGTTTCTTCAGGAGCAATTTCATTTGGAGCGATTACCACGGGTGGCCTTGACAATGCTGCTTTGCAAGTCCTTTGTTCTGCAGTCCATACACCAGTCACCACATATATGGATACTGCATTTAATGGAATATCTTCAAGCGTACCTCATAACTTATCCTCCCCGGTCAGGGTTACGTCAGCTGGCAATCATGGGAATCCATCTGGCCACATTAACCCTAGCCACTCTCTGGGGCAGATGAACTTTCCTTTTCCGGGTGTGCCAACTTTTGCTCATTCACTTCCAGAATACCATGAAGGGTTATCCAATGGCATACCATGCAATTCTTCAAGCAACATATCAGCCATGCCTGTTGACATCAACTCAATATGTGTCGGGGGAGTTGATAAGAGGCACATTCACAGAATAGCATCTGGTGGCCCCAACAATCACTCATTTGAACATAACGGAGCTGGTAAGTACTAAAAGTAGAATATTCATCATTTATTGGTGTGCTTAATCATTATGATCTTCAAATGCATTCACATGAACTCCCTGAAGCTGTTGCCATCTGGAGCTTGACTCAATAAAATATAATTTTTTTTCTCTATCTGCATCTTTGTTCTCCTGATTTATGTGAGTCCTTTGTATGCTCTACTCAATTGATGCACTCTGTTCGCAGCATTTGCAAGACTGGGAAATGGAAGCCACCCTCTTCATGGACACCAGTTCTATATCAACAATTCCAATTCATACCAGCATCATGCATCTGACTCCATGATGTGGCAAAGCTCGCCTTCATTCAATGGCATTCCTGCTCAATATCAACAACACATGCATGGACTTCCAAGGACACCAACACCCGTGGTGAATGCAGGTCTACCTGTAAACCATCATGTGGGTTCTGCACCTGCCATAAATCCCTCAATTTGGGACAGGAGGCATATTTATACTGGGGAATCTGTGGAGCCATCTGCATTTCATCCAGGTTCTCTCGGAAGTATGGGGTTTTCTGGTGGCTCCCTCTTGCACCCTTTGGAGCTTGCTTCCCATAATATCTTTGCTCATTCTAATGGGAACCATATAGACACTTCTATTGGTTCTGCACATGGTGGGATTCCTTCACCTCAGCAAAGGTGCCCCACTTTCCATGGTAGAAATTCTATGATACCTTCTTCATTTGATGCACCTAATGATCGGGTTAGAAGCCGGAGAGCTGATGCCAATGCCAACCAGGCTGATAATAAAAAGCAGTATGAACTTGATATTGATCGCATTGTGCGTGGCGAAGACTCTCGAACAACACTGATGATTAAAAATATTCCTAATAAGTATGTGGATTTGACCTGTTTTCCTTGCCCTGTCGAGATTATAGTATTAATTTTTTATACATTTTGCTTCTTGAATAATTGACAACTCATTATCAGGTACACCTCTAAGATGCTTTTGGCCACTATTGATGAAAATCACCGAGGAACTTATGATTTCATCTATTTGCCTATTGATTTTAAGGTTAGTGCTTATATATAATCCTGCCTTTGATTATGGAACTTTCCCTTTGATTCCTGATATATCTCTATGGATTTTATTCCCTTTTCAGAACAAATGCAATGTGGGCTATGCTTTTATCAACATGATAGATCCCCAACGCATCATTCCATTTTATCAGGTTTTTTTTTTCCTTATAAATAAAAAGGGGGAGCCTATGAACTCTCTCCTGTCTAAAGTCTGCTAAGCAGGGCAATGTGGATCTCTTGCAGGCATTCAATGGTAAAAAATGGGAGAAGTTCAACAGTGAGAAGGTGGCATCACTGGCATATGCTCGTATCCAAGGTAAAGCAGCTCTGATTGCACATTTTCAGAACTCAAGCTTAATGAATGAAGATAAAAGGTGCCGTCCCATTCTTTTCCATTCAGATGGCCCCAATGCCGGGGATCAGGTATAACTAAATTATATATGTTGAAGAAACACTTCCACTCATGCACTTGCTGTCTTTCTGAACTCCTCATTTTGTTCCTTGCAGGAGCCATTCCCTGTAGGGACCAATGTGAGGTCCAGACCTGGTAGATCCAGGACTTGCAACAATGAAGAAAACCTTCAGGGGAGTCCATCATCCTCTGCAAATGGAGAAGAAACTCCAAATGGGAAGGACTCCGAGTGACATAAACCAACCAACTTATACTAACCAAAAGCAGGCAGACTGTAACTTTGTCTCACCTCCAGTTTTTTGTGTTTTTTTGGGTTCACAATCACCTCCCGCTTTGTTTGCATCATTTTGTAGTGATGATATAATCATGTGTGACGGAAAGCTCGAGCCAGCTTCCAAAATTTTCTTTCTGTTATGAAAGTCGAGACGGTGAACTGCACGGGAAGAGCTTTCGGCTGTTGGATGGCCATCTTGAGAAAATAAACAATGTACAGGAGATCCTGAAAGTTAGAGCTAGTAACTGTTATTGCGCTTATCTGAGTTTTGAGAAGGCCTTCTCTGCATTCCCTCTCATTTTTTCCCTTGTTGCTACCAGTTTGTCTATTTCCAGTTTTTTGTACACCTCATACAATGTTTGCTGTTGTTTTCTGAGTTGTGCTGAGAGATTTTGTTGACAAAGTCATAAAGAGAGAGAGAGAGAGAAGAGATTACTGCACAGTGTTTCCTCAGTCTTAACTCTTGTTTATTTCTTTATTTTATCATCAAACCATGAAGTTCTTGCAGCTCTGTACTATCCTCTAATGTTCAAATTTGGATAATGGCTTCATTTTTTGATCATTTATTATTTAAAGAATAACTAACTTTTTTTTTTACAAGTATTTTCGCTAAATTATCACTAAAAACTTAGACTTTTAGGTCAGTGGTCTAAGGTTCTTAGTATGTGAAAAAGAATCTAAAGTTGATCCCCAGAAGTGCATATGAGAAATTAATTTTGTGCCTATGTTGTTGGATGATGACATATGTAGTGCATGTTGAGAGATTAACTTTGTGTTTGCCCGTACATGTCCTTTTAGCAAGGTTGACTGGTAGGTATACTTTCAACTGAAGTCAACTATATGAATATTAAAGTGACTAACTCTATTGTGCCAGTGCTAGACCGACTCACAGTAACTTGTCCACTCTAATAAAACTTGCACTACATGTTTCCCACCCAAGACAAAGAAAAAAAAATATATATATATATATATATATATACTGTGAGATCGATGACCATGGTCTCAATGCCAAGCCTTGTCCTAAGATATTTCATCCTCAGTAACACCCAACAATTCATGGTGGCATTACTGATTCCGTGTTCGTCTTTATCCATGCAAGTATGAATCCACTCAAACCAACCCAACCCAACCACTTCACTTGGTCTTCTTCGTTGACTCTAGTGTTTTCCAAATGTCAACTACTTAGAAGACTTTCTACATATATTTGTGGACTCCACTTAACATGCATGGTTACGTGTTCTTCACCTACACACTCCTGCAGCTTTTCATATTTGCTGTTTACTATAAAACAGCTGATCGGTCTTTGATCTCCAATTCCATTGACTTGAGGCATAACTGAAATAACAGAATAAGCCTTAGTGACCTCTTTTGCTTGGCCCCTCCATTCATTGTGTGATAATTATCTATCTCAAAATCTTAATTAAACATTGGATTGGAAAACCATAAATCAGTTCTGGAAATGAATTTGTTTCACACTCTGGAACCTTCCATTTCCTTCCATGCTTTTGACTTTAGATTGAAGGACTTCAAAGACTGATGAGAGTTGACTCATTAACGAGTTATAGAAATTTTTAGTGCGCTCATATATAGCTCAAATTGACTTCCAAATGATGGATGTGACTTAGCATGTCATTTTAGAGATTGGCTTAATTTATTCTTAAATTTTTCAAAACTTTGAAGATTTTTTCAGTGAATAGTAGAATACTATCCTGATGTTGTTCTTAATTTGAAGTGGAGTCAATAATTGGAACATGAGATAATGGATGTTCAAATCCTGATTTCATATTGAAACATGACAATAAGAAATTCAACGGTTTTTTTGTTTATAAAATACTTTATATAAATAATTTTAGAGTTTAAAATTTTTGAGTAAATAAAAAACAAAACTCTCTCTACCTTCTCTCACTCTCTTTATATATATATATATATATATTGTTGTTGTTGTTGTTGACCTAATCATATAGTGATGTACGGAGCCTTGCAAAAGAGTATCTGGTTAATATAATAGATTATTTTTTTCATAATTTTAAAACCCATCAAATTTAAATTTTTAGTTACATTTGATCCGGGCAACAACATTTCTAAAACTATATTAATAACTAAAGATAATTAATAAAAAAAAAATTTACCAAAAAACTCATAGCTTAACAGTATTTGGTTTTATTGCGAATAACAATGATAAGACAATCAAAAAGTCTAGAGTTCAAGATTCATTAAAAATAATAATGGTAATAAATTACGGGTTATAGATGCGGGCTCACATCCCAAAACCCTGGTCCACAGGGTGTGTAGATTAGATGATTAATTTTCAACGCTTTGATAAAAAAAAAATTTATAAAATTATATTTCAAAGTTACCTTGAGCTCTCAAATGAAAATAATATTACTTTTCTAAAAAAATATGATTCTCCTTAAAAGATGAATATAATTTTTTTTAAAAAAATAACAATTTTAAGAGAAAAAAAAATAAGATTGAAAACTATTTTTGAAATATTTTAATTTGTGATTTTATTTATTTATTTATTTATTTATTTGTTTATTTTAGGCAAAGATCATAAGGAGAAAATACTATCTTTTTCTTTTTGAGAAGTGAAAGATTGAAGTATTAACATCCTCTCATCACTGGTTAAAGTGAATGCCTCATCCATCTTATCAAATTAATTAATTAATTAAAAGCATCTCAAAATATATTCTATGATTATTTTTTGAAATTTTTGTACATATTATTTTTTTTTTGTGAAAAATACAAATTTCAAAGTTGGAAATTATGCGAGAAATTTCTTCTCCTCTAAAATTGATTTTATCACTTTTATACCCCGTTCTAAATAAATCAACTTAATATTTAACATAAAGATAAATAAATAAATTTAAAATATAAAAAAACACGTCAATAAATGCCACAACTCAAACCAATATCGCACAAAAATAAAATATATTATTTTATATAATGGGATGAAAAAAAGAAAGAATATATAAATTCGATTACAATATTTATATTTATATATATACAAATATAAATATACGGATAAAAATATCAATAAAAAAATCATAATTATAAAAAAACCTCATATCCTAATGTTTTTAGATATTATTGTAGAAAATGAAAGAAATTTAAAACATCTTGAGTTCAAGATTCATTCGAAGCAATAATGATAACGGGTCATCTATTATGAATATGGGCTCACAGTTCAAATTTCTCATCCCTAGTTGAAGGTGTACGAGTTGAATGATTAATGGCATGTTTGGATTGGCTTTTTTAAAGCCCAAAAGCGTTTTTTTTTATAAGTTAAGCACTTCTGGGCTTTAAAAATTATGTTTGTATTAGATTTTTTTGGTAAAAAGTTCGTCGAAAAAAATACGCTTTTTTTCGGGAAGTCTCTGAGTGAGTGCTTTTCTCAAAAGCACTTTTTAGAAGCTTTTTTTATGGATTGTAAGATTACTAAAATACCCATGTCTTTTTATAAAATTTCCCCACCCTTTCATATTCTCACTTCTTCAATGTAATTATAATTAATATAATAATAATAATAATTGTAATTATAATTAATATCATAATATATTAATTTATTATTAATTTTATTATTAGTGCTTTCATTATAATTAATACCAATGTCTAATAAGAACTTAATGAAAACTCAATGAATGCCTCATTTTAGTAATTTCTCTATCTCTAAAAGTTCTTTTAAAAATTTTCATCCAAAACAACTTTTACATATATAAAAAGTCGCTTTGTTTTTAAGTTATCCAAATATAAAAATACTTTCAAAAGACTTAACTTATTTTTCTTAAAAGCATTTTTAAAAAACGCTTCTACAAATTAACTCTTTTTCTAAAAGCTAACCCAAACAAGGCCTAATTCACGGCTTTTGCGTACGCCCCTAAAGTATATAGGGTTCCCAAAAACCATCCTCGAGAAAGTAAGGCAAGGGAGGTCCAAAATGGTAATTTCGACCATAGACAAGGACTGGTCTCACTCTCTCTCTCTCTCGTCTTCAATCGGGCCTCCAACTACGCGCTTTCTCTCGTCACAGCGCCGGCCTCGCCGTTGTCTATAAATAGCTTCCCTCGTCCTCCTTCCCGCTTTTCATCTCTACCTCTTCGATCTCGTTTCTAGGGTTTTGGACTTCGGTGCCATGGGGAACTGCTGCTCTGGCGATGTGGCGGGAGGGCGGCAGGCCGTGGGGGGCGCTGCCACTTCCGTCGGAACCGGTGCGACGGGGAGGAGTGACGCTGTGGATGCTGTAGATCACTTCCTAAAGTCTCGTGGTGGATTTCGTAGGCCTTGCTCTCAGATCGAGGTCTGTTTCCCGATTTTTGTGGCTTAATGGCTTTCTTTTGTTTTGTTCACTGTCGTTTGGTGGATATTTGTCTCGATTATCTTCCTGAGCCGCTTGGAGATGGAATTTAGTAGTGTTTAATCCGCTCTAGGTGTTGTGCATTTGGAATTTTGTTTTTGATTTGGTTGAGATTAAGTTGCTGTGTATTGCTTCAGTGAATTGTGAGTGAAAACTGAGGATTGTGATGATCAGAGTAGCGTAGCTCGCGATGTTCATTTATGGATTATTGGTTCCCGAATTTCTAGCATTTAGTTTTCCCTTATTCTTGTTCATGCACAGACACCATTCTCATTTTGAGTATCAGGACAATGATTCAATGTCTGGTTCATGTCCGAGAATCCAAAGTGTTCTGAATTTGAAATCTCTTCTTTGAGTAGGCGGGCCCCAATGTATTTTCGGATTAGGATTGTTTCCCCTAAACAATCTCTCCATCCTTCTTGTTATTTATGGCCGTGCTGTGTAAGTTTGATTCTAGGGCTCAATGCAGTCAGCTGATCAAGCTCCTTATTAAGAAACAGAACTTTTACAAGTTAAATTTAGTAATTGTCTCCAATGTCAATTCTTGCTTGGATCGATTTACATGTGAATTCAAATGTGGCAGAATTGAAAAAAGGCAAGATTTTGGAAATAGCTTGGAAATTTTTCTATTGCATTTTATGTTCGTATATTGATTTACATTATCTTAGATGATCAATTGTCCTTCTGTGAGAAATTAATGTAGGATTCTGTTGAGTTAAAAAATATATTTATATATATTACATACTGAGGATTGTGATCTTGTAAAAATATTCTTCAAGATCTTATTAAATTTCTCAACAGTTCTTGTCATATTGTCTTTGGTCATTTCATATTATCTTTAGTCATTTCTTCCTCACTTGGCTTGATTTGAGTTGCCATTGAATGCTTTAACCTATATAATAGACAGTAATTATGTTTGAACTTTTTTATATTTATTTGCTAATACATAAGCAACATAAACCCCCCTTATAGTTGACGAAGAACATCCTCATGTCTACCTTACTTTATTTACTCTCAAAGGTCCACATGTGTGAAGAGAAGTTATTTACAACCTTTCTGTTGTGGATTTAGATCAACTTAGCACAAGATTGCCTTCTTATTTTGTTATGTGGATTTTATTTAATAACCATATTCAAGAATTATGCTTAAAAATGTTTGTTTCCTACTGAGCAGATTTTCATTCTTCCATTCCATAACTAGATTTTCTATTATGAATATTCAAATGAGTATTTTGTCAAAACAAAAATTCATTCTGTAATTATTTTGGTTGACTTTTCTATGGAAAATTTTTTCTTAAATATTTTTGGTTTTTTTTTTATTTTATTTTTTGTGCCAGTTGTCTCTCTCTGCTTCGAACTTGCTCAATCGGGATATGCTCTCAAAGGTAATTTCTCACTATTGAAATTATGCTAGAAAATTTATAATTTGTCAATCCCTTGTTTCTTGATCCAGAATAATTTATTCTTGCTTAGATTGAGTGAAGTGGCATTTTCTTTACAGTTTTATGTTATATTCCTTGTGGGAAGACTGTAGTTGTTCAATTTCCGATCGTGTTATCTATGCTTCAATGACCATTGGTGTTCATTTGTTATACACTCTTATTGTTCTACCATTAACAAACTCCATGCCATGCAAGTGTTTATTTTCGGTCAGTAACTTTGTGAATTTTCCAAGGCTTAACATTTTTACATTGTGGTATTATATTTATAGTACATAATGATCATGCCCTAGATAGTACTTTTGTTGTAAAAATAAAAAAATTATTTATCTAAGTTCCTTTTTTCAATCTTGAGGCTACTATGTGAGATTCCTAATTCCAGTGATATCAAACATTTTTCATTACCATAACTCTTCACCATACTTCATGCAATAAGTTCTCTGTGTTTGATAGTAGGTGCACTTTAGCATGCATCCTTGATCAGATTCTTCTTTCCCTGTAGAGTGATCCAATGACTGTCATTTATGCAAAAAGGAAAGATGGAACACTTGAAGAGATTGGGCGCACTGAGGTTATTTTGAATTCGTTAAATCCTATGTGGGTTGTGAAGATTGGTGTTACTTACTATTTTGAGGTTGTGCAGCATCTGGTGTAAGCTTCAATGTTTATCAAATTCAAGTTTCAGCAAGTTCCTTGACTTTTTATTTTTTAAGCATTACATTTCATTGTTTGACCTTTCTTTTCAATCAATTTACTTGTTATCACAGGTTTCAGGTATATGACATTGACACGCAATTTCATAGTGTACCTGTCAAGGTAATTATGGCCAATATCTATTTAAACACGGAGTGCTTTGTCCATTAGTTTTCTTGTTTGTGGTGACGATCATGGAAGTAATCATTTATATAAAGCCATACAGGACATCCAATTGAGTTTAGTCAATGTTGGAATGAATATACTATTTTTATTATTGATCCATTGTAACCATGAAGGAGATTTGAGTTATCGCTAGAATTGCTGTTAGTTATCAACATGATTATGTTGAGTTAGCTAGGTGGCACACTAATGATTAAAATGGCATTTAAGTTTTCAATTTTGGAGATATGTTCTTACCGTTCAATGTTTCAAATAAGTTGAACAAAATGATTTTATTATTGAGATATGGTAGAAAAAGGCTTTTTTTAATTGCTGTCGTCGTCGAAATAATAATAATAATAATAATGTATCATCATCATCATTTGATTATTTGCAAAGAATTTTTAGTGAATTAAAGGGACCTCTGCATTATGATCAATTTAATTGCGGGCATGAATTTCCTTGCATTATTGCTTGGTGCATGCAATATTTTGTACATAATGCAAACACCACAAATTTTGCAGATGCTTAAGCTGGATGAGCAGCAATTTCTTGGAGAAGCCAGTTGTGCACTGTCTCAGGTATGCATGTCTACAAAATTTAATGGCAGGTCCACAGAACCGTTTTTTAGCATGTCTTGAATGTTTTTATACTATTCTACTATTTGAAACGCTTTGAATCATTATTGTGAGCCATTATTTGCGCATCAACATTTTTTTTCACTTCCATGTTTCTTTGCAGATAGTGACTAAGAGAACAAGATCATTGACTCTAAATCTTGAACGCAGAGAACATAATGGACCACCAGATTCAAGAAATTTAGGCCAGCTGACTGTCCTTGCGGAGGAGTATGCTGGTTCAAAAATCACGGCAGAAATGATTTTCAGGTGCTCAGATCTGGAAAACAAGGATCTCTTCTCAAAAAGCGTAAGTGTTTTCTTTTGATGTGATTCTTGTTTCCCATTTATGTGGAGATGTGTGTTATATTTGCCCCTCCCTTCACAGGACCCTTTCTTGGTGATATCTAAAGTTACAGAAAATGGGGTATGGATTCCAATTTGTAAGACAGAAGTGAGAAAGAATGATCTTAATCCCATATGGAAACCAGTAGTATTGAATCTTCAACAGATTGGAAGTAAGGTATTGTCATTCTTAGCCAAGCTAGTGAAAATCCTATAGACCTTTTACTATTTAACACTTATTCATCATTGGCAGGATAACCTTTTAAGTATTGATTGTTTTAACTTCAATAGCAACGGAAAGCATGATTTGATTGGGTAAAGCCCTGCCCATCTCCTCCTCCTCCTCCATCCTCTCTCTTTCTCTCTCCATCTCTTTCATGCATTGTTGATTGAACAGCAAAGTTGTCAAACCACTATCAGAGTTGGAAAAACTTCACTACAGCAAGCATGGGGAGCATTTATTTTTTCCCACTGCTGTTGGGAATGATCTTCAAAATAAGGTATTTATCATGCAGATTGAGGTGTTTTGATCATTTATGCAGTATGTTAACCGATTTAACAAATCTCAATAATTGATGATATTTTGGTGATCATCAGGTACTGAAGAGTCAGTTATTTGTGGAAAGGTTTGTTGAGAGCAAGAGGCTGACCTTCTTGGACTATATTGCTAATGGTTGTGAATTGAATTTCATGATTGCAATTGACTTCACAGGTACAGTACCACTTGATGGTTGTTGGATCAGTCTTTATGAATTATTATGTTTAAATTAGAACATTGACTCTCAAAAGTTTCTTTTTCAGCTTCAAATGGCAACCCCCGCCTTCCAGATTCTTTGCACTACATTGACCCGTCAGGTCGACTGAATGCGTATCAAAGAGTGAGGGACTTTTATATTACATCATTATAGTTCTTTTTAGCCTTGTGCTTGTTATCAAATATCTGAAAGTAGGCACAAAATTAATATTATCTATTTATTGGCAGGCAATACTTGAGGTTGGAGAAGTTTTGCAGTTTTATGATTCTGATAAGCGATTTCCTGCTTGGGGCTTTGGAGCTAGGCCAATTGATGGCCCTGTTTCTCATTGTTTTAACTTGAATGGAAGCACATACCAGTCTGAGGTAATCATTACCTAGCATTTATACATATCATAGAAAAATTGATGGCAAAATCAGTTCCAGATCAGCCCTTAGGGTGTAACTGGAAAGTGTTTGTTGTTTTATTTTCTAGTTATATTAATTGAATGTTAAAAAGTGTCATAAATTTTTGGGGGGCAGCACAATATGATTTACCTTTATATTATCTTGCAGATTTTGACTGTAGCTAATTTTTTTCAGGTTGAAGGAATCCAAGGTGTCATGTCAGCTTACATCAGTGCCCTCCACAATGTATCATTGGCAGGGCCTACCCTTTTCGGTCCAGTAATCAACACTGCTGCTCTAATAGCCAGCCAATCTGTTGAAAGCAGTCAACAGAAGTATTTTGTTCTACTTATAGTCACGGTATGAAAGAAACTTAAATTTGGTCTTTTAGGTGTAATATATTATTCTTTAATTTGGAATGATTGTCTTCAGGATGGAGTGATAACTGATCTTCAGGAAACTAAAGATGCTTTGGTCAGGGCATCTGATTTGCCTTTATCGATCTTAATTGTTGGAGTTGGTGGTGCCGATTTCAAAGAAATGGAGGTATTGCGAAGCAACAAATCCATAGAATCTTCATTAGTTCTGGGTTCCCCAGATAGTTACAGATAAATTTGTCTTCTTTATGACTTTGGTATGCTTGTTCATTAGATTGGGCTCTCTGACTATTATTAAGTCTCCATTGCTGAGCTGATAGTTTTCATTTATCATATCCCAAGTCAGTGTGAAATAACTCTTTCATATTGTTGTCTTTTCCTTTTGTCTTAACATTTTTTTTAATGTAGATTTTAGATGCGGACAAAGGGGAGAAAATTGAGAGCTTGAGTGGACGAGTTGCATCACGAGATATCGTGCAGTTTGTCCCTATGCGGGATGTTCAAGGTGTGTACCTTTTCCTCACTCTTCGATTATGTCTGCCATGGAAAACAAGGGAAACATTTTCTTGTTATAAATAAATATTCTATGAAATTGGTGAACATTACACGAAGGAAAGCCAGAAGCTGAGGCACTTGAAGATAAAATGTTTAGATAGAGTTAATAAATATACATTATTTGGTGATCTGCAATTGATTTAGCAACTTCGTAAGAAACTTAGCCCAGAAAGATGAGGCAGGTTAATAAAAATTTCAGGCCTAGTCATTTACTCATTTTCAATACTTCCATTCAGTCTCACCTGTAACCTGGATCTACAATTCAACCATATGCATTTAAAGCACATCAGATTGGGAGGTCATGTCACTCGCCTCAAAATTTTGACTTGCAAGCATTTTCAATTGCAGGTGATCAAGAATCAGTAATTCATGCTCTCCTTGCTGAATTGCCAGGGCAGTTTTTGACTTACATGCAGAGTAGAGATATTCAACCTCTCAGCTAATTTTAGTTTGCTATGGGTTTGTTTCCATCATTCAGCTTTCATCCTCTATTTTCATCTTGTGTGTTCATCATCTCCCCTTTTGGTGCCCTAGATCTTTTTTGATCACCCAAAGGCATTCATCTACTTCTTTTACCTTCCTGCCCCCATAATTTTGTTCATAATTTCAATTTTACCTTTAGCTTTCATCCTTCAAAGAGGCAAAAAGCCAAGCCCCCTGTCAATCTGGAGTTCGGCATAACAAACTCAATACAAAGGTTCTGCACGGAAAGCAAGAAACCCGAACGTTGCTGCAGAATTTTACATTGTATGTGAATATATTGTGGTTGTGCATGTTATGCAATATATAAGCATAGTCATTCTCCTGCTAAATTAGGTCTTTCCAGACTTGATTACAACATCTTCAAAATATTCAGTTGTGTTTAATTCCCAATTATTCTCTTCATTCTTATTGGAAATTTAAAAGTACCACTGATACACACATATATATATACATATATAAACTGTGGATGGATAATTTTTCTCAACTCCCAGGTCAGTGAGGTCACCATGTTTGTGTATGTTGTGTTTTCAGAGCTTTTCCTTATCATTTCATCATAGTTCATTCCAGTGCCTGAAATGTCTCTGTAAACCAATTATTAATTAGGTCAGAACTTTATTATTTTTTTATCTTCTCCCTTCCTTTATTCTTGGCTCCGTTGAGTAGGATTTAGTTTTTGTTTTTGATCAAAATGTATCTTGCCATTTTTAAGTCATGTCATCAATTATTGTGATTTAAGACTGCCGAAAATAGATGGAAACTTGGCATTTGGCGCAAGTCCTTTTAGTTTATTGATGATCCCTGAAGGCACAACAATATGACCCCACATCCCTTCTCTGATACTTTTCTTATTCTGTTTTTATTGTTCTTGCGTGAAGGATTTCCAACATCTGTCATCCTCTAGATTTGTATTGGTATAATACCCTAATTTGTCCCTCTACTTTTCTCTCTCTTCCCTTTTGGTCTCTCTACTCAGAAATGCTCCCAACTAGTCCTTCTACTTTTGAATATGTGTCCACTTAATTAGAAATGCTCCCAATTAGTCCCTCTACTTTTAAAAATGGCCCAATTAGAGGGACTAAGTGGGCACATTTTTAAAAGTAGAGGGACTAGTTGGTAGTATTTTTAACTAAGTGGGCACATTTTCAAAAGTAAAAGGACTAGTCGGGAGCATTTTTAAGTAGAGGGACCAAAATGGATGAGAGAGAAAAGTACATGGACTATTTTGGTGATTATACCATTTGTATTTTATTTTATTTTATTTTTATTTTAAATTTATATATATATATATATATTTTATTGTTACTTGCTTTGACTAACTTGCAAAGATTGCAGGGACAAGCAAACACAGTTTGTTTCTTTTAGGGAATTTATTCTTCAATAAGCTGTCATTTTTAGACTTGATTTATCTTCTTGTTTTTCAAACAAATCCACTGCCAAAAAAGAGAATTTTAGGTACTGATTTATGACAAGTACATTTTATGATAAAGAGCAATATAGGATAATCCATAATATCCATGTTTTTTATAAAAAAAAATTATTAAGCAAACAAATAAAATAAAATAAGAGATATTTAAGTTTGTGGATTTGTTTGACCTAGAGATATTGCTGAACACGCAAGTGTGTTTGTGGGTTCACAACATCAACAGAGCAACCACACATCATGTGCAGCATCTTTTAGGTTGGGTCACCTAAAAACCTAACACTCTTTGTATATTCATGCAAGCAAGGTTAAGTGTTGCATAAAATAAATAAATACCTAAATGTTGACCAGTTAGGAGTTGACCTATAGACATTTTTGGTTCTCAACTAGGTCTGTTAAGGCTCAAAAAATCTATTTAATTTTTAAATTTATTAGGCACAATTCTAATTCTGTCTTGATTGAAAAAACTACAACTTTAGCTTCAGCTTATAAAAGTAATATTATCATTATTTCATTGTTAATGCAATTTGGTGCAGTGAATATATATTGCTCAATATGATTGAATTTTATAAATTTATAAAAAATTAATTTAACAGCGCTTTGATAATTTAACAAAAGCAATGTATGATCGTTCAGCATAAGAGAATAATATTTATTTTCTACAATATTTGCATAAATTAAGGCATAATCAAAGTAAATCAATTTCTCTATATAAGAACCGGCTCCCAAACTTATCCAATGATGGGTTTCTAGATGCCATTTTTTTTAATAGATATTATTTAAAATGTGTTAAAACTCCAAATATTTCAAAATTTATTGCCTTATATAATTGAACCCTCCATGATCAAAGTGATGCATCACTTATATGATGAGCTTTATGTGCATGTGTGTGTGTGTGTCTATATATATATATATATATGAAAGGAAAAATTTATAGGCATGCTTTCATGTGAAAAGATAAGACCAACACAAGTGGGAAAGTTAATTATTTTAAATAATATATTCAAGTTCAATGCATTGTAATGCTTCATATCCTTTTCTTGTGAGCTTGACCAGTATTAATTTACAGTTGATAAGGTCACAAGAAAAATTAATCTTTTTCGTGAAACTTATGAGTGAGTGACAAGAAAAATCAACATTTTATTCGTTTAGTTCCTTCACTCAACCAAACACAAAAGGATGGGAAAAAAAATCACCATCCCTTTATTTGTACAAAAATTATGAACTGAATTATTAATTTAATAAACTTGAGATGATGAAGATGTTTGCTAGGAACTAAGAACTCCACGCCCTTGAAGACTTCTTAACTATTCTTTTAAAAGACTAGTCTTACAACTCATAAAGTAGGCTTTGGACATTTATAGTATAAACTAGAAAGATAGGTTAGGGTCTACCGTTTACTCATCTAACCTTAAATAATAACAAGTCTAAGATCGATATAATACTAATGAGATTAATCCAAGTGATAGAGATTTAAATTCTTATGTATAGAAAAATATTAACCGGAAAAGATCTATTTTTTAATAGAGCTCTAAATATTTTTTTCATATGATTCTTATAAAACTAATGTTCCAAAAAATTAAAAAAAAAATAAAATAAATGATAAACATAGGTTTGGAATTGAAGTGTAAATAATTAGATCCTCTCTGATCTTATAATAATAAAGTGGATCTTTATCCACTTTATTATTCTATGTTATTTTATTTTGATAAAAAATGAATAAATCAAGTTGATAAAAGATAAAAAATATTAATTAAGAGTACATAGACTGAATGCTATGGGAAGGAATCAAAGTTAATGTATATCTGCTTTGAGGGGTGATGATCTGGATGTTCTGTGGCAAAGATAAGACTTTGCTCTTTTCTTTGCTTCCACTTGGTCATCTTTAATTATATTATATATATATATAATTTATTAATTAAATTATATATATATATATATAGAGAGAGAGAGAGAGAGAGAGAGAGAGTAATATATAGTATTAGGATCATCTTGGAGTAAGTGCATTTGTATCTGTATCATTTAATTAATTTGACTTCTCAAATGAGTTCCATTAGTAAAATATTCATATGGTGGTCTCACAGTCATAAATAATATGGATGTAAATATTATATTTTATGTCAAAGTAGACCAGTGGAGGTTGCATAGCGTATGACATGGTATGAACTTGTCAAAAGACCATGCCTCATCTTTAATACATTTTAATTTTTTAATTTCAATTTATTGATATAAATAATAAGATGAAAAGATGGTTGATGAGATGACATACCAGGTGATCTTCCCAATCGATCTTAACTTAAAAAACAAATAATATTTAAATTCACATCATGTTATATGTTGTGTAACAGTGAGAGACTTTGGATGGACATTATTGTTTTTTTTAATTTAGAGATCAACTCATGGCGACATTTTTTAAGTAATATTTAAATTAATTTAAATACAAATAATGTTTCAAAAGACTACGATGTAATTTTAGTTGATTTTGAAGTATTTGTAACGTTGCAGGTGATATCAAACTTTTTTTTCTTTTTGAAAACAATCTCAGAAAAGGACATTAAGCAATTAGTGTTGAGGAGAACAATCTTATTATTCAATTTTTTTTTAATATTTTAAGATTTTATAGAAGTGGATCGCTAATAAATAAAGTTTTTTTTTATTTATAATGATTACTTAATTCAAATCCCAATATTTTTGTTAGAGTTATTTAGTTTAAATAGATAGCAACATTAAAAATAAATTTTTGTGTGACGGACACAATGCTGAAGGTTCAAATTTTTATTAGAGAAATTAACTCATAAGTGATAAAGTAGTCCACACACTCACACGTCATAGAGGCAGATGCTTATCACCTTTCTAAACAACAAATTTCAATATTTTAACCACCAATTATTTTATATATTTTTTTTAAAATAAATTTTTATATATTTAAATCTACACTTTTTACGCATCTAATTCTTTTAAAAAATTTACTCATAATTCTTTCAACTTATTCATATTTCTTCGTTACTTGATTCATTATAACCATTGTCTAGTCGGGTTTCTTTTTAATTCATATTTGTTAAATTCACTAGTTATATTTATTTCTTAATTGTTCATATTCTTTTATTACTTGTTCAATAGCGTGTTAATCTATCATTGTTACACCACTGGCTTATATTTATTTTTAATTATTTATATTAATTTCAAAACAGCTAAAGTTGCTAATTATCCTAATCTAGCTTGTTAGACACGCTAATCAGCGTGTTAATCTATAACTTGTTAGACTCATTTCAGCTTTCCTATTTTTTTTATTTCTCTTTACCCTTTTGATTTATGTAAGAAAAACAAACATTGTTAAAGAATTTTACAACAAATCTAATAAAAAAGGAAAAAATGAAAATAGAGAAAAATATTTAATATAAAAAAGAAAAAAATAATAACATATGCAATAAAAAAAAGGAAAATAACAAAGAGAATATCACCGTTTATAAAGTGAATGAAGGAAAAAATAGAGTACATAGAGAAAAAAATGGAATAATATTATTAATTTATAAAAATTTAAAAATTGATTTGTATTTAAGAGCACAATGGAAGAATTATAGATAAAAATAAGGATATGATCATTGCAAAGGTCATAAGGACATTCAAGGCCATTTGTGTCTGAAGAACTTTGAGTCATTTTTCCATTTAAATATTTTATAAACCTTTCTATTAATTAATTAAGTAGCATTTTAATTTAAAGTATGGAATTAGTGTTTTTAATGATCAGGAGGGTTGAATTTATTAATTAAGTTTATCAATCCAAGGAAAATTCTTAGTGAAGCATAGGATTATAAGTAACAATAATAATAATATATATTCTTTGGTACAAGAAATGAGTAACATGTGAATCATTAATTATAAATTCAAAAAAGATAAGAAGAAAGTGGAGAACAAACAAACAAGCAAACAAGAGAGAGAGAGAGAGTTGGAAGCATTTAAGTTAACAAACGATAAAAACGTTTAAATTTTCAGCATGGAAGGTGGCCAAACGCCATTAATGGCTTTGAAGGTACTTCCAAAGTGATACGTGGCCAAGTCTTTCAAGAAGATGAAGAAGATACAAAATGACAAAGCTCAAAGGTTGCCACATTCATAGATAGATCTTGAGAGAAAGAGAAAGAGAAAGAGAGAAGAATAAGGAAATAGGAAAAGGCCAAGATAGCAAAAGCAAAGTGATAGATAGATAGATAGATAAATAGATAGGTTGTAGATAATGAGTTAAAAGTTTGGGGAGTCCGAGCGAAGCAAAAGAAGACGTCAAATGTCTCACTCAATAGGAAACAAAGACACGGAACGTCCTTTGTTTTTATAATCAAACTCATTTATAATATATATATATATATAGCTTTGTTCATTATTATTATATATCCATTCTTCTATGACTTGTTAGAAAAAACAATATATAATATAATATAAATTTATGGGGAGTTTGAGTTTGAGTTGTACTTTTTTGATGTATTTGCTTACGCATGAGAAAACACATGTATAAATATAATCTAAAGATACCCATACACAAGACTTGACAAGTGACCACCAATTTAATTACAATATAGCTATCACAAGTTCATAGACACATACATACGTATGTATGTATACATTTATACCAAGTATATATACTAACATATACATACTCCAAAGAAAATAGCAAAAAAAACTCTCAAATTAAACCTTGGGAAGTGACAACCCATGTTGGCACTTATTTATGAAATCTTTGACATGTATATATATATATACGTGTAGGTATGTAATACCGACAAGTGTTTATGAAAAAGCTCTCTTTCTCTTTATATTAATTAGTACTATATATTAAGCAGGTTATGTGTCTCAATCAATTTTAAGATTATTCAATTATAGCTTTTGACTCTGAAATTTTTATTTTTGATCAAGTCCAAAAAAACCCAAACATGACCCGTAACCCTAAAATTAAGTAGAAGTTGAGATATATGGTGTTTGAATATAACACATATTCGCTTATTATATATAATGTCACAATATGATAAAGAAGTTTTGACAAACCCCCAATGCAGATTGTGACTATTTGTGTCGAAGAAACAAATACAAACATTATAATAAGTTATTACAAGTTAAATAAATAATTAATTAATTAGGTCCTCCAAGACATATATATATATATATATATAGAAAAGAAGAGAGCATCAATATATTCACCCTTCTGATACAAAACCAAGGTCTCATTAGTCTAAAAGTTAGGGAATATGATAGAAAAAAACAAAGTAGAGCTCATTGCCCCTGCCCAATAAAAGCTTCCACCCAACTCCATATCCCATTCTTATCATCATCTTCCTTCTTGCCTCCTTCCTATCCTCTCTCTCTCTCTCTTTACTCTTTCTTCCTCTCTTTGTTCACCAACTTGTTCATCATCTTCTTGAAATTATATATATATATAAGATCAAATATACGATCATCAGCAAGTGAAGTAAATAGAAGGAAGAGAAAGGTGGAGCGAAGGCATGGTAAGAGGCCTCTAGTTATTTCAGATGAGCAAGAAGAGAAAGAAGAAGAAGAGCAGCAAAAGCTCTCTAGATTTTCATCAGCACGTGCGGATCAGGATGCTTCGGCCATGGTCTCAGCTTTAGCTCATGTTATAAGTAGTAGCCAAACAGCTGGAGGAATTAGATCAGGAGAAGAAGGATCATCAGTTGGAGAAGAAGTACAAGCAACAACACTTCCACTGCCACCTTCATCACTCCCAGTTGGTACTATTGTATCTCATCATATGGAACCTACTCAACCTTTAGAAGATCAAGGTATGTATATGTTATTAATTTATATAATCAGATGAAATTCTCAATCCAATTTCACTGCTATTATATATATTTCATATATAGCTGATCAAGTACATATATAGAGATTAACATGATATGATATGATATGATCTGATGTGATATACCTCTTTAATTTATTTATTGATCTTTCTTTCAAGTTTTACCCTACTACTCCAAATATTTTGCAGTTTAATTACACCTTACAGTTAATGAATGCATTTTATATGATATTGTAAAGATAAAGAAGAAGAAGAAGAAGCAAGCATAATTATAATCATATATATATATATGATTGTTTTATTTATCTCTTCTTTGTAGTATAAATATATAGATAGATAGAATCTAATGGAGAAGTTAAAGATTAAAAAAAAAAAAATGGTAATGAATGAAGGGAACGTGAGAAGAAGGCACTATAGAGGGGTGAGACAAAGGCCATGGGGCAAATGGGCAGCAGAGATAAGAGATCCAAAGAAGGCAGCACGTGTATGGCTTGGCACCTTTGACACTGCTGAAGGTGCAGCCATTGCTTATGATGAAGCTGCCCTTAAATTTAAGGGCACTAAGGCCAAGCTCAACTTCCCTGAGAGAGTTCAAGGGAGGACTGATCTTGGTTTCTTAGTCAGTAAAGATATACCACAAAGAACAATACAAGAACAACCAATCCAACCACCATCTTCATTTCCAGACCTTCTCCAATATGCACAGCTTCTCCAAAGTAGTGGAGATGAAGACCTTCACAATGTGGCTTCTAGCCTTTCTTTCTTCTCATCAGGATCATCCCAAACATCTCATTCATCTCAAGAGTATATCCACTTTGGTAGCTCTACTTCTTCAACTTCTTGGCCTCATGAAGATCAACAACATCAAAAGGACAAGGACAAGGACGTCTCATGAAGTGCAATGCATGGCATCTCCTCATCACAATCTCTCTATCTCTTTTCCTTTCTATCCTTCGCTATAGATATTATGCAAGAGCAGAAGAAGAAGAAGAAGAAGAAGAAGAAGAAAGAAAGAAAGAAAGAAAGAAAGAATATATCAATGCCGTGTATACTTTTTTATCTTTATTTTCGTTTGTTTGTTTGTTTGTTTGAACTGTTTGTTCAGCGGCGCATTTCTTTTTTCTTTTTCATGAAATGCATGCATCTTGCAACATGTTTGTTCAAAGGATATATTCTTTCCTTGCGTTCTCCATGTTACATAAAGTATACTTACATTGCATGTTCAATTAGAAACAACACTACTATTATATGAACATCATGATGCTCTCTCTCTCTCTCTCTGTCTGTGTGTGCGCTGCTCTATGTCTATAATATGTATGGAGGTTGATGGTCAAAAACTGTTTATTAAAAAGGCCAGAGGGGGCAATTCTAATGTCTTAGTTCAAAAGAAAGAGAGTTTTGTCAAAGAAAAGGAACAAACGTGATGCTTCAAAAGTCCATGGTCATGGAAGTCGGCAAGATAACTTGATAGTTCATACTGATACATGTTGGTTTTGGGCGTTGAGCACTTGCTTTCAATCAAGTTTGAGTGAGTTTCTATATGTAGGTGCATGGTCTCCAATCTCTTCAACAATAAAAGCGCCCTCCAATGCATGGTGGAAGTTGGAGTACTCTTTCAGATATAAACAATGAATGGAGTTGAATGTGGCCGTTGATTATTGTCCCTATGCACCTTCCTTCCACTGCTAACTTTCTGATTTGATGTAACAAAGTGGCATAATTAATAAGTTTAAATAATTAATACCTTACTATTTCCCAATTAATTTTATTTTTAATTAAGTTTAAATAAATAATACCTTACTATTTCCCAATTAATTTTATTTTTTCGGTGATATTGTGTCTATACGTGAATACTGGAATGAGTTCCTCCAAAATATTATCACTGACAATTACTAATACAATTTTTTTAATGAAATTATATATAAAAACGTATATGTATTGATATATAAATATATACATTCAAAATAATTCTAATATATTATTATTATAATATATAATAATTAGTTTTTTTTTTTTTTAAAATAAGGAACCCTGGTGCACGCTCACCTTGATGATCATCTTGGGAAGGGTGTAACCTTCTTTCGGCGTATCATGTCAAACTTTGCGGCACCTGTTCCCAAAACCAAGTATGTGCATAAAAAGAGTCTTCAGTCTTGAGGCTAAAAAGACAAAAGAAATAACACATGATGAAATAGAGTTTCACAAAGTACAAATCATGACAATCTGAGAATAAGACTTTTTATATCACTTGGAACAAACTCCTGAATTCTCTCTCTCTGTGTTTACTATTAGTCCATTAGCAAAAGGCATCCACTGAATTAGTGCCAACAACCCACAAGATATGGCACCATGGGAACAACTTAGGACCCATTGGTACCACCAAAAAAAAAAAAGGGCTAACGAGGACCACAACTGTGTTTGTCTTTTACTTAAGCAAGGTGCAACGCATACCATATGATAAAGAAACGATAAAAAACTAGCATGGGAATAAATTACAAAGGTAGAACAAGAAACACTGACATGATGGTGTTCACTCGTTCATCCATGTCCGGCTATGTATGAGAATAAATTACAAAGGTATATTAGCAAACCTATGTTCAATTCCATATACTTTTGCATTAGTACCAATAAACAAATACATAAAAAAAGGAAACAAGTGAAGATACGGAATAGAGACAACCACAACATATGGAACACAACAGAGCTCCATACACAATGCTTTCACCATGTCAAATGCCATAAATATAAGTCTAAGAGAGTTCTCTCAAAGTAAATATATATATATATATAAATATAAGTCTAAGAGGTTAAGCTACAGATGCGTCTTGCACACTGAAAAACAAAGAACATATGTTTAACAAAAACCAGGCATGCACCTGTGATCGGAGAAGCTTAGAACAACAAACAAATAGCAATTCATAGTTGGAATATCACCGACAAAATGATGGTATGGAAGGCATCTAATAAAATGGAATTAGCAAAATGGAAAGGTTACCAGATGAGGCACTTCAGTAATCACTGGAAGTCATCATCTGGTTCAGCACGCAGGATCTTTGAAGGGGATTCATCGCCATTATCAGAAGTATCAGTCACTCTTTTGGCTGCCCTAGTTCTTTTAGCAAGCCTCTTATACCTCACAGCAATGGGAGGCTTCCCTCCCTTGACCAAGTTCTCTGCATTGCTCTTGATTCCTCCCTTTGGAGAATCCAATTTGTTGCCCTCAGATGTCACTAATAAATCATTTTGCTTCTCAGAATTAGAAACTTTGTCAACAGAAATCTCTTTCTTTGTACCCACAACTTCCTCATCACTCTGTGCCTCATTATGAGCAACCTTTTCAACAGAGATCTCTGCCTTTGTATTCATAATTTCCTCCTCACCCTGTTTCTCAGTATAAGTAACTTTGTCAACGGAAATATCTTCTTTTGAATTCACAAATTCCTCCCTCTGCATCTCGGAATGAGCAGCTTTCCCACCAGAAATATCTTTCTTTGAATTCGAAACTTGTTCCTCGCACTTAAACTTCTTGTTAGCCTTCGGTGTAGCCTTGTCATTCTTCATCTTATATGTTGTCTTATAGCAACCATTCTTCTCTTCAGCTGCAGTTACATCCATTTCGTTAGTAATAGAATCAACTTGAGAATCTTTATCTGTGTGATCGGGGTTCCCATTCACTTTCTCGTCAGAATTTTCAACATTGAACTTCTTACCTTGCTCATCACCAGGTCCTCCTTCACTAATGTTACTCGCATTATCACTCCCTTCTTTATCAGACTTTCTATCCTCAGCAATATCACATTCTTCATCCAAATCAACCCCAGCATCATCAACTTTAGCTCTTTCCTCCTCCTCAGCCTGTTTTTTAAGTGATTCTATTAAATCCATCAGCTCTCTGTTGACCTGAAACAAGTAATCCACAGGCTTTCAGTTTCTCCTTTCATCTATATAACAAACTAAAGTCACACATGCAGGAAATAACCTGAGGATTCTGTAGAAAATCAGAGATATCAACAGAACAACTCGGACATTTTTTTACTATTTTCTGTGCTCGAAGGGTACGCCCATCAGCACGGGTTCTCTCCCGCATATATGATTTGTCAGAGAATGCATCCAGCAAACATGTCTTGCAGAAATTATGTCCACAAGGGGTTGTCATGGGAGAGCTCATTACTTTTCTGCATATAAAGCATCCAAATTCTGCACATAACAGCAAACGAACACAGTAAATATTCATCCAAAAGAAATACATGGTAAGAAAAACCTATAAATTGTGCGCGCGCGTGTGTGTGTGAACAGCGCAAACCTTTGAAAAGCCTCTCCCTAAAAGTGTTGTTTTGAGCAAGCCTAATTGCTTTCTTTACTTTTTTCGTATCCTCTGGATTTCCAGTTACCACAGGCTTTCTGCTTACGGGTGGAGGTTTCATCCATTTCCAGCCATGCTTCTCCTAATAAGAAATGAAGAAAATTACGTTAAGGAAAATATAAGCAAAAACCTAGAACAAGACAATGATCACAGAAAAGGATAGAGTGAATTAAACATGATCGCTTTGCCTGGTGGGAAATTTCTCATCCATATACACCAGTATTCTTGCCATAAGTGAAAATTGGTAAAAATATGTCTGTCGAGTAGAAAAACATCTTATTGTGTACATGAGCAATGCGAACTATGCACATAAACCAAAACCCACAACGACTACACAAACAGAAATATGGAAGCAAGGCAAAACTAGGCAACACAGAAAACAAAACAATAACGTTGCGATAGCAATTTCATACATCAAAATCCCAAGCAGGACTTTCCTTCCTCTCCGATATATCTGTTGCATTCTTCAATTCCTTGATGGTTGGTAAAGGCCTTGGGCGATCACCATGTTCATCGCTGAAATCCAAATTGTCGTGAAAGAAGGCATAAGATAGCTTACCATAGTATGTGAAGTATTACAAACAAGCTACATGAGCATACAACTTAAGATGTCAGAATACCTTGTCCATGGAGCGGGTTCATTTTCACATCTTACAAAAAGATATCTGCAAACCTTGAAACCCTGAAAAGAGAACTCACAACATACGTGATGAATTATATTTTAAAAGGAGGCTTGAAGGAGGAAAACAGAAACACTTGAAAGACACACAAACGGACTATACTTGAATTCCAACTTTGCGCCAACATTTCTCAATCCGGTAAATCCCATCATACCGGACTCCATGCTCAGGTGCATATGAGGAGCGCTTCTCCTTGTGTGATCTGCCAAGTGAAAGAGATCAGGAAAATCAAACAAGTTGATTAGCTGCAAGAATCAAAGTTCGCAAGGGTGCACAAATGATTAGAGCATCTCATCATAATATGATCAATCAGAAGATGTGAAGACTTTGGACACCTACCTGACCACACGAACAGGATAACCCTTTTTGCAGCTGACTCGGAGTGCTTCATTAAGTTTCTCAAACTTTTGATCAAATGACTGCTCCTTGTTTGTTCGCTTATTTCCACTAAGATCTCTCCCACCACTGTCATTCAAGTAAATTTAAAGATGTATTTTAGTAATGACATAGATCAAGAGAACCATATGTCACTGGCAGAAGAATGATAGAATTTACTCAACCCAGAGAAAAAACACATGCATCAAGATGTGCATCTCAAGGAGAAGATCATGGGAAGCAAATTAAAACATTGCATTGTATCCAGAAAGAATTACAATGACAGACTACTGCAGAGGCATCCCATATCAAGATTTAGCTACATAAATGAGAAATGTGAAAGGGTTTGTACCTTCCAGTATAGAGGAACCACTCGCCATGATCTTCATCATCCGCATAACCTCCAGACAGTGCAACTGACTGTGCGCCATATTCTGATTGACCTGCTATACCTGCAACATGAGGGAAGTGGGCTCCCCATTGCCTACATTCCATTCGATCCTCCCACAAGTCCCCCACAAGAAGACCACGATTCCTTTTGGGATCATTTTCTGCAAGAATTGGACCAAAATGATCAGGAGGTACAGTAACAAATATCTGACCGCTGCATGCATTAGCTTTCCCAGCCCTCTTTGCCCTCTCAGTAGTGAATGCCTTGTCGGGCCTTTCCTCATTACGCAGAAAGTGGTATACTTGAGATGAGACACCAGTTACAACTGATTTAGCAGTTTTTGCCATTCTAATAGCAGCAACAAGTGATAAATTAATTCTTGGTTGAGATGCCATTTTTGATGGAATCTGTGTGCGACATTTTGCACAAGTGTGCTTCCCTTGGCCAACCCATTTCTGGAAGCACTTCAAACAGAAATTGTGACCACATGGTGTCTGCAGACAAGAGACATATTACACAGGAATGTGTCAAAAGCAAAGAAAAACAACAAAGCACTCATACAACAACAACAGATTTGACAAGCCAACCATCATTGCAGACTTAAAATCAATGCAAATAGAGATACAAAAGATAATCCTATGTACATGGTTCATCTAATACAAGTTTCCATTGAAGACAAGACCAATTCCAAAGACTTCATAGCAAGGAAGATCCTGATAAATGAGCAATACTTGCTTGAGATCAAGGTCATAATTAGAATATACTACAAATTAAGAAAGGGTCATGTCCTCGTCACAACACAAGTATTTAGGAACAAAGGGGGAAATAGTGGGAAAATCAGTTTGTGATAGTAAACTATTTCAATGAAAAGCCTGACCATATGGTTTTACTTGCATACCAATAAAAGTGCTGACAGAGTAAACAAAACAAAGGTGATTCCAGAACTATGTGAAAAGCTCATCAGACAATGAGTTGTGCGTGATATTTCCTATCACCTCCTTCAGTTCAATAGTATGCAAACCTAATTATAGCAGTTTGTCGTATTATGAATTGCTCTTTTACCAGATTATTCTCTGGGTGAGAGCATAAAACATACCATAGAAAATAATTTGTGAAAGCATACAATGCACCTGAGCAATTAATTTATGAAAAATATGTCCTGAATAGCAACCGATTATTACACATTCTACTATTAACAGATTATGCACTACCAAAAAATCATTGAACTTTTATGCCGATATGTCCTGATTAGTAAGCATGCCTAATTATTGAGCTTTTGTTGTATCATGCATTGCGCTTTTAGCAGATTATGCACTAGGTGAAAGCATTGCATTTTTATGCTGATAAGTTCTCAATAGCAAGCAAGCCTAATTATTGTGTTTTGTCGTATTATGCACCGCTTTTTCAAAAGATTATGCACTCCATGAAAATAGTCAATGTAAACAATACAGATGCACAGAAGCTTTTCAGCATAAAAAATTTTACAAATTTGTCACAAATAACATTAGCAACAAATTGAACATTTTGGGTAGATAGTCGAGCTTGACATAGTAATCACTAGATTAAACACAAGCCCCTTAGGGTCACTCAGCCTCTCATAGATGTTAGATGTGCTAGATGTTTGACAAAAATGGTTAACGGAGGAATGCCAAATTAATCAAAGACACTGAAACATGGGATATTATTCTTTTTACAGAGCATTTACCGCTTTAATGATTGTGCAAGAATAGAAGGGCAAGCTCATCCATTTGAGGACAAAATTAATGACTGAGATCTAAGATTGTTAACTTTAAGTAGGTTTACAAACAATTTGAACTACAGTAGTTTCCAATGGCCAATCAAGGAAATGTCGTAGATTCTAATCCAAGTTACATCTTTCAAATTAACAAAATTCATATAATACTGATATAATATTGGTCTATAATGAACATGACGAAAAGATAAATTGGCATCACGTAAAACATCAAATTGATTAGGCGAACATTGAACACTATTCATAATCTAGCAGACATCCCCCTATGAAGTATGAAGTAGATGCTTTTCAGTCCTCAGAATATGTTTTCATTACCTTTTCACGCAAATAATAATAATAATAACAATAAATAAATAAATAAATACATAAATAAAATTATAAGTTGGTATGCCAACGTAAATCAGTAAGCGGCAACACTTGCACATTACCATGATACTCGGCTTAGTCTATGATTATTATCTATCCACAACTCCAATGGCACAAGAATCACAAACCATATCATAACAAAAACCTTACTCTCTATCTGGTTGTGTCAGACTAATCAACCTTCATGCCAAGAAAAATTCAAAACAAAGGCAGAGATTTCCATACTCCCTCCAGACACCGATATGTAATGTCCCATTTTATTCAGAGCTATTAAAATCAGTTAAAAACCCAAACTATTAATTGAATGCAAGCACTTTAGTTTCGGTTCTCCTAACAGTCCCACAAGCTTAGCTGGATTCTTTCTCTAGTATGATATTCTCCTCTTTCCAAAAGTTATTAGGACCATGAACCAAAGAAATTCTGTAGTGTTAACATGATATATTTGGGATTGAAAAATGGGATTGGCAGAGCTAGTTTTGAGTTCATGTAAGAGGGTGCGGTCTGCAGGAAGGAAATTTTATGGGTATGGCCATGCTTGTGCACCTCTACTGGTGAAACATATTTGATGTCAATAGTAAGCACCAACAATAGTGCACCAAAGCCAGCTTTCTCAGTATGAATTATGAAGCTTAGTTCTCACTTCAAGGTCACTAACTACTGAAACTGATCATAAAGAACAAAGTTCCAAAGACTCTGCTCCCTGAAAAAACAAAAAACTGCTACACCAATGATCTCAAAAGGGTAAATTATCAACATTCAAAAACAAGATTAGATAGAGAAACAACCTAGTAAAACAACACCAAAAGCAAACCATGCAACATTCGGAACAGTAATCCGGACCGCACCAAAACAATAAGATTGACCATATTTAAAAATTTTATCTAGAAACACAAAGCCGACTAACACAGAGAAAGAAGCTTTTCCCCTGTATTCTACCCTTGGTTATCCATCTCTTTTTTATATCATTTGCACATTTCAGGCACACTCATTGGCTTTGAATCTCCATTAAATCTACAAACAGAGCCAACAGAAGCACATAATAGCACAAGAATGAAATGAAACAAAAAAATCAAACACCTGCACCAACTTTCAAGAAAAAGAAGCACAAGAGCAATGATAATTTATACATCAAAAGTAAACCAAGCACAGCTCCCGCAGGGATCTTCGATCTAAAGCTCCCGAAGAAACAAACAAAAATATGTTAAATAAACTCAATAAATCAGCGTAAAAAGATTAACAAAATGGCAGAAAAACCAATACTCACGGTCACAGGCCTCTCCGGAAGCTGCATGCAAAATGAACACTTAAACTTCCCATCAAAAAGTTCTATAGCATCCTCCTTCTCCTTCCCCTTCCTCGTTCTCCGCTTTCTACCCTCCTCCCCTTCCTCCTCCTCCTCCTCCTCCTCCTCATCGTCATCCTCATCCATCTCCACACCACCAGAAAGCAGCTTCTGCCTTCGCTTCGCCTTCTCCGCCTCCGTCAACGAAGCATCACCCTCGATCGCCCGGATGGCAGCGACAAGCTGACTGGACGCGGTGGAAGGCGCATAGACGGAACCAGCACCTCCGGCTCCAGCGACGTCAACAGGGGGTACACAGTCAGGGCACAGCCAGCCAACAACGGCGGCCATGGTTTCAGGAGGCTTGGAGAGGCACTGGACGTGCCAAGGCGTGGTGCAGGTTTGACAGTGCACAACCTCCGCCTCCGGCGTCTTCGTGCTGCAGCGCATGCAAACTCCATCGCCGTCGCAGGGGAGATCCAGCGCCGCCATTGGCGAGCAAGCACCAGCAATGGAGATGGAGATGGAGGCGGGTTTCAGAGACGAGGTTTGAATTTGGGCCCTTGTCCCTGAGTGATGCTCTGATAGACTTGGACACTCTGGATATGAAGAGGCACTGTTAAATGACGCATTTGCCCCTACATCCATTCTTCTAGAAAAAAAATGCATTTAAATTATGTTCAAATTTTTATTTTATTTATTTATTTATTCAAGAAATTATAGTTCTCTGATCTTCTTTCGGTTGTGATGCACATTATTTATTTTTTAAAATTATTATCAATATTATTATTCGGGAAATTATCTTTGATTGTTCGTAGGGGTAGCTTGGGGAAATTAAGTGCCGTGCCTGTCTTCTCAATCGCTTCGTCGTTTATACTACTACCCACTATTTCATCATTCCCGTAGTTCTCTGTATCACGTTGGTGAGATCTTTCTAAAAAGTCCTTGGTAAGATAAATATTTCGAAAAGGACTTGAATGCAAATGTGTTCCGTGTTTTTCGTTTGACGTGCCTGGAATGGGAAAGTATTTGTAGCTGGATCAACGGTTGGATGTGCGTGTATTATATGATCCGACGGTGAAGATGAAGAGATTAAGTGACACTAATTAAGGGAATGTAAAATGTTAATTAATTTTTTTTTGCCATCCTTAATCAGAGGAATAGATTTAATATTCCATTTTTTTATTTGACATGCTGAATTACAAATACATGCAACTGTGTGGGATACTCATTTGGTTTAAAAAATTAATTGTGGTGTTTATATTATTTAATTAGATTAGTTTTAAAGTAATGCCTCATAGAGTGGAGTGTCATTGCCACTCAACATAAATTAAGAGAAATGGTTGATAATTATCATCACCTAATAATTTTTAATCTTTATATGTAATACCATAATTAATAAGTTGTCGAGAGAAAGACAAACATAAAGTGACAAGTGTGTGAACATATGCGATACAACCTAGAGAAAAAAAGTTATTCATTATATAAACATATTATCATCGATAATAATTTAAAATATCGAAATAACTATTATAAGTTTTTAGAAATTTTATTTACAGGACTTGATGTATTTGTTATTAAAAATCTATCATAATTATTTTATTTTATTTTATTTGTAATCAGTAGTTATTTAATCTATTGGTACTGGATTATTTATGAAAATTTCTTATTTTGGAATGATCGTGAAATCAAAATTTATATAAAATTAAAGCCAAGTGTTATTAAGTTTATATGTATGTTTTACATTTGTATTCGATCCTGATTTAAATTTTAATTAAAAGTATGTATCACGAGGAGTAAGAAAAAATTTATTTGTAAAGAGAATGATTTGAAGCAGGCTAAACCTAAACATCAAATCAAGAATTGAATTGGATGATGGGGTGGATGCCCCATATTATTATACAGTAAAATTGCTTAAGCTATTAGGCATAAAGTGGCCCCTCAATCCCCAACAATGCTGCCATGATCTTCTTTGAGAACCGTGCACTGTCCTCTCTCTGCCTCGAGATGTGTGTCATCATTACTGTAGTACACAATCTGTTTGGTTTGCAAGTAAAGTTATGTCCTCACGGCATTTTTATTTTGGATTTCAAGATAAAGAATTTTATATCAATTAATGATGCGCTTTGATAATTATCTTTTTTTTTTTATGACATGAATGTACAACTTAAATCCTCAACCGTGAGATATGGAAGTTTATTGCATTATTATATAAATTAGTAATAAATATTTGGTAATATTAATTAATTCTAAATATTTGTTATTAAATAGGTGAATTTAACCAAATAAATATGTTGATTAAATTAGAGGTATATCATGGGAGAAAATGAGTTAGAGTATAACATTTCAAAGAAAATGTATAGTTTTTAAATAATAATGTAATGTGAATCATGTGAAAAATATTAAAGACAGCGCAAGATTCATATATTTTATATAAGATTTCTATGCCATGAATTTAAGAATACATACATGCTTGTATTTTTTTTTTTAATAAGATGGATAAACCATTAATTTATTAAAAAAAATAATACATGGAAGTACAAGGTACAATAGTAGCAGCGAAAAAACACATAATAAAAGGTAAAAATCTGGAGCCGGCGAAGTCAACCATCTGGAGACACAGGCCTGTCCAAAAACGGATGTAACGGATTACTCTTGGCTTAGGCTGGGCGCCAGCTCGCTGGAGAAGTCGGTGGATCTGGAGCTCAGGAAGTTTAACGAGCGCTTGATTTTTTGAATGTCCTCTGAAGCTTCCTGTTGGTGAGACTCCGGGTCTGCAGATAACCAAGTAAGAACCAAGTTAGCTGTTTTGTATAATGTAGAGGAAATAGTAGAACAACTATGATTAAAAATACGATTGTTGCGTTCCATCCAAATAATCCAGAAAATGGCTCTAGTACAAAGATCCCAGAGATTTCTAATGAAGGATTCAAAGAGGGAATCCAGTTGGTCCAGATATTTGAGACTTAGGAAGGTAGGGTTTCAGAATCAAAAAGACACTTGAAAAAGGACCAAATACGAGAAGAGAAGATACAGTTTAACATAAGGTGGTCCACTGATTCGGAGTTATTGTGACAAAGTATGCATGTGTCAGTGGCGTACGGATTGCAACATTTATTGAATAAGTTCTCAAGCGTAAGAATCTTGTTATCTCATGCTAGCCAACAGAATAAAGTAATTTTGCTAGAAGATTTAGATTTTCAGAAATTGTAATAGAGTTGGGAGCGGAGACCTCAGTACAGGAAAAGAGATGGCCAACGATTGTTGGGGGATTGTCCTTCTAGCCATCTATCAAACCATAATAAGGTGTTTTCACCATTACCAACTGCCTTGATTAAGCAAGTACGGAATGTGGGCAAAATGGCGTTGATTCCAGCCCAGAAGATACATGCTTGTATTCCTGCTTAAATATTATGAATTAATTTTAAATATTGACATGCAGTGCTTTTCAACTCATTTTAAGTTATGTTATTTTTTTTTTCAAGAAATTCATGTTCATGATTATATAAACTTTACTTTTTCAGAATAATTATTTTTTAATTATATAGTTAGCCTTGCATTCATCAACACTCTTAAGCTTGTCTCACAAAGGATTTTTTTTTTTTTCTGAAAAGCCAGACAAAACACTTTGAACTTGGGTCTAAAGATGAATATTTCAAATATGGAAAGAAATAATTTTATTAACGGGAAATTTTATTTTATATTTTTAATTGTTTTGCTGGTTAATGACACGAAGGATTATATCATAACAAATACAGAAACACAGATTTGAAGAATTAAAATCAAATTGGAATTAAATCATTAAATTAACAACAAAAATTTCAAGACAGTCCACATCCACAGACTTACATTCAGGATATCTCTAGAGCCAAGTCTCAGAGCTTGAAATGGCGAAAACACCCTTACTTCATTGATATTATTAGTATGGGTAGGTAGTGGTATAATGGTCTTTAAACAACGGATAGTTTCCATCTTCTCTTTCGCGCGTTTGCTTCGTTTCTCTTGTGCTGATACCTTCGAAGGTATTCCAATGGCGTCGATCTCATCTCTTGGATTTCTTCCGAATTTATCAAATGCTAGAACTCAGAGATCTCTCTTCTCTAAGGTGTGATTTCCTCTCTGGTGAATTCTCTGCTTTGTTTTTTTGGAAAAATTGGTGTTGTTTTTTTACTCTATATCGATGAAATTCGTTTAATTAGGGCTTGGGTTTCAAGAGAGGAAATCTTTGGATCACGAGTGGAACTTCCAGGGATTCTGAGGTCTCTGTTTCAGACGGTGATTTCTTCTAGTTCTTTGATTCATTGTGATTTTCAATCGAGGGTTTGTTGAGGTAATTGATTTCTTTCGTAGATCGATGTTATGATTCCATAATTTACTATTTTTTCAGAGGGGAATGTTTGGATGGGGAGTGGTGAAGCATTGGAGGGAAGGAGATTGATTTTGTGCTCAACCCTATTGTGCACTTTTGGTGCCTTGTCACACTCTTTTGCGAATCCAATTGCAATTGCTTCAGAGTTCGCTGACAGTAATTCGGTTTAAATCCAGTTTATTTATTTATTTTTGTTCATCTTGATCCCCTACGCTCTTATTTTGACGAACTAAATGCATCAAATGACTATTTAATGTCCCACTTTTTAATGACCTTGTGAACGCCTGCATTGGAAATTGTTTTGTCTTGACATATTTTAGCAGATACTTGTAGGAATTATTGATTCCATGGATGAATTTGTTCTTGGACCAATCCCTCGAAAATTGCAACTTTTATGATTTTTTCCGAGTGAAAATAGTAGGATTTAATCCTGCATATTATTGGCTTGGAAATGTTTGGTTTAGTGCCTGCACTGCGTGGGAAGGATTATGGGAAAACAAAGATGAAATTTCCGGATTATACAGAGACACAATCAGGGCTTCAGTACAAGGCAATCGCTTAGTAACATTTCATTCACCTATTGCACCATTTATGCATGTGTGTGGTATAGCTTCATTTTCTATTTTGCTGAATTAGCTTCTTATGCGTTTAGGATTTGCGAGTTGGTGATGGTCCAGCACCAAAGCTGGGTGAGACTGTGGTGGTAAGACTATTGCATTTTTTGTAATCTTTGACTAAGATATTGGTGAGAATTACATAAACCTTATTTCATCAAGATTTATGTCTCATTTCTCATATCCTTGTCATGAATTTGACTATTTCAATTTGAGAGTGGTTTTGATAGAATTATCAATTATGTCTAATGGTGCATATTGTTCTCTAGATATGTAGCTGCTCCTCTGTGTGTGTTTTTGACAATAGGCGGTGTTGTCTTGATTAACTTCTATGTTTTTTGAAACCTTTATTGGAATGTTTTTGAAGTTTGGTTGAGTAGCATAGACTCTGATGCAGATTTTAAATTCTAAATGCGTTTAAGGTTGATTGGGATGGCTATACCATAGGATACTATGGACGAATTTTTGAAGCTAGAAACAAGACAAAAGGTGGTTCTTTTGAGGTATGGCACTCTCCGTTTGGACTCTTCTTCTTCTTCTTTTGTTCTTTTTTCTTTTTTACTTCTAGGTATGGTAGGTTTGTGTTGATATTGCACGGGATCCTAAAAATTTGACAGTAAAAGAATCTCTTTGACTGTGAACCTTCGTAATACTTTTAAATAATTTTCTAGGCATATCCCCAAGTCCTCCTTCTGTTTATGAGTCAAAACTCTCATACTCTTGTTCAACTTGCAGGGTGATGATAAAGACTTTTTCAAGTTTAAACTTGGATCGAAAAAGGTAACAAGCTCGCGCACCTTCCCAATCTCACACGGAACAAGAAAGTTCCTTTAAATTCCACTTTTGTTTATCTAGTCACAAGTTGTGTCTTTGTAGCCCTGCAGATCTCTTTTCTTTTTTTACTTACAACAAGTGTCCATAATAGTCAAATGTACTTGGCATGCTTTAAAAAGAAAATGTACTGACATACTTGAAGTAACACCTTGGAAATTGTTGTTTTCCAATTTGTAGGTTATACCTGCTTTTGAGGAAGCTGTAGCAGGCATGGCTTCTGGAGGCATTCGCAGGTGAAAATTTGTTTTTCTCCCATTTATTTTCATATGGAAAATTTTGTTCACCTGGACATGAGGTCCACCCAACTCACCTCTTTAAAGTTAATAATCAAATTGTTTTATCCTCATACTGGTGCCTCTCTACTCGCCACCTTGCTTAATTGCTGTGCACTTGCAATTAAATTGTGCATTAACTATAGATATTGGAGTGTAACACTTCATTTTGTTAAATAGAAGGTCGATTTGTTTGTTGCTATAACAATTGATTTTTCATTATCACTTTACAATTTGTCTCTCATATTCTAGATGATGCATACATTTTATACTGTACCTTTATCTCAAGGTTTAATTCACAGCAATGCAGGATAATAGTTCCTCCAGAGTTGGGATATCCTGACAATGATTTCAACAAACTTGGTCCAAAGCCAATGACCTTTTCGGTAATTTAATTGGAACCCCAGATCTTACTCTTCTCCGTAAATAACAGCTTATGTTTATTTTTTCTCGACTCAGGGACAAAGGGCGCTAGATTTTGTGTTGAAGAACCAAGGACTGATTGACAAAACTCTACTGTTCGACATCGAGCTTCTTAAGATAGTTCCAAACTAATCAATCTGCAACCATGTTTATTTTGTAATTGCATTGTGTTTGTTCACCATACAGTGACAATCAATTAATGCAAATTTTGGTTGAAGGTATGACAGTTTTTTTTATGCCAATTTTTGTGCATCTTCTAGTTGTGCCAGAAGCTTGAGTTTCTTTTTTGGACTTGTGAATTGTGTCCATGTTATTCGCCGTGTTCACGCCATGAACAAGTTGATGTAATTTTATGTAATTTTTACTCAATTGAGACAATTAGCTACAAAATTAGAATGCAAATTTGACCAACTGTTTCACTCTTTGTCAGCAAAATCTCCCACTCTTTTTTATCTTTCAAAGATGCCTTTCACATAAACCATTCCTTTTTCATTTAGTTGAAGCTCCTTTCTCATTTGATCAATCTGCTGATCATCACCCTGAACAATGATCTCTGAGAGGTTTCCATCTTCAGCAACAATCATCTTCACTTTGATCTCCTCCTTCCTTGACGCCCGTTGCCAGTAATACACTCCTCTAAACAATAATTATGAACCAAGAAGTTATTACTCAGTACTCTATATATAATAAAGCCACAAATCTATGATTAATCTCTTGGTAGTACTAGTACTAGTGGTAGTATTTGTGAATTGTGATTAGAGAACTCACGCTAAAGGGCTGAGAACAGTAAGCCAGAACCAATTGTTGCCACCTTCTGGCAATGCGATTGTGAGAACAAGTGCAACACTTGCCAAGCTAATACATGTGCAGAAGGTTAACAATGCTGCTTGTCCTCTACTTGGCACCATCATGCCTTCAAACCTACACAAAAAACCGAGATGATTCACGGCTAATTTATGAATTTTTTAAATATTTTTAATAACGTCTGTTCATTTTAATGTTCGAACCAAATATCAGAGTATGTATGGGCTTTTACTAAAATCAAACATTTTTATTTTATCAAGGTGGAAAAAAAGATAAATACTGCTTAATTAATTTTTTTTATCTAAATATAAATAAATAATTATAGTATTAAAAATCAAACTAATAATGTAGTAATAGAGAAACAGAGAGAAACGGAGGAGGATTACGTGATGGTCTCGCCACGGTCTGAGACGGAGAAGTTATTGCGCGTGAAAAAGGACATGATCTCGCCGGCGACCTGTTTCGGCGCCGCCGCCGCCGCCGCCGCCGCTCCCTCCTTGACGAACGTCTTCTGCACAATCTGATCCCATTTTCTTTCACGATTAATTAATTCCAAATAAATTCAATTTTTTTAAAAAAAAAAAAAGGAAAAAAAAACTCAGAATTCCAATGCATTAAATGATATCAAAGTGATGGATGAGACCTTAGATTTGACAGAACGCTTGATGAGCGACCAGAGACCCGGGACAGAGATCACGAACAACCCCAGCGACGTGTAGTAGCTTGCCGGAGAGTACCCTACTCCCTCCGCCGCCGATATCGTGAATACCGGCGCCGCCGCATAGATCTCATGGAGAGAGACGCGCACCGGGGATAACCTTGGCTTCTGTTGTCGTCTCAATGTTGGATTGAAGCATAGGTTGGGCCGGTGAGGGATGCCGGCGATCTGCGGCGGCGATGAGAGAAGAGGTGGAGGCGCTGCCATTTTCTAGGAGAGAAGAGAAAGCTCCGACGAGAAGTAATGTTATGATAAGGTCCCTGAAATTCAAAAGAATATTTCTTTGAGATCCTCCGATTTGGGAAGGAGGATAAGATGCCACGTCAGACGAGATTTTATGATATTTTCATCGGTTATTTTGTATATAGACCCCTGTAAATGTGAGAAACTGATTTTGCACTTGCACACCTGAATAACTTAAAATTAGATGATGCCCATTAGAGAATCATCAGTTGGCATATAATAAGGATTTCCTTAATAAACAAATGTATATTGTATTGCATTGCTTGAATGAACATAGCTGAGATAAAACAGTGTGATTTTAATGGCAAAACAATGTTAGCAAATCAAAACTGTTTCTCTGTTTTCTTCAAAATTTTGTGCTTCAATAATATTATTGATGATTGATATCACTCTTCGACTTTTGTTTTATTCTTCTTCTTCTTCTTTGATTTGTCTCCACGAGAAAGTTCAGAACCGGAGGTGGTGTTTGTCATCTGGCTTTCTGGTTCAGAAGCATGAGAAGGTCGTCCTGCTGATCTTGTAGGTGTATCAACAATAGGTGCACTGGTGTTTTTGCGTCTTTTTTTACTTGATTTTGGTGAGAGTTCCTCACTTCTCTGGTCCATACTGTGTGCTGAAGTCAAGGTATCATGAGTTGCACCAGTGCCTCGATTACTTCCGGACCTCAACCGACTTCCAGTGAGACGAGACATGCTCCTGCTCATGGGACCTGAGAAAGAAGGCAGATCATTGATTCCTAGACTGACCCGAGAATAGTTCACACAAAATGTGCAGAAAACATGGGAAAACAGAGCAGAGTATGCCAGCCAGTGTGAAGACTTACCCTCCGATCTCCTACCAGTAGCTGATTTCTCCAGTTCTTCAGGCTCTGGATAATGAACTAAACAGACTCTGCGGGAAACCCTCCCGACTAAGCAAGAAGGACAGAGCATGGCAAAAGAGTGAGGAAGCATGATAAATCATTGATTGTTATATAGATTGAACAAGTAACAAAAAAAGGAATGAACATAGATAATAAGTATATAATAGTATAAACCAGAATCAAGAAATATAATGGACTTTCCTCTCCCTTGTATTTCAAGGGGTTAGATCCATTATGTAATGGAATCAATTATATAAATCTTTGGAATAGCATTCGCCGATTTTAAGCACCCCTACACACTGCCATTTGACAATTAAAATTGCCAATAGACACACGTGGAGCAAGCCAAGTAGAAGAGGATCAAAATTCAGTAAGACATTTTACACAATGACAACTATGACCACATATATTATATCTTGTTCAATTAATTGTTTGATCCCATCTGTTACAGATCTTGGCTTGACAAGAGAATAAAACAGCAGTGTTTTTGTGCCAACATATGCTTACCAAGATCATAAGCAATTAATTTCAATATTAAATTCATCATTCATTTTCTCACATGAAAGACCTAAGCACTCACAAAACTAAAATGAATCCTAACTCCCACAGAACATATCTTACACTACGCCCAAATTTCATGTATTTTAACTACATGCATCAGAGTTTAAATTTTCCATATCAATATATCATCACTGTGCATCTATGGTCTCATGGAGCATGAGTTATCATTCATCAGTATATCTACAAATTGCATGAATGACATGGTATGAATGAGAACTGCAGATGTAGTATCGGCTCAAATTTCAAAGTAGATGCAATAAAGTGATAAAACTGTTGGGTAAAAGGCACTTAGGTTAAGACAGGTAAGGATGACCAACACAATAAAATCCTTCATTATTATTATTATTATTTTGAAAAAAATTCTTCATTTGTTCAGCTTTTATCTTTTCTTTACTTCCTTTCAGAACATAACCATTCTACAATGTATTGATCAAAATGGTGACATATTGTTTTGAGCAAATGTATACTATAATCCTCATAATTGGCAATAGTACCTAAAAGATTCCATGAAACACAACTAAAACAGACAGTCATAGAACACACACCCACCAATGTTGTTACCAAAATAACAATAAAAAAGAAATTCAGTTAAAATTATATCCACCAACACCTAAACCAGAGCATGCCTCACTCTTATACCATACATATACCACAAGACATGCAGCTAAGGGATGATAACTAAAGCATATTTTCTTCAATCCAAAAGCATTCAGTTTAACATGAATTCTCAAACACAAAAAATGAAAACACAATCTCAATCACATACCGACTTTTGATTCATTGGGAGATGACACAAAAACAGTTGCATTAGGTTCTTGTGCTGCAAAGCTCACCACATCATAACTTTTGCCTATCATCACAAAAACACACATCCATTAACTTGTAGAATCAATATGCAACCAAGAAGTGACCATGAAACTATAGAACAATCAAACAAGTTGACATTTTGAAACCAAAATCAAATAAAACAATGCTCATAAGTACCTGATGAGCTCTCAAAACCACCTAATCGCCCATCAGGATGAAGCTTAAGAGAAAGCTCCTTCCCATTAAAATCAACTGGCTGTAACTGCAAGAACAACACCATATCAAAATTAAAGCGATCTAAAAAGTAAAACAGAATAATCAACAAAAATAAATAAATAAAAACACAAGAAAAACAAGAAAGGAAAACTCACTTGGTTGATCGGCCATTGAATGAGCCAAAACTCCGTGGAATCATTCACCTCAATGTCAAGCAATGGTTCCTTGGAATCCTCCAAAAAATCCGGCTCAGGTTTGTAACTGAGAACAAGAGGGGAAAAAATCAACAAATTGGGATAATTTCAGGTCGAATTAGAGATAAAGGAGAGAGATTTCGGCGGATTAAGAGTTGAAAGAAGGGAATGAATGCATACCCTTCGACAGATTCGTTCACGGCGACGATTTCCATTGTGATTCTTTGATGCTTAGGGCTAGGGTTTATGCGCACAGCGGCCACCAAGAAAGGCAAAAATAAAAAACAGAGGAATAATTTAATTATTAATTAATAATAAATAATTTTTTTTTAAAAAAAATATACATCTATATATATTATATACAGATTGATTGTTGAGAGTGGGATTTGAACCCACGCCCTTTCGGACCAGAACCTTAATCTGGCGCCTTAGACCAACTCGGCCATCTCAACACTAACGTAATAGTGTTAAATTTAATTTTTAAATAAATAATTATTATAAATTCAATTTGTTAAGAGATAAGATAAACACAAAAAGAATATGTGATTTGCTTTTCATTTTATTCTTTACACTGTACATATTAAAATTCTTTCATAGTTATTTTTATTTATTTAAATTCACTTTAAGATTGATGTAGTTTGTTCATATCTTTTTATATGTGAGATAATAAAATCTCCCCTTAGTATAAGGTTTTAGCACTTAAATTAAATGAAAAATTATCATAGTAATTCATTAAAATATTTTTTTGCACATAAGATGTTCTCGGTTATTATTCTATTATTCCTTTTCGCATGGCCATTTTAAAAATAAAAAATAAAAATTGTAAGGAACAAAATTAATTGTTAAAATAATTTAAATTTGGAACAAATAATTTTGGAATTTTTTTTTGAAAGTAATTAAAATCTTATTTTTTTTTTCTAAATTGACACTTATTCATCGAATTTTATTTTATTTTATAATTAAAATGTCATTTATCTAAAAACTGAGGGAGCAAATTAGTAAAAATTCCCCATCCTCTCTTTGGTCAATATATGACTTTGTGATCACATTTGAAACATTAACAGTATGGAAAATCATGGATAAAATGGATATTAATTAAAGTTAGACAATTTTTTTTTTCAAATAGATGAAAAAAAACACTATATTTTAGTTTTTTTAATAGATCAATTTGTGTGAGTTTTTATCAACCATTGAATAGCTTAATGGTATGACACCAAAATGTAAAAGAGGAGGTCATAAGTTCAAATCCCTCCCCCAGCAGTATTATTCTCCCTATTGTTAATATAGGCTCAGTACTGTTCAGTACTTGATAGATCGACCGCATCCAATGCGACTGACCCCCATTGGGTGCAAGGCCTCATATTTGACCTGGTTAAAGTCAACTCTAGCAAACGGAATATGAACAGTAATACAGAACTACAAATAAGATGATAGGAACCGAAATAATACATGTATGAGCTTAAGTATCCCTACAGAAATACAGAGTCATACAAACAGTCTATAGACCAAAATATACAGACGGATACAAGTCTTACTCTCACAAATAAGTTCACCATAAAGATACTACAAATCAAGAATACGACTCTAAGACACACCCCGAGCCTAGACTTGATCTTCTCCTGCGAGAACAGAAATCATAGTGTATGAGCCACAAGGGCCCAGTAGGATCGCAGAAATAACAGATAATGCGGATATTGCAGAGTAATTATAAAAATTCACACAGAAATACAAAAAATACTCAGAGGACAGAAATAATCAGAAATATGAAAAACACGCAGAAAACAATCAACAGCACGAGGCTGGATCATCGACTGTGAAGTCAGAACAGAACTAAATATCAATAGACGAAGCTGGATCTCGACCTAGGTCAAGGGGTAGTGCTACTACAGAAAACATGTGCATATGGCTAAGATTTACTCCTCCTAGCTGGGCGAGCCAGGAATGAAGATGTACTAAAACCGCAGAAATACAGAATACAGACATAAAGAAATACCGAATTAATAATGCAAGAATAAAATAAATAATAAATAACAAGTATTTAAACAAAAAAAAATGAAATTCCTATATAATGCAATAATTCAATAATAACAAATGTCAGAAATATGGAATTATACGGTGCGAGAGCGTACCTGGCTCCGAGCTATAAAGTCGCATTCACCAAGTCCCACGAACTAAGGCTCACTACAATAATCTAATCTAACAAAATAACTACACTTAGAAATAATTCTTGGGCTCTGCCTAACTTACAACTATAGCCCAAACTTTACCCAACATGAATTTATACAACAAACTTTCAAGATTCCACAGCTAAAATCAGAACAACCAATCACAAAAATATGTACACACATGTAAATAACAACTAATATAAATGGTTTACGAAGAAGCCATGCTTTAATATTTAATTGCTAGCACAAAGGAGACATACTAGGGTTGCAGATAAGTATGCATAATTAAATACATGTATACACACACACACGTATAATTAGACAATTCTACTGAACAAGGCATGCTTACATTGGTGTTTGCATAAGCTAACTCTGGATGTCATGATGATACAAAATAATAAACATAGTAAAGCAATTAGAGTCGCAATTAGAGTCTAGAAGATTTCAGAAAATCAAATACTAAAAAGAAATCAATATCTCATGCTTACCAGCAATAAATACAATTAAAGATCAACTAAGAACATAATTACAATCAACAATTTAGCATGCTTTACAAGATGGCAGATTTACACAAATGCAAACATACAGAATTATTGATACCATAAGTTAACTAAAGTAAGGTCCAAAAAATTAATGAAAGAGGTGTGCTCACACTCCAGTACCTACATTCACCGTGCTACACTCACTCTCCAAATAAATAAATAAATACATCTAGCTCAAAAGCATGATTGGAATTAATACACAATATACTAACAACTGAAAATCACCCGTATGCAAGGATTTTCTCAACACAAGTAGTCAGAGTATACCCGGGTTTCACTATAAATAAATATACACAACCTTACATGAATATAGCTATAATTATACACTAGATGTATGGATCTATATATATAAGGTAAACTTCAAAGCATGATTACATGATCAGATCCACAAAAGCAAAGGCAAATTTATAGACACACACCACGATTGCATATCCTAGATCAAGGCTACACACATGCATAATTAATTAAAACAAACTAAGGTGATACACACAAATCATGCTTACTGTCATGCTTCAAACAAGACACAAGAATATCAAAACCACCTCAAACAAGGGAGAAGAAGCATGCAATCAAGATCAAAGCACCAACAACCTCACAAGATCAAAACTCCCAACACAAGAGCAACACACCTACCTCTAAGCTTGCCGGCGAAGGGGACCTTCCTCCAAAGTCCAAGCTTTAGACTTCTTCCAAGGAGAAAGAGCTTTCAAGATTGAAGAAGATGCCTTCAGCCCAAGCTCTCTAAAAACAGCTCCAACTCAAAGAAGAACAGCCTACCAGATCCGGAATTCACTGGTGACATGACAGGGGTCATGGGTAAAATGGCAGAGAGTGGGCTCCACTTCCTGAAAAAAATCAGGATGCTCTCTAGTCAAACTTGGCCAAAGAACCAAGCTGGAGGACATTACAGCTTGTTGCCTATTATTCAAAAAAAAAAATTGTGTGAGTTTCAATTATTGTTTATTTTTTTCATAAAATTAACAAGTCACATATAAAAAAAATGAACGTCTTTTGAAATTGATCATCCGGTTTGTGCATACTCATCCAATGGACCTCAATGAATTTGTCTAAAACATGAAAAATCTCATATTGAACATGTATACATATAATATTATTCAATGTAAAATTTACACCGTTGAATGAGAAATACTGAAATAGGCATCAAATAGATGTGACTCTTATGAGGCATGGTCCCTTTTCTATTCAATTTTACAACCAATTTGAAGCCAGGGTTGGTTGCTAGTTTATGTACTCTATTTACAGAGAGTAGGCCAAGAACAGGTTGAAAGCCCACTTCTCTCGGTCACACGAAGGCACGTGCTATGTTAAAGCTTTCCAGGGGTATGTACACAAAATTACCAAAACTTTGTAGTTTTACAACGGATAGACTCACAATTTGAATAAATTTTAGAACTATTATAATTTTTTTCAAACATGTGGATTGAAAAAATCGGCTTTGTTTTTTCAACAAAACACTTTTTTTTAATAGTTTTTCTTTTCTTTTATCATGGTTTCAGACAAGGTTTGGTTAAAAAAAGTAAAAATATTTTATTCTCAACTTGGTCCCTCTAAATAGGATATATTGTATTTTAGTATCTTTATTTCAATTTAGCTAGGTCTAATTTGGAGAAGAAAAATAATTAGTTTAAGAATTTCAGGTCTATATTTGATTTGTATGAAAGATAAATGTGTGTTAGCCACTTAGTTAACTATTTTTGAATTGTTTTTAATAATACTTTAAATGAGAGAAAAAGTCAAATTGATAATTACGGACATAAAACCCAATGTATGTTAGAGACCGATTAATACAAGATTTGAAATTTTATGATGATAATATAGATTCCTATCAATACCTAACCCTCGTGAGGATATAAAATTATCATTAATTGACGCATAATATGTTTCTGGGAATAAATGATTTACAGAAATAAGTCCATAAATTTTAAACTAACACATGGGAATAACACATTTTTTTTCTTAGATTAATCCCCATATCAAACATACTATTAGAGTGTGGATTAAAATTTCTCGATTAAAAAAAATATATTTACCTCAATCAACTAGATTGGGACACAGAAATTAAAGTGGTAACCTAGTCTACTTAGCCGGACCAATTGAGGATTTAAAAAAAGAAAAAAACCTCAAAGTCAAAAAAACGAATGCATTAATCAAAAGGGAACCTCAACATCAAAGAAACGAAAACATTAATCAAAAGGGGTATCACATCCATCAATTAATTCAACTACCCAATCCAAAAATGGTGTCTTCATAACAATCTCATTTGTATAACATATATTTTCCTAAGGGCAGTCCATTCACTAGCATTTAATAATTTTAAGATTATTAAACTAGCATTCAATCATTTAATTTGGTAGTTAAATAGGGGGGAAAATATCACTTGATATCTAATTACAGTCAAAACGAGCAATTTCTTTAATTATACGGATCTATATATACACACATAAGAAATTTTGGGTTTTCATAGTTTCATCCCATTTTTAACCATTATATATATATTAATAAATAAATAAATAAAATGTCAGGAGTGTAAATGCAAAATTACCTTTGTTTGACTTGTGAGTCAACACGCTTCAAAGTTAGCAGGTGCCGTAACCTTCAAACCGCTAACCGTCCCTCTCCCGCCATATCTTCAAGATATCACGTCCACACTGTAAATCAACGGTCCCAAATCGCTGGCGGGCGATCCAACGGCCACGGCCATCTCAAATAGCCTCCATTGCTGATGGCCGCCATTAATGGCGATGGGCACCTCGCTCTCCTGCTCCTCCTCCAAACCCTTAATTGCCCACCGTCCCATCCACATTGGTTGGGGAACGCCTTTATTGCCCTCCTCCAGGATCATCAAGAGCGCATGGCTGTGCTTCATTTTCACTGTTTTTATTGCTGAAAAATTGGATCTTTGGTGGTTTAGGGATGGGGTCGAAGGAGATCCGGTCGCCGGAGACCTTGCCGGAGAAGTACCCGGCGTGTGTGGAGCTCTCGTCAAGGATGAAGCTTGGGGCGCACTTCATGGAGAGTGACGAGCGGCGGTTCTCAGCTATTGGTGGAGCTTATGTTGCCGGCGGGACTACGCCGGTGAACATCAAGGGGAAGCCTATTGAGGATTTGTCCAAGACTGGTGGTTGGATTGCAGCTTTCTTCATCTTCGGTTCATCCCCCTTTTAACCCTAATACTCCCCAAAATTTTGCTTGAATTTCCTTAATTTTCCGTGTGGTAGCCCAAATTTCTTATTTTTGTTGCTCAATATGGTGTTGTCTCTGTGTTAATGTTTATTAATCGGTGAATCTAATTTTTATTAGCATGTATTTGTTTATGTTTTCAGGAAATGAGATGGCAGAGAGGATGGCATACTTTGGGCTCTCAGTGAACATGGTGACTTTCTTGTTTAATGTGATGCATAGGCCTTTCTACAGCTCTGCAAATGCCGTAAATAACTTCCTTGGCATATCACAAGCATCATCTGTTCTTGGTGGTTTTATTGCTGATGCCTATCTTGGTAGATATTGGACTATTGCGATCTTCACTACTATTTATCTTTTGGTAAGTGGTGATTTTCGATGTTTTGATGCTTAATTTTTCTTGCTCTTGGAACAACCCTAAGATGCCTCACGTCACTAGTGTTTATCAGTTGATAATTTAATGATCTTAACCATATTTTCTGATTGTTATTGAGAAACATCAGTAGTTACACTTGTTAGTGCTCAATTGTGATCGTCTTGTTGGAGATTTTTAATTGTCTGTTAATATTTCTGGGGCAGGGATTGACAGGGATAACCCTTTTAGCCTCAGTGAGTGTCTTTGTACCAAATCAAGCTCAGTGCGATCAGTTATCCATTCTTTTAGGTGCTTGTGAGCAGCCGAAGTCATGGCAGATGCTTTATCTGTACACAGTTCTATACATAACAGCATTTGGAGCGGCAGGAATCCGGCCTTGTGTCTCATCCTTTGGAGCTGATCAGTTTGATGAGAAGAGTAAAGACTACAAGGCTCATTTGGATCGGTTTTTCAATTTCTTTTATCTCTCTGTCACCATTGGTGTAATTGTGGCTTTCACCATGGTGGTTTATATCCAAATGAGATATGGATGGGGTTCTGCATTTGGCTCCCTGGCCATTGCCATGGGTTTTTCAAATGCTATCTTTTTCCTTGGAACTCCTCTCTATCGACATCGGTTACCAGGAGGCAGTCCTCTCACTCGTGTAGCTCAAGTCCTGGTAGCTGCCTTCTACAAGAGAAATGCGTCATTCTCTAGCAGCAGCCGGATTGGGCTGTATGAAGTTCCTGGCCGGAAATCTGCCATCAAGGGTAGTGCAAAGATTGAACATACTGATGATTTTAGGTAATGCTCAATATTTTATCATCAACTCACTGTATCTGCTTAAAGAATGTTGACATTTGAGTTTCTGAAACTTTTAGGTGCTTGGACAAAGCAGCACTGCAGATCAAAGAAGATGGTTCAGACCCTAGTCCATGGAGGCTCTGCACTGTGACACAAGTCGAAGAAGTGAAAATACTCGTGAAACTTCTCCCAATTCCTGCATGCACAATAATGCTGAGTGTTGTCCTCACAGAATTCCTAACCCTGTCAGTTCAGCAAGCATACACTCTGAATACTCATATGGGGCACCTGAAACTCCCTGTTACATGCATGCCAGTTTTTCCTGGCCTCAGTATCTTCCTAATTCTCGCCCTCTACTATTCAACGTTCGCACCATTATTAAGACGCATTACTGGGCACCCTCAAGGTGCCTCACAGCTTCAAAGAGTTGGCCTTGGCCTAGCAGTATCAATCTTGTCTGTTGCTTGGGCAGGAGTATTCGAGAGATACCGAAGAAACTACGCTATCAAACATGGTTATGAGTTAATTTTCCTGACACCAATGAGTGACTTGAGTGCCTACTGGTTGTTGATACAATACTGTTTGATTGGAATTGCTGAAGTGTTTTCCATTGTTGGTCTACTGGAATTCCTTTATCAAGAAGCTCCTGATGCAATGAGGAGTGTCGGTTCTGCTTATGCTGCTGTTGCAGGAGGCCTTGGTTGCTTTGTGGCTTCCATTCTGAACAACATTGTGAGAGCCATCACTGGCAATGAAGCTCAAGGCAAGCCTTCATGGCTTTCGCAGAATATAAATGTTGGGAAATTCGATTACTTTTACTTCTTATTGACAGTGTTGAGCTTCATTAATTTCTGTATTTTTCTCTTCTTCGCAAAGCGATACAAGTACAGGGCTCGGAATGCTATCATTGAAGAGGAAGTATCATAGGCAGACAATAGTTATGGTCCCTGCTTGATGATTGTTCTAGGCTTCTAGCTTGATTTTTGCACCAATTTCAGGCGCTTGTGTTCTGTAATTTTTATGATTTCTTGGATGCTCACTTTAGTGTTAAATTTAAATGTAGTTTGTATTCCCATGTATTCTTGAACTTTGAAAATTTTATGGCTCCACGTTCAGTTTAGTTTGCTTGTAAATTCATTCGTCTTGTTCCTCCAGTGATAATTATGCACGAGGTGCTTGCCCTCTTGTGAAACTAATAAAAATATTAAGAAAATATTAAATTATCCAAAAAAGAAAAAGAAAAAAATTAAGAGAGCATTGTTTTGCTATAATTCGAATCAAATTATATCTTTGTCCATGTTTATTCATGATCGGATTACCTTTTTTAGAATTTTTTTTTTCTGAATTATATAGTATAATCATTTCATTATTTTCGGTATTATCATATGTTAAAATTATCTTAGAGCCTTCACTTGCCTCGAGATCAAGATTGTTCAAAACCGTCCACGTGGCTCCAGATCCGAGCAAATATCGGGGCCCACACCATCTCGCGCCGTCGCGCGATCGAGAGAATCAAACGGCCTTTTAAGAGGAAACCTTGCTTCGCCTACGAAGACCGTTTGATGCGCGAGAGAGACCCCCAAATCAAGAAACCCTACCCCTTTGCTCCTCTTCGCTCTTCGCTCTCGCGGCAAGGTATCGTATAATTCCCTAAAGTTCTCTATCTTTTTCTTTTCTATTGAATTCGGACGTGTTATTTTGGTGATGCTGTTATTGAAGCACGAGGAAATTCTCTCTTTTTTTTTGGTTTAATTTTTGGTTACTGTTGATGTTATCATCGTTTGTTTTGTGTAGTTTGATTTTGAATTCATGGAAATTAGATGATGAGAAAGATAAACAAAGACAATTGTTGTTCTTTGTGTTTATCTCTGACAAAACACCGCATAATGCTTCTTTTAGGTTTTGTTTTTATCCTTTTTCTAGTCAAATTCAAATTTTGAGCATGTTGAAGAATTCTTGCTGCGTGGGTTATTATTATTATTATTATTATTATTATTATTATTATTATTATTATTATTAATGCATTGTTAGTTGCAGAGTCTGCTTTCCTAATGAGCATTGTTGCAACCTTGAGGCATATTTGTTTCATAGTTCTGTAGTTCTTGATTGGTTTATTGGAGGTTTTATTAGGTTAGTATGTTTAGAGATATAATTTGTTTATTTCTTTTATTCATTACATGTTAATCCTCTTGTTTTTATTTTTATTTTTTTTGTTAATATGCACTCTTTTTTTTTTTCTTTTTTATCTTTTTGGTATTTTTCTATTAAGCCTCCACAAGTAGAGGCAGGGAGGTTGGTCAAACAATGGAACCCTACTAGTTGTAAATAATTGATATTTTGTTGAAGGGTCTCTAGAGAATTGAAATCACAAGATCAAGCAACGTTATGTTTATCAAGGCTAGAAAGCAAAGCCTCAGAGAGGCCTCACCTGACTTCTTTATTTATTTATTTTTTTGACAAGGGCTTTCCTGACTTCTGCCCTCCATCTTTGAAAGATTTTTTTTCCCCTATTCAACTAAATTTGATTGCAATTTGTTTTGTAGATGAGCAGCTTTACGCATTGATTGGCTTGTTCTTGTTGTTTATTTTTGTGTTTTTAATAAGTTTAAACATGTCTGTTATTAGTTAGCTTTGCTTTATTTATTTTTTTATTTACTTATTTATTTTGTGTGTGTGTTGGGATAATTGTTTGATTCTGTAATCCCACTCATAACTTTGTTACTAAATGTTTGTCGGAAATTTAGTTTTGGCAGATGCATTGTGAACAATTCATGCTGTAGAAAACACAATCTCATGTTCAATCTTTGATATTAGGTACTAATTGACGTGGAACTTGGAACTCAAATCTGCAACTTTGGATATCGTGGATGGGATCATCTTAATGAAGAGAGAAATGGGTGCTGGCTTAAAGAGGAAACGGTTGGAAGGTCATAACCTGCATGAACAATGTAGTGAGAAAAAGAAAAAGAAAACCAAATCATCTGATTGCACACTGACTCGTAGGCCACATACAAATCTGCAATGGGATGATCGTAGAGAAAGAGTTGTGGCGAAGAGGGAACAAATTGCAATAACATGGAGAGATATGGCTTCATTTGTTGATTCCGTTCCCAAACACCATTCAGGTCCGGCAGATGTCTTTCCTGTTCCTCCAGAAACATTTACTCTAGAGAATTTGACTGATGTGCTCTCTTATGAGGTAATCTTAGCTTGATTGTCATTTTTTAGTTTTTTTTTTTAATGATTTTTTATGAAGTTATTAGCTCGATTTTTCTATCAAATTCCTTTGTTAAATTCTCGTGCTCAAATTTATAACTTCTTAATTTATTGATAGGTTTGGGCAAGTCATTTGTCAGAATCAGAAAGAAAGCTTCTTTCTCAGTTTCTTCCACCTGGGACAGGTGTGGAAGAAGTAGTGCAGTCATTGCTTGCAGGGGATAATCTTCATTTTGGAAATCCCTTTCTCCAATGGTGAGTATTCAGTTTATTGTATTTATGAAAGCACTGAAGAACTTTCAAGATATAGATTAGTGTCCTGAAAGTTATACACTTCGTGTATTCCTTGAGATGTAATGAATATGTCAGATATATTATTAACTGAGCGAACTGCATTTTATTAATGTGAACAGGTCTTCTTTACTTTGCACTGGGGTGCTACATCCTGATAATGCTTTACGTGCTCAAAAGCAATTTAGGGCTTGCAAATCTGCATATTACAGTGAACTTAATCGATATCATAATGAGTAAGAAATAAATCCTTTACCAGCTGTCTTTTTTACATGCTGATTTGGTGTAGTTACAATTTTTTTTGTTTGCAATGGCAGCATGATTGAACTGCTAAGAAAGTGGGGGGAACTTTGGACAGGTTGTGAGGACCCGGAAAAGTCATGGAGGTTTTCTTCTGCCATTCTTGGTCCACTTTTTCACGTTAGAATATGTTTATCTGCATTTCATTTCACATAAATGACCAACTTAATTTTAGTTGAAGAACATATGGATAGTTGCACCTATTAGTTGCTAGTGAGAATTAAATAGAATTCAAATTCCATTATACTTTTTGCGCACCAAATTCAATGTCCTTTTCTAGCATTTGATTCTTAAATTGCCTGATAGATTTGTACCTAGACCTTCTTGGTTGACACATCAGTTACTTTTTTGGGCACTCATGCATATTTTAGCTACCGCAGTCTGTTAGAAGGGTGTTCGAACATATTCGGGCCATTTTTAAGCTTTTCATCCTGGCTGCGATTAGGACTATACTTTCCTTTGAACTACAATGTGCCTCTGAAATGAATTCCATCATGCTCGGTACCATAATCTGTACATTCCACCATCTCTAGAGTCCTTTTCCTAATTCTGCGAGGTTTAGAGTTTTCTTCCCTACCTACTATCAAGCCTTTAACTTTTATAGGAATAACTTTTTCTTGCTGAGGGTTGCCTTACAATAATTGGACACTGATGTTATGATATGTCTTCCTTGATGGTACCTTTTCTTCACAATTGTTTCCCACTTTAGAACTGTGCTTCATAGCTGAACTCATCTTCTACATTATGAATCAGATGGGAACAGTTAACATTAAATGGACAGCAGCAATCTGACCTAAACATTTCTGAAAATTTGGAGCCATGCTTGGCATCATACAATTTGTATAAGGAATTTGTTCTCATTTAAATACTGTTGCTTGTTAGAATGTTGCTCTTTCATTGACATGAAATTTCGGACTTTGCAGTGAAGGATTCATCAAGCATCAGCAAGGGAGTTTGACAAATTTCGAAGGAATGGTTAAAGTTGACCCTGTGCCCAGAGAAGAAATGCCAGATAAAACGTCAACAAGCCACAGCAAGTCTGCAAATAATCCACGTTATGTTAAGGTAAAAGGCTAATTGGAAATTTTGGTGATCTGAGTTGTAAGGTAGTTTATGGGTTAGGGCTTAAACAGAACATATGCCATTTTTGCCTTCCATGCCCCTTCTTTCTGAATTAACCCTTGATGGAGATAATAAAGTTTTTTTTAAAGGATAATAAAGTTTAACCATAGGACCTATCTTTTTTAATATTATGTAATGCCTTTTTTATTTTTCCATATAAATCCAGATAAGCAGGGAGCAAGATCTATTACTTCTGACAATAGAACAACGTGGTGATGGCCTTAGATCCAAGCCACTGAACCAAGGAATGGAGGGTAATAATGCCTGCACTATACTACCATACGCTGTATCTGAAGAGGAAGAAAACAAGAGGCTGCGTAATTGGTTTGTATCTTCTTCCTTTTTTTCTTGATTATTATGATTATTATTTTATTTTTATTTTTTTGCTAAAATAAAGTAGTTAATTTGTGTGAAAACTTTAAGATCCAAGTGTAATATTGCATATATAGGTTAACTTTGGCAAACAAAGATATTCCAGTTGCTTATAAGGACCTAAGAGAGAAAAGACTACAGAGGGAGAGATGGAGTATATCTCTGGAACAAAAACTCACTGGAAAGAAGAAATTTGTGACAAATAAGGTGTGTGTTACCCTCATTTCCATCCAAAATTCATGAATACTAGATTGCTATTCATTGTTGTCTTTGATTTTGGATGAGCACATAAGATTAGTTGTTTGTTTTTGTTTTGTTTTTTTGGTTCTTTTTTTATATTTAAATTCTGATGGCATAATGCTGCTTTTACTGATTTTAGCTGCTAAACCAGAAGAAAAGCTACATGTGCAACAGTATTATAACTTGTTCAATAAACCTGTTTTGCAAGAATATCATCACTCTTACAGGATTTAGTTGAATTACAATTCTACACATTCAGTTTAGTTCTTAGCTAATCCATTCTTATCCCATGTTGCACCCATGCACAAGCTGACCTTGAAGTAAGAACAAAATGTAATAAAGTATTAAGCTCCAAGATCCAAGAATCAAAATTTTAACAAAGATTGAGACTTGATTAATTTTAATTTCGTTTTTCTGTAGCCAAACATAAGAATTATGCTTTTTCATTTCCACTTCTCTTTCTCTTTCTCTTTGGTCTTTTGCACTTAATGGAATTCTATCATCTTGTCTGCCCTTTCATTTCTCATCTGCCTTTGCTTTCTTATGGCACATATGACCTTTTCACAAATCAGGAAAAGTGTGGATTTTTACCAACTTTGATGTTTGCTCTGTTCAGGCTGATGCAAAAAGCATTCTACATAATGATCTTCTAGAAAAGGCAGTTGAAGGAACCTCAGAACATCATTCTATAACCAACAAGTCTGATTGTGATCTTGATTTCTCTCCTAACTCCACTGCTCAGCTGGAGCAATTCACTTCTCCAAATTATCAGCCGGAGATGGGCTCCATGTCTCCTAAAAATCAAGTAGACGGCAATATGCTAAAATCACTGGACAATTCTTTACTTCACCCGCAAGCTTTTGGAAAAACAGTTTCTCCAAATCATGCCTGGCAGCCAGAGCCTTCCATTGCATTATCTCAAGGCATTTCACCAGAAGTTGGTATTCTGGATTCTCTTTACCAGACTAAAGCAGAGAGCCAAATGTACAAGTCTTCTAGCTCTCTCCAACACGCCAAATCCATTGAAGAACATTCATATCCAGTCATTGGCTTGCACAGGGATTCAACTGATCATGGAGTTGGAGAGCCTGTGCACTCATTTCATCCAAATCTATCAACAATTCTATCATCTTATCCACAGGGGCATATTAATTCCTTAACTCAACCTGCGTTACAGTTTGATATTGTAAATGGTTTTGCCTCCGATTCTGGAAATTCATCTACTCACTTTCAGGAGCAGAAGCAATTTCTTGAATATATGCGGAGGGAGAGAGAACTCTACATGCATCATATGATGAACAATAATGACCACTTCAGTGGCAGGCATCCCATTGAACATTTTCCTCTGGTTGATCATCAGGGCATCTCATCATTACAATCTCCCGTGGTTGGCGGTGCAGCAAGTCAAAACTGGTTTCCAGTAGAGCGTCGGGGTTACGATGGTTATTCTGGAGTTCATCTACCTGATGTTGCAAATCAACATGTGGCAAATTACGAAACTGCAGACAGCCACCCTTTCCGTGTTATGCTGCCTTCTCACAGATCATATGAGACTGCAAATTCAGAGCAGTTCAGTCAAGCAAACAATTTTTCTGGCAGTGCTATTCAGACTCATGATAACAATTACTTCTGTGCTCCAAGTTTGCAAAATAGCTCAAGTGGTTTTGATGCTGTTGTTGTGCCCAAGAACCCTATGAGAACAAACACTGTGTTATCAGTGAACTTCCCTCAAAATGATCCATACCTGCATGGAATGACAGGGAATCCATTTTTGATTCCGCGGTATCATTAGAATCCATTCAAGGTCTAACTTTGTGGTTTGTTAATTTTATTTTTCTGTAAATAACATTAATTTACTATATAAATTCATTGTATTGAACAAGCAATATGAATTCACAGAATTCAAATGCATATATTGAATAACATGAATCAATTTTTTTTTTGCTTGGTTTGCTTCAACTATTGTATTGTCAAGAAATGATTACTATTTTATTCCATATATAAATAATTTTTAGAAGAAACTTAGTATATATATATTTTTTTTTTCTTATATGGAGTAATATCTTTAGTTTCCTTTTTCCCAATACTTTCTTTCATTGAAACTGGGGGAAAAAAAAGTTACAAAAAAATTATTCCATTATGTTGAATATCCCGAAAAAGCACGCATTGAGCGATTCGATTATCCCGCCTTTTTTGAAAACATCCCAAAAAGGGAATACATTTACGCTTCGCCCCCTCGAATCTTTCATTATTTTGATTTTAATCCCATCATTATATAATTAATTTATTTCATCCAACCGTGTGTGAGTGTTGGTTTTATTCTGGCCCCTACCTCTCGGGTTTGGGTTTCTCCTTCATCTCCAAAGGCCAATTTCCCGTTTCCAATCCATCAAACCCTACTTGTCGATCGTGAGTTTAGCGATTTCCTTTGAGGTGAAAGCATGTTCGCTTACAAAGTTGTGGTCTTTCTTCCGTTTGTTTTGGTTTCTTTTGGTTCTCGCGCAAATGACCTTTTTTTTTTTATTTTTCTTTTTTTTTACTTCGGTTAGGGTTTTATTCTTGTTCTACATCTCGATTTCCGTGATAAAGTTGGGATCTTTCCTTAATTTTCGTCCTATTTGCTTGCTTTTCTATTGTTTTTACAATTTTTTGGGTTAGTATCGGTAAATTTCATTTCAGAATCGAACATTTGTTCTTTGCTCGTGCGCGTTGATTTGTTTGATTTTGCATATTCGATTGTATGTGAATCAAATTGCCGGGTTGTTCTTAAAGGGATGAGCAGAGCAAGGCATGATCTTGAGCTTAGGCTTGGGTTGTCTTCCTTATGGAAGGGAGGTGCACCGGCTTCTAATTCTGTGAGGCGTTCCCCTGAGTTCATATTGATTGATGATGATGATGACGATGACGATGATGATGAAGTGCAAATATATCATTCGGGTCCTAATTTGGAGGTATGCTTGTCATTTGGTCCTGATTCTTGTGTTGAATGCTGATGAAGGTGTGCATGCTTCTGTCTCATATTCTGCTCCATGAGCTTTTGTAAGTGTTTGTTGAGGATTTTGTGTGTTTCTCATTTTAATGCCTTTTCTTTGTAGACAAGAAACTTCTTTCCTCACTCAGGATCATGGATGCATGTACTTACAGAAGCCGACTTAGGCCTTCGTCTTGGGATTGGAGGTGATTCAACACTTCTCCTTTTAGTTGAAACTCTGCATTAGTAGCTATTATAGTATTGCTCATGATTGTTATGCATGCTTGTAGATGCCCTGAATCTTGTTTGTGGGTGAAAGATAGTTGTTTGTTGCATTGGTGGAATTGAATTTTATCATGAATTAGTTACTTTATCTACATTTGTGTTTGTTTTGCCTTTGAAAGACTGCACTATCCACTAACTGTAGAAAGATGCATTCCTGTTTTAACAAGTAAAAAATGGGGATTAGTTCATGTTGCTGAATGAAAAGGATAAAAGGGAGGATAACGCTGTAGTGTGTTTCGGAAAGCACAAATATTTTGAGGCAGAAGCTTAATTATTTTCTTGATGAGTGTTTTTTTTTCCCTTCTTTTGAAAGTACAAGAACTCGTTACCGCTAGAAGTTTAGAGACTAGTTTTTTCCTTGATCCAAAAGTGACATTTTAACAATCATATATATATATATATATTATTTTTTTTGACAAGTTAAACATGTTTCAGATTATAAAGTATGACATTGATAATTATTTTACCCTTTTTTCCTTGTTTTCTACTTCTTGAGGTGGTGGTATTGTAGGCTGTTTCTCTTTTTTTTTTATGTGGAGGATTATCTTTTTTCTTCAAACTTCTATTCTCTTGCTGAACTGAATTTGATCATTTTGGATGATAATCAAGGTTGATTTTATTACATAGTCAAGACATGTGGGATTAATACTTCTGAGTTGAGAATAGGATAATATACTAGAATAGTAATTTTCTTAAAGTTCTAAGTATTGCTTAAAGGAGCTGTTTGATTGTGACTTATGTGTATCCATGTTTTAAAAAGTTACATGGCTTTTTTACCTAAATATGAGGCTTGGCTTTCATTTATTTATCTATTTGTAGCATTACTTAAGGCCTTCTCTTCTTTAGTTTTTTATTCAAATATATATATATATATATGTATATTGTTTGACATTGATTTTGCGACCTCTTTTTGTAACAACAATTATTGATTTTCTGACAGCACCTGTTGAGTATTCTGGGAATTCAAGCGGGAGGAATATGCCAAGAGAGAGATCTGAAGATCCCTATGCTTGGAAATGTGGCAAGGTTTGTATCTCTTTCAATGTCTTCCAGTAACAAAATATGTTTCATTTTAATTCAGGTAGCATCACCTGAGAGAAGCCTTCTTTTAAGACTAATTTTCTTTGAATTATATGTTTGAAGATTTAGAATCTGGTTTTAACTTTCCAGTGGATGCTTTATGTAAAATCACTGGAACTCAAGTGGTGTCGTGTCAAATAATTACATTGAGAAAGAGAACAGCCTTCATATCAAAGCTCTCTTAATCTGAGACCTATAAATAAATGGCTAATTTTAATCTTTCCTACTTAAGCTTTAAAACCTTTGAGTGAAAGTTAAGGTTTTCAGTCAGGGTGATTTTGATATTGATAATGTTAAAGGGTGTATACACCTACCAGCTAAAATTGATTCCATGGGTTATCTATATATATATATATATATATTCTGGGTTAGTTTTTCAGTCTGATCTGTTATTTTACCAGTATCTCACTTTCGTTGAATCTTCTAGTTCCTCTTTATGTATTTGTATGGTAAACTAATATTTTACATGAGTATTGTACAGGCGTCTGCTAGCCGGATAATTTCGGATTTCTCTGAGGTAAAGTTGAAATGTGTTATATGTATGGAAGCCATGAAAGAGGAGACATCAACAATGTGCGGGCACATCTTTTGTAGGGTCTGCATAACCAACGCCATCCGAGCACAAAAGAAGTGCCCAACTTGCCGAGAGAAACTTACCATTAGCAGCATCCATCGGATATACCTCCCGGGAGCAACTTCCTGACAGAGTTGAACACCGAAACATACAACACCCGGTTTTGTTTCTTTAGTTTCTTGTAATCCATCTAGCTCAGATTTTCGGTTGACAGAAAGCTCGTGGCGCAGACTAAGTTACCTGCCGAGAATTATGTTTCTCTATTATTTTTTTTTGTTTTTACCCTTATGATACAAAGTAATCTGAATGTAATTTTCTTGTTTGAAGAACGTATAACCTGGATTGAAACTTGGGGTGAGAGAAAAGTATGTGGCTTTGCATAGCCTTTATTCAGTTATGGTCTTGTTTCTCCACCACAAAAGTATTTATATTGTATCTTTTGCAGCAAACCATGTGATTTGCCTCCTTGTATAAATGGAATGGCTTTTGTTTCTATCCATTAAGAACAACATTTAGCACAAGATTAGCATTTTTCATTAATCCATCTCTTTAATTCTGAGAGGAAACAAAACAGATGGTGTTGATAGATTGATACATCAGTCATTGTTGAGTGAGTTGGATAATGGATATAAAGAGAAGAGAGCCATCAACTCTATCTCTTTCTCCACAAAGAAAGAATTAAGAAGCACATGAATGATGGAACATTAATCTGATGAGTTATCAAATCTTCTCCCTCTTTAGAATGACAAAAACATAAAGCCTATATGAGTAGCATGTGAGTCCAGCTTGTATTATTGATTCATAGCTTGATCATTGAACCCCTCCCACTCAGTACCATATGACTCACAAAACATTGACAGAGAGAAAGATATCTCACTTTAAGATAAGGAACATATATAATAGAGACAATTTCAAGACAAGTGATACCATGAGCTCTGTACATGATATACTCTAAAGCTCTTCCATGTCCTAAATGTTTCTCAATCTCATGAACAACATTAAAACAAAATGAAACATAATAATAGTACTAGTACTAGTGCCAGTACTAGTATTACTACTACTACTACTACCACTACTACACACTCACATTACTACAAATACAAACAAAATGCTGCTACCTTTGAGGCTCCCAGAATGGAGCTTCTCTGCTGAAGAACCTCCCTACCACCATCCTTTCCAAGACTTGGATTGCCGGCAGTGTCTTGATACACCGCGGCGTCTTATACTGGTTTACCGACGAGCCACTCGCCACGCAGAAATCCATTAATTCATCAAATGCACCACATTTCACAACTCTTATCTCCAATGGTCCTATGGATCCATCTCTACTCCTGCACCTCCTGTACACTGAATCAAGCCTTGCCTCCACTGCCATGCAACAAGCTTCCATGACTTCCTTGTTAACAGGTTCATTACCACCTTTGGCCTTTACCTCCCAGAAGAGAACATAGTGACCAGGAAGTGAGGAAGTCTCTGCATAGCTTGTGTATTCAGTGAGAATGTGACCATGAGGCTGGAGAAGGAGTTTGGCCTGTGTCACTGCCTTAAGAAGGTCTTCTTCACTTGTTTTATCAGTGTCAATGCTAAGTACGACGTTTCTGCGTTGCATGAATTGGAATTGAGGTGCAGCGTTGTTGAAGCCTGTCACCATGAGAATGTCTCCAACTCTATACCTGTATAATCCTGTTGCACAAGCACACATGTAGTTTGTTTGTTTTCCTTCTCTTTTTAATTTTATTTATTTATTTATTTATTTTATTTTTTTTGTGGTTTACAGTTACAGAGTTCATGTCTTTGGAATGCATGCATTAAAGTATGTAAAGGAATGGAAGACTGAGCTTTCATGGAATTGAGATACTGTTCAGCATGCAACAAAAAAGCCTGGAATTGGGGGAAGTACTGGTGCTCAAGGGACCAAAAACAATGACCTAATACTGCATGATTGGTGTGGGACATCTCACACGTGATTTTTTTTTTAAATTAATACAAAGTTTAGTTATTATCAAGATAAACATGCATGCTAATATTTGTTTAATTAACTGATATGAGAAAGAAAAAGAGAAAGAAAGGAAGAGAAAGCTAACCTGTGAAAGTAGTAACAATGAGCTCATAACAATGGCCAAGCTGCACGTCCACAAGGTCCACAACTCTGTTCTGCAACGAGCTTAAGCTGCCATTAGAGAGAGCTTGAGCTTCTTCATAGTCATGATCCACAGGGAGGAACTCAAAGTAGGCCATGTTAGGAAGCAGTGTATATGAAACCTCTGAAGGAGAACAAAGAGGTTCGAGGTTGATGCCAAAGTAGCACTCAGAGGAGCCATACATGGTGGATATTAGAGGGAGACCACCACCATAAAACTCAAGCAAAGGAATGTACTGAGCCATGGATCCAGTCACAATGACATCAATGTACTTAGTTCTTGGCCATATCTTCTTGATTATCCCTTCCCATGAATCCTTACTGCACTCCATTTCTATCAAGCTTGCAAGCTCTGAATCAGGCTTGTTCAGCACTTTAAGGACGGCGGAACGGCACCGATCATCGGTTATCCATTTGCTTACTTGGCCTGTTCTTATGTTGGTGCAGAGCTCCAGCCAGTGATCTTCAAAATACTTTATCGCCCGGAGGAATGCCGAAGCGAAGATTGCGCCGACACGGAGAACTTCCTTGCGCTGCACTAGGCCACAGAGAAGTTGGCAGTGCATGCTCTGCTTGCTGTCCGGGCAGAGGATTGTGTCATCTGGGCTGGTGTAGATGTTGAACTTGTTGAGTGGCCGGTGCCGGAAGTGATCACTTTTGTAGTAGCTGGTCAGGACTGGCCTCGCCATGAGGCCGGAGGGTGTGCTTATCTCCGGCTTCACAAAGAGGAGATACATGGCTTTCCCTTCATCTAGTCCCTCAACATACCTGCAACATGCTAATCTTAACATATCGAATGCATTCACTGTTACATTAGAATTATTCTTTTGTAAGACAATTTCTCACTGGTTCATCACAGGGATTAGGAGATTGTAGAAGAAGGTTTTCCGATCGAGTTCTTTGGCGGTGGTTGGCATTATCTTCGGCTTGCCACCGGAGGTCCCTGAGCTGGCGACAGCATTGAAATTAACAGTATGAGTTAACTAACAAATTGAGAATGAAGAATTGGTTATGTATATATCTGCATGTACCTTGTGAGAAGCTCAGTGATTGGCTCCGATGAGATGATATTCGACGGCTCACCGTTTGCTATTCGATCTATGTAAGGCTTGATTTGCTCGTAGTCGACAACGGGGACCGACTTCTTGAATTGATGAACATCTCTGACGCCATGTAGGAACCCATGCAGGTATTCAGTATCTGAATTCCTATTGAGTATGTCCTTGAGAACTTGCTGCTGAATTTTGCCTGCATTCTCTGTTAGATTCTCAATTAACTTCATGCTTTCCTGTTGATCATTAGGATCAAAATAGAACAACATTATGAAGAGAAGAAGAAAGAAGAAAAAGCAAAGAATGGCTAATTGAATGGAGAATGATCATATATATAGAGAGAGAGATGGAGAAACAAATTCATGGGGAAGAGAAAGAAATGTAGGGAAGAGAAGAGGTTAAGGAGGTCCTACACATGTGGCCATGTCTCTTTAGATGCAGTTATCATGGGTCAAACCTCATGGTAACAATATAAAACAGATAGTCCAAACAAAACTCATTCAAAGCCATAAATAACAGTATTTAAAAAATAGGTGATAAAAAAGAAAAAAGTAGTAGATAAATAAATGGGGAGGGGGGGCTTTACAGGTAGGATTATGGTACTTTGAGAAGATCAGAGCAGGAACAAGAAACAGTGGAAGAGGTCCAGACAATGCACCCCCGGAATTGGGAATGTCTCACTTATTAAGTAGTAGCATCTGATGTCACTTCACATGCATGTGTGGGATGAATGTGTACGCTTGTGTTGGTTTCACTTGGATGACCTCAATGATTTTGTACCTCTCCACCATGGTTTTTCTGAAAGAGTTTTGGCAGTTTGTTCTGTGCCATAACTCTCAACAGGCTGTCTGTTTGAGGTTCTTGGAAGTTTGTCCAGATGAGCAAAAAAATGTACTTTGGGATCAATGGAAGTTCTTAGTAGAAGTGCAAGAGAAAAAGAAGATTAGATAAAGAGATGATGATGATGATGATAAAGAAATGGTGTTGATGCCACATGAAACAATGAAAGCGGGATATGCTAGATATGTCATATGCTCTTACAGGCATTAAGAATAGTAAACAAAAGGGAGAAAGAGGTGTTAGTTGTCTTCTAGTGGGGGGGATGGTGTCCTTGAAAAGGGCAGGAGAAGAGGAGCAAAACAAGGGCCTAATTAAGGAATGGTTATTACTTATTATTAACACTTGACACTTAACTGCGTTCTACATCCATCTATTGATTGATAGATCAAAAAGGTCGATCAATGATCGATGAGTTGTCATCAGATCCAAGAACTATATAGATCCTAAACTAAAAGGAAAGAAAAAAAAAAAAAAGGTCAAGTTAAGGTGCACATGAAGACGAAGAAGAAGTTTCAGAGGTGGCACATGAGCATAAAGGTGAAATTTCTATTAGGAATGATGACATATTTGCATTGATATATGAATGATTTGAAGTTGAGGCATAGTCCTACACTTTCTCCCAGAAAGAGCACATGAGCCTCACATGCACATGGAGACTGCACCCACTACCATTAACAAGTCACAAAACAGATAGAAGTGTCAGCCCAGAGTCTTAAACTTATAAAGGCTCAAAGCAAATGTGAGAGGGATTAGTTTATCATGTCTGAATCTTAAGTTGATGACCATTTTGAGTAGACATTGTAAATCTAGTAGTTTGTAACAATGCCGCCCACTGATCCGTTCTCTTAGATGACTAAATAATGTTGTAAACTAGAGTTTTGAAAGATAATATAATTAATATTATATTAATGATCATTGGCTATTGGTATCAATCAGGTGAGGCAAACCATTGGAAATGCAAAGTCAACAAACCATGTACAAGACTCAAAATCAATATCATTATACATTGCTAAAATACATAGTTTGTTGAAAGAATTACATGAACTGGTCATTTTATTAATAATACAATTTGCATATAGATATGAATTTCAGAGGGAGGTACAAACATACATACAAACTATGACTGTGCTTGTCTGACTTTGCAGTAAAAGACTCCATAAGAATGCTATGTAATTTACAGCATTTACAGGAGTAAGGTGGTGAAGGCATGGATGGATAAGAGCTCACCTTCCAGACATGAGACTAACAAAACTTTGGTTTTCATACAAGGTTCCGAGGTCCCAGTCTTCAGTAGCGGAGGATAATGTCATTAGTGCAACAACAATGGATCGCATGCTAGGCCTCAGCTGAGGGTTCTCCTGTGTGCATGCCTTGGCAAGATGAGCCATCTGGAAAAAAGAAACAATACTTGAGATGGATGATTATAAAAGCGGAAAACAAGCTGACATGGTCAGTTTGACAAGATTATCCTTATTCACCTTCAGAACTGCATCCATTGGGTACTCGTTAAGATTTGGATCAATTAGTTTCTGCAATTCCTCCTTTGGATCAGGCTGGTTAAAGACACCCTCGAACTGTAGGAATCAGGATAGTAAGAAGCTGTTAGGGCCAGATGAAGAATATTATTATGAAGGGACCAAGAAAATTATTGAGGCTAAAAGGAGATGACAAAGTATTGAGAGAACAGTTAGAAGTTTGAATTTAATATTCATCCAGGAACCTCATCATGCTCATGCAGTAAATATGCTGTATTTGAATACTATGGACTCAGATACGAAATATGGATTCCAATGTCAACAACTAGGAAGTTTCATGATGGAAATGTTGATGAACAAGATGAGCATTAGAAAGAGAGTGAAAAACAGGGTGCGTTTGCAAGAATAAATGCTATGCAAAAACCAACCAGAGCAACCAATCCCCTTGATTCCGCCTCTTTTTTCACAATGGCTTCTTTGGCTGAGATAAGCTCGTAAAGGACCACACCAAATGCAAAAACATCTACTTTGGGCGAAACTTCACCATACTGAGCATATCTGTCAGCAACATAAGAGAAGGCAACCAATTAATATGACAGTATGGAACAGATAATTTGTGATCTGGTTTCCACAAACAGAATTCTATCAGAAGAGAAAACAACAGGAAGTGTAGTTATGCTATGCAGAAATAAGACAGGTTGTGATTGCAGAACAAGTCATCTTATTAGAATTCATTAGAACCACAGGTGCACTCAGCTGAACCACATTATAGGCTGCAGCCGACAACTAATGGTTATTTTAGGCTTAAGACGATGGCATCTTCTCATTTGTTCAGCAAGACTCTAGGGTGGCAACAATTCTTTGGGAAAAATTAATTTGCAGTGTTCAGAAGATAATCAGATGAAACATCTGCAAGGTGCAGAGCATCTTTTAAGTTTTCAAATAGTACATTTTCTCAATTTATCCGACAAGAAGTTTTTCTTTCTCCAGAGGTAAATAGTCAAAAACAGGCAGTATAATCCAGTATGCATATTTAAGCGCTACATGCAAGGGTCACCAAGTGAGTTATTATGCTTGTTAGGCTAAAATAAAGCTTTAGCAATGCATCCAGCCAACAAAAAATAAAGTATGAACCCTTTAAAACAGTGATGTATCTCTTACTCTGGAGGCATGTAACCAAAAGTTCCAGCAACCCCAGTTTGCGTTGATGAATTGCCGACTTCAGTGAGTTTTGCTAATCCAAAATCTGCAACCTGCAAATGAAAAATGCATCAAAACCAAGTACAAGTAAGTTTTAAACCACCAAAAGTTAGATGGATGGCCCAACCTTTGCACGAAAGTTTTTGTCAATCAAGATGTTTGCTGATTTAATATCTCGATGTACATAAACAGGAACAGTGTGTTCATGGATATACTCAAGCCCTCTAGCTGAATCCAGAGCGATCTGAACTCTAGCAGACCATGAAAGAGGAGCCCTGCCTAATAGATCTAGGAACTATAAGAAATTAATAAATCTTTAGATTTAGAATGTCCAGTTGTGAACAAGTATTACCTGACCCACGCAAATGTTGGCTCAAGTTCCCATTGTCAATGAATTCATAAATAAGAAATAAGGAGTCATCCATTGAATATCCTATCAAGCGTACCTGCATTTGATCATGAAAAAACCAATAATAAATTTCAGATCATTTTTAAAACAGAGTTTTCATAGGACAAGTGATCAAAGCTAAACAAATAAGGAATACAGTGAAACAGAACTACTAAATTTAGCATCCCTGGCTTTTTATATATATATATATATACTGTAGATACTGCACAAGAGTGACCTTATAGACAGAGGTAACCTATTAAGAAACATCAAACCTGAAATATTTTCACAAGAATCAACATTTCTTCATCAATATACTCAATGAAATCAAATTCATGCATGACAAATACTGATCAAACAAGAGGACAGACACCCTTCACGACATTGTCTTTAAAAAGTAAAGAAACAGCAGGTGGTATCTAGTCAGGTAACACTTAAAAGTATATACATATGCTTTGAAGTAGAACATGATTACCATTCATTAATATTAGCAGGAAATAACATTTCATGTGCATACTAATATCCCCACCAATCAATGAAACAGCTGTAAATAGATAATACAGATATTATTCACAGAGAAAAACCAGCTTACCAAATTTAAATGATGAACATGTGTCAGAACTTTTATCTCAGCAAGAAATGCTTTAGTTGCTTTCATATCCATTTTCTTGATTGCAGCTTTCTGCACGGAAGGACTTGTTAGATGCAAAACAAATAAAGCAATACATGTACATATAAAAATGAATCAACCAAAAATACTTAATGATCAGTGTCGAGTAATATCTTCTAGCAGCTTCTAAGGAAAAAGGTGATGGTCCAAGATAATACTTTAAAACTGAGTATTATGTGATAGAGGTAGTCCAAAAGTAAGATTAAAATTTAAATCTGCTTAACCAACCTCTCCTCTAACTTCAGCATAGTATACAGCTCCATAACCACCTTCACCAATTTTGTTAGCAATGCTGAAGTTATTTGTTGCTGTAGCAAGCTCCTCGTAAGGGAACTCCGATTTTTCAACTGCAAAGCCTGTGACAGCACTGCCTGTTGTGGATGGCACTGAAACTTTATCTGTGATGGATGAACCACCTGCACTGGACAGAACGAAAATCATTCCACAAACATGCTTAACGAAAAAGAGAAATGAAATAAAAGTGCAAATGAAATAAGAGTGAACCTTACTTCAATATCAACAACTTTCAAGCATTACCGTTGCATGCATGACTTTCTATTTCATACTTCTACTTACTCAATGAGACAGAGTATCTCTTCGTGAAATAATAAACAAGGATGCAATTCAACACCTGCTAAAGGTTTATCTATCATTATGCTCAATTTAAATTAAAAAAAAAAAAAAAAATTGTGCAGATCTAAATTTTAACCATAGATATCCCCATTTCGTTGCCGGCTTAAGTAAAGCAAATCAGCTTAAGAATGCAATGCCTCAATTTAGATAAACATTCAGTATTGCTCTCTCAAGCATAACATTTCCACACACAATCGTACATGGGAGAAATTCAAATAAACTAAATGCAGGAGAGATTAGATCTGAAAAGGATTACCAAGATCATGTCCAACAAAATTATCTCCATATGCTGATGGAAGCAATGAGGCTTTCCTTGCCTTTCCTTTCTTGTAAATCCCAAAATATAAATAGACAACCAATGCCAGAACAACAACTATACCAGCTACTGCAATTCCAGCAACAGCACCTCCTGATATTCCTGATTGAGTTAAAAACAAAATGAGTCCCCAGTTGCGTAATATTGAGATATCCATTTTCCACATCATGACATAGTTGACAATATAAGTGATCCGAATTCCATTAAGTCATATCTACCTGATCCTGAACTGCAGAAGGAAAAAGAAGTTGTGCATTCATGTTAGAGAGAGGGGGAAAAAGGCAAAACTATTATAGCACAGGAAGAAAGATATAACACATATAATTACCTTGATGTACTAAGAGGATGATAGCTTCCAGAAGAATCTGAAAAAAGAAGAATTTCAGTCAATGATTTCTACAACGTCATATATGATAACCACTGAAAGTTAAACACTGAAATAAGAACCATGGAGGGATCAACCAAATTAGGATTGTAAGAAAGAAGCTGGATGCGTAGAGAAATTGCCATATACCTCTAAATCAAAAGGTCAGGATACTTGCAGACAAAGCAGAATGTAGTTTTAAATAGCAATATCACCACCTTTCACCTTTGTTTGGATGGCCAAACTACTATCCATATCTCATTGATCCCTTCATGCCTAAATCAACAGTGTTGATTCACATGGTAGACCTCACATCAAAATCCTTCTTTGTTTAGACAATTGTTTCCCAATTTTCTTCATTCAAACAATCCTATCGCTTAATTAATTAAAACTCATTTATCAGTGGGGAAAACCCTACCGTTTGGATTCATTTGCCAAACAACAATGTCTTAAGACCCACAATCAAAATATATTTTCTTGAGTTTCATAGGGTGGAAACAGAAACAGACATCCTAGTAAAGTTAGAGTCAACCAACAGATCATATGCTAAGGACCTAATTAGAAAAGCTACAACTATTAACAAGCAAAATATGAAAATATTTATAAGTTTAAATCACCACAAGGCTGATCTGAATTTTATCTGATTTCTCCTTCGTATTTTCTGAAATAAACACAATATGTTCCTTTTGATCTTTAACAGGACCACAATAAAGAGGAAGAGTAATATCATATTAATAAAAAACATCTTTTATCTTACTAAAACAGACAAAACAAAAAAGAATAAAAAATCTCACCTTTCTTTGGAACGAATACAATATCCCCAGCGGTGAAATTGACACCAGGATTGTAGTCTCTCAGAAGCTGCAAATCCACCGAAGAAGAGAAGTTGAATGCAGCCGCCACAGAGCTCAAATTCTCCCCATCCTCCAACGGGTACGTCTCAAAATAGCCATAATCCAAAGAAATGGAAGCATCCCCGCAGGAACAATTCACAGTAACATTGATCAACGAGTTTTCAGGGATATTCGTCGCGGGGTAGGAGGGATTGGTCGCAGCCAGCCAACTGGCGGTGGTAAGGTTGTTGAAACGGTCCTGGGCGATGATACTGTAGGTTTCTCTGCGCGCAACTGTGTAAGGAATGGGGTCGGCGGAGTAGGCACCACCAGCGAGGCACTTGCATTGGATAGGAACGGAGATGCGATTGCCTGGTAAGAGGATATCCTTGTTGAGGTTTCCGTTTACGGATAGGATTGCAGCTTCGGTAACCTCAAAGAGCTTCACGACGTATGTGAGATTGCCGGTGTCGTTGGAGATGATGTATGAAGCCAGAGCATCGCAGTCAAGCTGGCATGAGGATTCCGATGGGAGCGGTGCGAAGGCGAGGGCAACGAGAAGGACCAGAAACCCTAACCCTAACCCTGATCTCATCTTCAACAAAGCGAAAAAGCTAAGATTTTTTTGGTGATCTGAGAGGTAGAAAAATGGCGGAAGAGTCCCTCTGGTCCTCGCGGGAGAGGAAATATTTGCCTCGAGATCAGCGCAAGGTACGAATCTTAATGCAACGTCAGGCTGGTAAATCAATAGTGAATTAGATGCTATTGTAGTATGGTTGTAACAACCGTTGGATTGCCTTAAGATCTGGGGATGATGTTTATCTTGAGGCAGATTTTGCGTTGGATTTGGGAGTGGCATAGATGTTTGAAGTTTGTTAGCCATGCGGGTGGTGGGACTCGTTGGAGTTGTAATATTTGACTTGGTTTCGTCCAATGCAAGGGAGTTGTAATATTTGACTTGGTTAGTCAGGTACGTATTTTGATTTGAATTCAAATCAGTGTTTCTTTTAACTTAATTAGCAATAATTTCATCATTTATATTAGTAGATATTTTCTGAGAATTTTGAGAGTTTTACAATAAAAAAAGTTTAATTGTATAATATTTAAGAGGTGAAAAGTATAGTAAAAATGAGAGTTAAGAAAAGTCGAGCTAAACTTTAAACTGAACTCTTTGCTTAACTAAATAATTTCTTTTAATTTAATTAAAGAAAAAAAAAATCCTAATTCTTCCAAACATTTCAAAACCTGGTCTTTTTAACCCCCAATTTAGACTCTGATACTAGAGAACCTCTAAAATATTTTATAATTTTGAAAAAAATCACAATGCTTTCATATTTTTTTAAATAATTAATTATAAAGCCCAGCTTATAAACATATAATTAATAAATTATATTGAAATATATCAATTTTTTTACTAAACAAGATTTATCAAAAAAATATGAGATGAAATTTTATTTTTGGGTTTAAATTTTAATTTATATTAAAATAGATACCCATCTTTAATTTTATTTCACTGATTGGGTACTCGATAATTCTAACAAAATTTTAATAATGTGGAGGCGGAAAATATGTCAGCAAAAAAAACCTTGGCCAACTCACCCTCATCTTTCCACGTCAGGCCTTCCCTCAATCGTGGGATTTCCACCACAGATTCCGCCACTGCAGGTGTCTTCTTCGTCACCGCCAGCCCTTCCACCATCCTCCTCTCCAACTTCTCCACATCCCAGACGCCTGACGCCCTCAACTTGGTCTACATTATCCATGAGTTCTCCCTCAACGTCTCCTCTAGCAGGCTCAACCTTACCTTCCCCCCTCCCCCTCCGTCCGCAACTCATGCTTGTAGACATACTGAAGATGAGCATACAAGAGCAGCGTTTGTGTTTGTGACGCTGCACAACGATGGTGAACCTGAGTTCATGTTGTTGAAGATGATTGAAGTGTTATGCTGCTTGATGAAGCCAAGAGATGAGAAGATGTGTCACGGTTGGAGTATGGTCTGTGGCTTTTGTGATTGTATCATCTTTAATGTATTAGTATTGAAGTAAGGGTATGTTGTCTGTGTGTTTGTAAAAGAATGTATTATGTTATGTCCAATGAGTGAATGGCATGTGAATGTTGAGTGGAGTCAAGTCAGCAGTTAAAGAGTTTGTTAGGTTTAATATGTTGTTATTGGTGAATGAGATTTACCATGTCAGTAGGGGAGTCATGTATGCATGCAAGGGGAATGATGAGGCTAAGCATTGAGTTGCTCTGTTTTTCTCAAGTTTTTTTTTTTCCTTCTTCTTTTCTTCTTCCATTTCTTCAGACCAATAGTGGTATCAGAGACTTTTGACCACCTGATCTCTCCTTGAAGTTTATCTAGTGATTGTTCTAATCTCTTTCTCTCCTTTGCTCATCCACTCAAGAGAATGGCTTCAAGCAGTAGCCAACCAACAATTTTACAACCCTCAGTTCCTATCTTTGATGGAGAAGCTTATGAACACTGGAGTGTTATGATGAAAACACTTTTCAGGCCTCATAATTTGTGGGAAATAGTTGACAAAGGTTTTGATGAAGATAAAGATGAAGACAAGAAAGCAAAGCTCACAGAAGACAAGAAAATAAAGGTCATGGAAGACAAGAAGAAAGATGCAATTAAGTGCATTATATCTTATTCAGCAAGCTCTTCATCGGCCTTTGTTCTCGTGTATTGAAGCGGCAAATACTGCAAAAGAAGCATGGGGAATCCTTAAAACTTGATTCCAAGGAAGTCCCAGGATCATGGCTGTAAAAATACAGGCTCTAAGACAATCTTTTGAGAATTTACATAGAAAAGAAAATGAGGGAGTGCAAGCATACATAGGCAGAGTAAATGACATTGTAAACCAAATGAGGGGATTTGGAGATAAAATACCATACCCCTTAGTAGTTGGGAAGGTCTTGAGAAGCTTGGGACCAAGATATAATTTTCTGGTTGATGCTATAGGAGAAGCCAAAGATCTTACACAACTAACCATGGATGAGTTAGCTGGCTCACTTCAAGCACATGAAGCCTTGATGTTCAGTCAAGATGACAAGTCAAGTGAAAAAGCTTTTGCAGTGAAACCTGAAGCTACAAAGCTTAAGAAAGATGGAAAATTTCCAGTTCGTGAAGATTCTCAAGCAACCAGAGGCAGAGGGAGAGGAGCTTGGAGAGGAAGAGGCTTTAATCGAGGTAGAGGAAGGAGTTCAGGTCCAAGACAAAGGTCATGGAGAGACAAAATCATCAAAGAGTCATATTCAATGCTTTAATTGCAAAAAATATGGTCATTATAAATCAGAGTGTTGGTTTAAAGATAAATCTGCATGTGTGGCAGAAGAACAAGGGATAACCAATCTCTTAATGGCTCAGCATAAAATTAATGATGAAGAGAATGATGTCTTGTTGATAGACAGTGGCTGCTCCAATCATATGACTGGTCAAAGAAGTTTGTTTAAAGAGCTAGATGAAAATCAGAAACAATCAGTAATGTTGGGAGACATTAAAGAGATCAAAGTTGAAGGAAAAGGAGTTGTGGCCCTTAAGACTTTGCAAGGAGAGGTAAAATTATTGCATGATGTGCAGTTTGTACCTAATCTTGCTCATAACCTTTTAAGTGTAGGCCAACTGTTAGGCAATGGTTATTCAGTCAATTTTGATGATACTGCATGCTTGATCTTTGATAAGAAGACATGGAAGAAAGTTGTCTCAGTCTCTAAGACAATGAACAATATGTTTCCATTAAACATATCTGATGTGAAGAACTACAGTCTTACTGTCAAAAGTGAGAAGAATACAATGTTATGGCATGAGAGGTTTGGTCATCTCAATGTTAGAAGTTTGAGTGTGCTGAGAAATAAGAACATGGTGCATGGGTTGTCAAAAATACATCAAATGGAAGTCTGCAAGGGTTGTGCACTTGGGAAGCAAGCTATGAAGCCATTCCCGACTGAAGGTACTTGGAGAGCTACTAAACATCTTGAGTTGGTGCACACTAATTTAGTAGGCCCTATGCTAACTGAATCCTTTGGAGGCAACAAGTATTTCATACTTTTTACTGATGATTTCAGTCGCATGAATTAGGTGTTTTTTATCCAACTTAAATCACAAGTTTTTGAATGTTTCAAAAAGTTCATGACACAGGCAGAGACTCAGTCTAGATGCATTTTGAAGGTTCTTCGATCTCATAGAGGGGGAGAATACATGTCAAGAGAATTCACTGAATTTTGTGAAGCAAATGGAATTAGAAGGCAATTGAGTGCCCATATACAACCCAACAGAATGGGGTGGCAGAAAGGAAGAATCGATCTGTTATTGAAACAACAAGAAGCATGTTGACAAGTAAAGGATTGCCTAATATCTTCTGGGCTGAAGCTGTATCAACAGCTGTGTATCTCCTTAATTTATCTCCCAGCAAAGCATTGAAGAACATGACACCATTTCAGGCATGGAGGGGCTTTAAACCTTCAGTAAAACACCTAAGGGTGTTTGGATCAGTTGCATACACTCTTATTCATGATCAAGGATTAGATAAGTTTGATACTAAATCTGAAAACTGTATATTAGTTGGATACAACAGTGAATACAAAGCATATAAACTTTATAATCCAGTCACCAAGAAAATAATTATCAGTAGAAATGTCATTTTTGATGAAAGAGCTAGCTGGGATTGGATAGAGAACAAGGCAGTTTACACTCCAGTTTCATTGAGTGATGTGCAAGAGATGATAGGTGAAGGTAAGTCAGCAAACTCAATTCCAGAATCAGAAAATTCTCCTCCAAATACACCAGTGAGAGTTATTACTGTGGAAGAACTAGAAAGGGGCAATCTTGACTCTACACTAATACAAGAAGAGCATTTATCAAGTGAAACACCTGTGAATAAGGTGAGATCCTTAAAAAAGTATTTATGAAGCATGCTCTTTTGCTTTACATGTTGCAGAACCTTCAAGCTATGATGAAGCTGTAAAAAATGAAGTATGGCAACAAGCAATGAATGAAGAACTTAATGCTATAGAGAAAAACAACACATGGGAATTAGGCACATTGGCGGAAGGAAAAAAAATCAGTGGGGCTAAAGTGGATATACAAAACAAAATTTAATCCAGATGGGAGTATCATGAAGCACAAGGCCCGTCTTGTAGCCAAGGGTTATTCTCAACTGCCGGGAGTCGACTATGAGGAAACTTTCTCACTTGTTGCTCGTTTGGAAATAGTTAGATTGTTTATTGCTTTGGCAGCTCATTACAAGTGGGAGCTTCTTCAATTGGATGTGAAATTGGCGTTTCTGAATGAAACACTGAAGGAGGAAGTCTTTGTTGAGCAACCTGAAGGATTTATATCTCAAGGAAATGAAGAAAAAGTATACAGACTTCACAAAGCCTTGTATGGCTTGAAACAAGCTCCACGAGCCTGGTATGATCACATTGATTCTTATTTTACATAACATGGCTTTTAAAGGAATGAGAGTGAGCATACTGTGTATATGAAAAGGAAGGGTGAACTTGACATACTGTTAGTGTGTTTGTATGTTGATGACATACTCTACATGGGATCCTCTCAAGAACTCATTACTGAATTTAGAGAAGGGATGAAGAATACTTTTGATATGACAGACCTTGGGAGGTTACAATATTTCTTGGGTCTGGAGGTTAAACAGGTAAAGAATGGCTTGTTTATATCTTAGCAGAAATATGCAGAGAATTTGATTAGAAAATTCAACATGCAAGGTTGTAAGACAGTTTCAACACCAACCAATACAAATGAGAAGATGTACTCATATGATGGTTCAGGTGAGGCAGATGCTAAAAGGTATAGAAGTATGGTTGGAGGACTCTTGTATTTATGCCACACACGTCCTGATATTCAATATGCAGTTGGACTAATCTCTAGATTTATGTCCAAGCCTTCAAAACACCATCTTGGTGCAGCTAAAAGGATACTGAGATATCTTGCAGGAACAGTGAATTATGGCATCATGTACAAAGCCTCAAATGATCCTAAGTTAATAGGATTCACTGACAGTGATTGGGCCGGATCAATGGATGACCGGAGAAGCACAACAGGTAATGTTTTCATGGTGGGAGACAATGCCATTTCTTGGTGCTCTAAGAAACAAAATGTGACAGCTTTATCCTCAACTGAAGCTGAATACATAGCTGCAACTTCAGCTGCTTGTTAAGCTGTATGGCTAAGAAGATTATTAAAGGATTTTGGAATGAATCAAAAAGAAGCTACTGTCATTATGTGTGACAATAAATCCACTATTTCAATTGGAAAGAATCCTGTCAATCATGGTCGTACAAAGCACATTGACACAAGGCTTCATTTCATTAGAGAGCTGGTTGAGAATGGCTCAATTGAATTACAATATTGCAGTTCAGCTGAGCAAATAGCTGATATATTTACCAAAGCACTGTCAACAAATTCATTTACTTATATGAGAACAAAGCTAGGTGTTTGCAATCTTCAATCAGGGGAGTGTGTTGAAGATGATTGAAGTGTTATGCTGCTTGATGAAGCCAGGAGGTGAGAAGATGTGTCACAGTTGGAGTATGGTCTGTGGCTTTTGTGAATGTATCATCTTTAATGTATTAGTATTGAAGTAAGGGTATGTTGTCTGTATGTTTGTAAAAGAATGGATTATGATATGTCCAATGAGTGAATGGCATGTGAATGTTAAGTGGAGTCAAGTCAGCAGTTAAAGAGTTTGTTTGGTTCAATATGTTGTAATTGGTGAATGAGATTCACCATGTCAGTAGTGGAGTCATGTATGTATGCAAGGGGAATGATGAGGTTGAGCATTGAGTTGCTCTGTTTTTCTCAAGTTTTTTTTTTTCCTTCTTCTTATTTTCTTCTTTCATTTCTTCAGACCAACACATGTTCTATAGAAACCCAAGCGCTGACATGCTGCTGACTGAGGCTGAGTTTGCATACTCATCAATATATATTTATATTAATGTTGTTGATTAAAAAAGATGTGAGTGATGATGAGGCTAATCAATACATAGATCACTTGTTTGATATATTTATATTAATGGTGTTTGTTTTAAAAATTCATGTGAGTGATGATGAGGCTAATCAATACATAGATCACTTATTTGATATATTTATATTAATGGTATTTGTTTTAAAAATTCAGGTGAGTGATGGTGAGGTTATTTTATCAACACAAGGAGATCCTTACAATGAGGATGTGGGTTTCTTTCACTCTGATAAGAAAGTCTCTTAAGCTTCTTCTCGGTACTGATGGAGAGAATGGTTGCAAATACTTAATTATGGTTCTCTATTTTTTAATTAATTACCATTTTATCTCATATATGTATATATATTAATTAATATATAATATAGAAGCTAATTATTCAAATAAATTGATTTGTTTTGGATTATTTCATAATTTCAAAGGCAATGTTGGAGAGTATTTGGTGAAGCTAGTGGATACAACCAGAGCTAGTGATGCGTTTGTTGGAGCTTTCTTGTTCTTTGTTTGTTGGAGCTCTCTTTCAAGTATTTTTATTAATGTAGGGGAGACATGAGACTTAAAGATTCACTTAAGACCTTTTTCCGAAGCATTAACACACCCTTAGATGTTCCAATAACCTATTAAGGTTAGTCTCCAAAAACACATGTAAAGCTAGGGTAATAATAAAGAAAGAAGAAAAAACATACACAAACCTCGACACAGTAATTATGTGAAGTTCGACACTCTTGCCTATATCTCCATGGGGGTCGGGAATTGGAATTCACTATAAAAGAATATCTTGATGGTTTGAACAACTCTCAAGCTCGTCTCAAGAAAAAAATTATAAGAAAATCCTAACCTACAATTCTCATCACCAACACAATGAGAGATGATCTCTATAACTAGAGGTGGGCATGGGTCGTTCGGCAACCCGGCTCGGCTTGTGCCTGGCCCGGTACCGGCTCATCATGGAGACGGGCCGGTTACGGGTTGGGCTTGCCCCAACTCGCGTGCACGCAGGGTCAACCACGGGCCAAACTCGGCTTAGAACTAGGTTGCAACCCGACCCGGCCCGGCGGGTTCTACACCCAGTCGGCCCGGGTCTAGGTCAGTGGGTCGGTGAACTGCAACCCGGCGGGTCGGGCCCGCCGGCCGATTAACCGGCCCGTGCCCACTTTTATCTATAACATAAGTCAGCATGTGACTAACATACACATGCCCACAGGGCCCAACACCAAAAATGGCCTCTATATGGGCCCATAGATAATGAGAATGAATTTTTTTTCTTACCATTGTCACTCATAGTTATTTTTTACCATTGTTTTTTTTTTCACAATTAATGTATATATATATATAATAATAATTTCACATCCGTTACTCCACTGCCGCTATCGGCCAGGTCCGCTACTCCACTACCGGTGCTGCCACCTCCATCCACAATGTCGGTGACGAGAGATGTAAGGGGAGTCATCATCCCAGGAGTAGTAGAGCCTCAAGTTAGCAATGGGAGAGATGACGCGGTACATGGTTTGAAGAGCCCAGCTTGGTTTGGTGGGGTAGGTGATTGGAGTACTGGCAATGACGAGGAAAGGTTTGTCGGTGAAAAGGTTGGGGAGGAGACAATCTTGATGCCTTAGATGAAGGTGTAGAAGTTGCAGACATAGGGGAAGGGGTTAAAGTTGATGGTCAGGTTTCTAGGATGCGGAGAAGTTGAAGAAGAGAATGTTGGAAGGGGTGATAGGGAAAAGACACCTATAGCTGCTAAAACGGTAGAGGAAATCCCATGACACGAGGGAAGGGCTAATGTGGAAAGGTGAGGGTGAGTTGCCCAGGGTTGCTGACATAGAAATCCCATGTGGCGAGCACCATCGGGTTTCTCTGTTGTTTTGCTGACTCATATTTTTTTGACTGCCACATCATTAAAATTTGGCTGGAATTATCCAGGGTACTCAATTGGTGAAATAAAATTAAAGATGGATATCCATTTTGATACAAATTAAGTGATCCCAAAATGATATTTTTCACCCTACCAAACAATTTACCCGCACAATTTACCCGTTAGCTTAGGTTATATAAATAATTTTAATAATTATTTTAATTAAATCTATTAAGGAATCCCAGTATCTTACCGCCGGAATCCTGGATCCTTCTAAACCCGACGGCTGAGATCTCCATCAAATAACATCCAACGGTCATAATTGCTGAACATTTTGATATAAAAGGCCCTCCGTTCAGGGTTTTCGCACACTCTCGCGGCCGTTTATTATCTTCGTTGCCGGGTTTATCTCGCTTTCTAGGGTTTTCTTCAATTGCTCTCCAAATCTATCTCAAAGATGGTAAGTTTCTCGATCGATCCCAGTCTATTAGTTCTCCATGGTTGCTTTTTGATGTTTTTTGCGCGTGATTTCGATCTAGTTTCCTCTTTTTCGTGTTTTCATCGTTGCTTTTTAGATTGATCGTTGTTTTTGTGTTGTATATACGATATTTAGGTTCTCCCGAATGATATTGATCTGCTAAATCCTCCGGCCGAGCTGGAGAAAAGGAGACACAAGCTCAAGCGGCTTGTTCAGTCCCCAAACTCCTTTTTTATGGTAACTCTCGCTCTCAATTTTTGATTTTTTTTTCCCCGATTTTTATACCATCTTTTCATCTCTCTGGAAAAGTTAACTTTTTTTTTTCTTTATTGATTTTTTTTTTCAGGATGTCAAATGCCAGGGCTGTTTCAATATGTAAGTAGCGATTAGAACTTCTATTTCATTGCTGTTGTTGAGCTGTTTGGGCTTTGTGGATTCTGATTTTGGTTTTTGGTTAATTTTGCAGCACTACCGTATTCAGCCATTCGCAGACCGTGGTTGTCTGTGGGAATTGCCAGACTGTGCTATGCCAGCCGACCGGAGGGCGTGCCAGGCTCACAGAGGGATGCTCCTTCCGGCGCAAGGGTGATTAGCGAAGTTGGTAGCCTGTAACCCACACTCATCACTGTTTTTACCTTTACACATGCAAATTCGATATGCATATGCTGTTGCTTTCATTCTAGGTTCTGATCTTCTGTTCTTATGTAAGAAACTAGGGGAGTGTAGTTTTGCTTTACCATCTACTATGTATTAAACGAAATAGTTGTTTTCTCTCTGTGTTCTATTAGTGCTTAATGCTTATGGTTCGAGTCCTTTGTTTTTAATATTATGATTTGTTGTGCTTATCTTTGGAGTGACTATGGATTAATCAGCAGTGCTTTCTTGTTTGGAACATGTCTGGTTTGATTCAGCTGATAATTGTTTATATAAAAATTGTGACTACAATATGGTGGTGAACATCTGTGAGTGTTTTATTGTGGTATAGTTTGTTTTAGGGTTGATGAAAAACATTAGCCCTTCCGTTTACAAGTTTTGATGTGCTTGTTGTTTCAGAGAATATGAATGATTGCTGAGGGCATAAGGCGTTGCTCACTTACTTTTAGAAGTTTTATGAGATTGCTGTTGGTTGTTTTATGTTCAAAGTTTAATGATGATTTAGTTAATTTGGGTAGTTGGCAACTTGAAAATAAACTGTAACAACGTCACTTGTTTAGACTTGTCAATCATTTATATTATTTTGCAATGTTAATCAGTCTGGTGGAAGAGAATAGAATCCTTGTGGTGGAGTGGCCATCTTTGTTCTAGTTTATCTTTGATTTTGAAATTTGGTGTGGGTTTTGGATCACCATTCTTTGCTTTGTGACTTGGAAATTGGTTGTCTGGATTGAACTATGGTAACTAGCTTTATAAAAAACGGTCACATGCTACCATATCAGAACATTGTAATGTAATCTTGTTTTTTTTTATTTGAGCGGTTGGATGTAGGGTTGGTTTTATGAATTGGCTATGTTTTATCCCCAGAGGCATCAACTCTTTTGTTTGGTTTGGTTTGGTTTGGTTATTTGTTTATTTATTTATTTATTTGAAGAAAAGAGCTGCAAAGCAGCTAATTTTATTAAACCAAAATGAAACTTGTTTTTTTTCTCCTCCTCTTTTTGTAGGTTATTTATTTTAGTTCCAATTAGATGTGTTTCATTCTTGAATGAGATAAACCAAGTGTAAATGATTACAGTCCATATGATTAACCCGTTTTCCCATTTCCATGCCTGTCGTCCCTTTTCTTGTGTCGGCTCGTACTGTTTGATACATGATCATCCATGTGTCACTGTAAACATAATGATTTTTATCAGTGCATCAAGTCATCCGCTGAATTTATTTGATTTTTTTTTTTTCCTGCTGGTGTATTCACAAATTGCAAGAGTTTTTAATGGTGGTTCTTGTTAAATTGCTTAGTTTGCTTAGAGGTTCATTGATGTCATCATTGTAATGGTCGGACTGGAAAGGTCAGTTAACTTTGTCGACTGTGTCCGAGAAGAAAACTTTATGTTTTATTTATCATGGGTTAAAAAAAAAATGCAGCCAACCCTTGAGCTATGTTGATTTCGTGCTGATTTTCTAGGGGTTCAGAGCCCTTGTCGTTGCCAAAAAATGAGGCCCGCCCAAACACAAGGCCTTGTCATTTGAAATTGGGTTTTTTCTCGTATCAATGCCTATTCATCTGCATGATGTCATTCTTGTGTAACCAAAGCATGCGCATCAATTTGCACATTTTTTATGGATGTTCTGATTAAACAAATTGTTTAGGAACCAGTCTCTTTTTCATTTAACAGTTGGATGTTGTCCTCTAATATTTTGGGCTACCTAAGGGCTAGGGGTACCTAATACCTATTAAATTTTTATAACCATAAAATGGTTGTTTTCGCTTTTTAGATTAATGCTATTCTTCACAAAATTTGACACGAATACTAACCCCTTGTATAATGTACAGTCATTACACCGTTTTTCTCCGCTTTTAATAGTCTGGAGATAAAAAGGGGGCATTTGCATGCGGTTGGTGCCTGACTTGGTAGAACTTACATAGAGTATGGTGCTTTAATCTGATTTGCCCATTTATCCAACTAATGTATTCCAGTCTGCAACTAAGTGATGATATAATCATTAATTTATGGCAAATGACCTCATTTATTCAATTATATGCATTACATTTGTAGAAACTTGTTTCAGGCGCTGATTGGTTAATAGAGCAATGAAAATTTCATTTTAATCTAATTTTTTAACTGTACTTTTGAGACGACTTGTCTGAAGAGTTCCACTTCAGAAGCAACCGGGAAGGTAGGTTAGAAGTGACATTAATACATGATAGGAATAGATAGATGTAAAGGGACTTATGTGGTGGTGTGGTGCCACATGTATAACTTTATTACTTATTAATTTGTCTTTATATTGAAATTTTAAGGTGATCAATCATGGTTCACTTGTAACGCGCGTAGCCAAAGACTTGCAAGTCTTCTCTATATATCATATCTCTCTTTCTCTCTCTTGCATTGCAGCTCCTTTCTTTATCTGGTTGTGAGTGGGATCTTGAATCAATCTACAACTCTGACAGACACGTGCCAGTCCATGACAGTAATTGGGACCCACTACGAGCACGTGGTTGGACTTGCTTGCACCTCCACGTCAGCTATAAAAAAAAATACTTTAGCTAACTTTGGATGAGATTGAGAGATGTACAGAGAGATAAGAAGGCTAGTCTTATTTCCTCAATTTTTTGTCTTATATTCAATCAAAAAAGAAGTAAAAGGGAAAATAAAATAAAATCTTTGTCCTGTGGGCGCCCAATTGAAAGAGGTTACAAAATTAAAATTTTATTTATTTATTTATTTATGTAATTGTTTATTATTATTTTATTTATTTTTTTGTGAAGATTGTTTGTTGGTGCAAATGGGTGGTGGAAATGATGGTATTGTTTGAATAATTGTTCTTCATTGAAATGAATAGATGGATCACTTTTCAGTCCAACAACAAAGAATTGCTATTGCAAATAAATGTATGTGGGGTTAGACAGTAGCTCACTGATAATACCCTCGAAAGAAACCTGACACTTTTCAATATAAATGTATATATATTTTTAACAAAGATGGGAAGCGTTGTCAACTAATATAAAAGTACAGCAGAGATGTATTAATTATGATAGTATAATGATTTTTTAAAAATTTACTAAGTACAGTGAGCTAATACGCAAAATAATGAAAGTTTATCACATCTGCTCACAATGATATATTAAAGATTATAATATTAATATAGTTAATCTCTTTATTAGAGTATTTTCAACCATGACTTTAAATCTCAGATTTTGGGTTATGGTTGATTTAAACCTACTTTTAAATCATACCTCAAATTTAATGGTGGGAGGTTGATGACCCCAAATTTATGTAATTAATACTTTAATTATAAGTAATTAATTTATATATTATAAATTTTATGTGTAATTAATTAATTAATAATAAAAATTTACTCTAATTAATTTAGGATAAATTTATTAAATTAAAATAGTTAAAAATATACTTAAAAATAATAAAAGACACCTACACTACGAATTAGTAATATATTTTATTATAATAAATATTTAGTTAAATCATTGAAAATAATTAATTTCAAATATTTTGCGGTTAAATAGTAATAATAATAAAAAATGAGATGTATATTTTTTTTGGGTAATATTTGGTGTATGTGGTTGGAGTATAATTTACTGTAGCAAAACCAAATTTACGATTTGGGATAATGAGTTGGAGATGGTCTTATACAACATAATAGGAGAACTCACATTGAGATTCAATATACAATAAATAAACATGATTCTTTAACTAACATGATTCTACAATATTTGACTAAAATAAAACAGTATGTAAATAATATTAGTAAATATTACTACGAGAGTAAGGTTTTAAACTATTATCCCTTTTATCCGCTTTGAAGTGAGTTAGGATTAGATTACCACTGAGTATTTGCATGGTTTGATGCCAAACTAATACTATTTTTTTTAAAAAAAAAACATAATTATTTTTCAAATCTCTCTTTCTTTTTTTTTCTTTTACAATGTCTTTTTCATCTACGTCGCCCTCTCTTTTAATAAAGTAAATATTTGATAGAATATGAAACGCACGCGCGCACGCGCGCGCACACACACAAAAAAAAAAGGGAAAAAAGAAAAAGAAAAATTGGGATTCCTTTCTTCAATTCTATCTTTGCAAATAAGTGAATAACAAAGAGATATAGACTTTATAGAGAGAGATAAATAAAAAGAACAGAAGAGACAGAGAATAGAAGAGGTGGATGAGAAATGTATTCTTTTCAATTATTTTTATATTTCTTATATATATATATATATATTGATTCCTTTAATTTTTGAATTTTTGCAATGTGTATGTGATTTAAACATATTTGATTGGAGGTTAGAAGCTTGGAATTTAGAGTCTTCTCAAATGCTACGTTGGTGAGAAAATTTTAAGTTGACTAAAATTTCACTCAATCAACAACCGATTAAAATTAAATAATTTTAAATTCCAATTTTATTTTAAAAATAATTATTAAATATATTTATGGAATAATTATAATTTATTTTAATCATAGAGAATTAAAGTTAAATTTCAGTTATATAAATATATTTTTCATTTGAACAAGATTTTTCTAATAAAGAACAACTTTAATAAAGAAGTTAGTATTTCATTTCTCTTTGAATTTATAAGCCAACTCAGAAGATTCGATCGTGCTTATCCAAATTTGTCAGAAAAAAATCTTAGGGCAAATGCCCCTTCATGTGAGATTTATTAATGAATTAAATAATTTTTAAATAAATTTGTTTTAATACTGCGAGGACTTGGTGAGATGTTTATAATTGGTTAACCTAACTTAGAGCTATTTTTCAGTGTCTTGTCAACCAACTACAATAATACTTAAATTGTGATAAATAAAGTTTTATTATTATTATTATTATTATTATTATTATTATTATTATTATTACTACTACTGTCTTACAAACCCTACTTAATCTTTATGTCCAGTTAGATAAATTAGCAAACATTTTTAAGTTGATCGGCAACTTCACCTTTTAAAATTTATAAATTAAGAAAATTTCCCTTCTAAGAATACAAAGAACAATTTGAATCAATTTTCCACTTTTAAAGTGATTTTTAACATTTTAAAAAAAATTATAACAAGTTTTAAATAAAAAAGTCAATAAGGATTAGCGAGCAATAAGAGTTCTCATCATACTGCTCACATATCAATATAAAATAACACAAATCATTCACTGATAATAACTAAAAACTTCAACATCTAAAAGAGAGCATCAATAACAAATAAAAACATCAACTAGTGATAATAATGAAAAAAAATTGTTGCACTAAATTCATCAAACACATCCCAAAAAATAATACCAATGACAATAACAACAAAATATAAATATGGTTTCAATACATCATATAAATTCCCCAAAAAACCCAACAAATTCTTGCTCCCTTAATTTGGCATCTAGCTCAATGTTTCTCATCATCCATCATTTAAACAACTCAATCCCATTCCATTGGAAAACATACAATGAACTCAAGAACAACTCACATGCAACCAAGAGACCAACTCCAAGTCTTTTTCTAACCCTTAATGATGTTTATTTTTTTAATTCATTTATTTAAATAGTTAGACATGTGAGTTGCTCTCAATGTCTCAATCTCACACTAGACTCTAAAAGAATATATACAAAAACATGTGTTTGCTCCTAATCTTTGATAGGTTAGTCCAATCATTGAGTCATAAACAATAAGAGTTTGAAGGATCTACAACATGATTGGGGTTAAACTAAACTACCAAGTTAATTTATAATTAATATTTTTTGGTTAGTTTGATCTTTTCTCTTTTCTTTGTTTTTTTTATAAACTAAATGTTTTGTTTTTTGTGATTAGGGTTTGGTTCTATGTCTGTTTCAAAGATCCGGAACATTTTATTTGATAAATATATATTATTAGACACATATTTTTGGCATCATAATTTAGACAAATTAATTAAAGAAAAACATATCTTGCTTAATGGATTTAGTATTTGTCTTTTGTTTTTTTATTTTTTGTGTGATAAATTGTTTTAAATTTTATAATGACAAGTTTGTTTTTTTTTGTTGTATTTTAATTTTTTTAATAAATGTGGATAAGTCATGAAATCATAAATGGAATAGCAACATTGTTATTGCAAAGGTGATGATTTTTTTTTTTTAAAAAATCTTAAATATATTTTATCATTTAAAAGAAAAATTGTTTGCTTTTGTAAAGTTAAGTAAAGATAATAATATTATGAATAAAAAATTTCATTCTGTTTTATTCTATAACTTTCTTTTGATTTAGTTTCTCACTATTCAAAACAAGTGACAAAAAGGGATGGAAAAAGGAAAAAAAATATATATATATATATATCTCAAGGTGTATCAGATCTTGAATTTTTATTGTTATTTTACTTTATTTTATTCATATAAAACACACTGCATGGTAGCTAGTGACTAGGATCAACTTCATCCTTAGCCTTGATTTCCATTTTCATGCAATCAACTTCAAAAAAAAAAAAAAAGTCATTAGAATTCATGATCTTCAAGGTTTTACATTCATTCATTTAATCAATTTCCGTGATTCATGCATCACAAATCTCAAAACAAATTTCACACGTCTCTCTTTTGAGTTGCAAACATTTAACCACATAAAAAGTTTATGGAGCAGGTAATATATGTGCACCTTCCTTGCAATTCATAGCTTTATTAAACTTTTCTTTTTTCTTAAAAAATATATTAAAAAAACTCATAAGAGTTCTATAACTACTGTATATTATTTGAGTTTCATTCTCAATGATCACTTTTCTAGAATATCATTTACTTCCCAAAAAAAAAAGTCAAATAAACTCTAAAATCAACATCAAATTAATGTTAATACTTATGACGTTTGATCAATAATTTAATGACAAATATAAATATATATATATATATAAAGAAAAATCTAGAGAATTCTCTAATATGAAAACAAGAATTAAAATGAACATGAAAGAAGAGTTTAGAAGCTACGTTGATGTTATCAAATTAAGATAGGGTACGTTGGCTTCAATGAAATATATAATGAAAGCTAAATATATAATGAAATATATATATATATATATATTAATATAAGGACCTCGTCAATGCAATGCCAGTCATCTACTTCTACAAGAGATTGTCATAAATGACCTTCAATGCCGACATCCCACGTTCGTCCTTTTCCCATGCATGGTCCTCATAACCCTAATTCTCACCACCGTCATTATCAACAACTAATATCAAAACAGTTAGTAAGTTGGTTTTTTTTTTAAAAAAAATAATTTTTTTTATTGTGGATTACGATCATTGTCTAGTATGTATACATTTTAATAAGATAAATAATAAATAACAATTATAGTTGATGTTTTTGCAATATTTGCATGTGTTTGTCATAGGTGATCATACTGTGACATTTGACCATAACTTTAACTGTTAATATTAATGCTAATCTATTATTAACGATGTTTTTTATAATTTTTAATTAAGAATAGAGAAATAATGTTGTGAATAATCTTGAAATAATTCATGTTTAAAAACTTTTTTATTTTTTTTTTTGTCAGTGACTTACAAAATAAAGTGAAGTATTGAAAATTTTATAAAAATATAATTGAATTTTTTAGTATATATTTTTATATATACAAAAATTTAAATTTAAAATCATTTACTTCGACAATTGAAGCCTTTATTATTTGAACCAACTTAATTGGTTAGTAGCCTTGCAGGTTTTTCATTAATACACCGAACCTCTCTCTATAAAATATATATAGAGATATATTAAATAAATAAATTGATAAAATTATTTATAGAAGTTGGCAATAAATGGATGCATGTGGGAGCACACGACTCTTGTGACCGACTTCACACCGATCTCATTACTTTATTCAATGAATCATGTACCATGTTCCCTCCTCTTTTCTTCTTCTTCTTCTTATTGTTTTTATTTAGATTAAATTAATTATTAATGGAATTATAACAAACCCAAAAAAATAATAATAAATGCGATAATGGAATATATTTGCAAAGACATTAATTGAGTTTAATTTCTAGAAGATAAAACTTTGAAAATTAAGAGTTTGTGTTTAATGTTTAGATTATTAGACCAATATTCTACATCAAAAACTCTTGGTATTGACTTAGATCATTGATATTTTTGAATCCCTAATTAAGTATTTATGTTTATTAAAGAAATTATTTGGATTTTAGTTTATGGAATCTATATATATATATAAAAGAAGAAGTGTGTATATATATATATATATATATATCACCTGAGAAATACATTTGCCTATATATACAAAATTTTAAACTTTGTTAATCAATGTGTTCCTCTGACTCTTGCTTCATTTAGATCACATGAAATTGTTCCGAAGCTACCTTGGCCAATACACCATTGACTTTATAAAATATATATATATTTCATTAACTTGTTGATATCAATAAGGTGAAACCAAATTATATATAAATATTGACTTTAAAATGTTCACATTATATTATATATATAATAATTATAATATGTCTAATATTACATGAAACCAAGTTGAAAAATCAGGCCATTACTTCTAGAAAGGGCATGGTTATTTTATTTGTCACCATGGCCTTTAACCCAGAGTCTCATGCGTAATTCTCAAGTTTTGAATATCTTAATTTGATACATATCAATATTGTTAATTATCATATATATTTACTCTCATAGATACCATATTTCTACAAACACATGTATATTTATGTTTTTATTATGCATAAATAATATATACAATTAATTATTTGTAATAAGATAATTATAATATGATGCAAAACAATAGTATTGTGAATGAACAACAACAATAACAACAACCACAAAAATGGCTGTTGGAATTGCATAAAATCTTGAACATTGTACTTGCATATGTTGGCATTTTATTTAAGCAAATCTTTATAATTTTAAACATCTTGTTTTATGTTTTATGTTCTCTCTCTTTAGGAACAAAACAATATCAACATTATGTTTCCATGCTTTGATAAATACAGATATTGTTCAAGGATCACTAAACCAAACAATTAAGAGCACTTTTTGTTTTTATGTGCTTGTGAGTGTGTGAGAATTGATTAACTTGCATGCACTTCTTGAGAGGACTTGTTGTTCAGAAAATGTCGACAAATTTTTTTTATATTCATGTGAAGGTTGTTTTTTTGTCGAGAAATTTTTTTTGGCAATTTCAATTTAATTTTGCGTACTATTTGTATGGCAAGATTGTTACACGATCAATCTTTTCACTCGTGCAAAGTTTTAAATTTGATTCAATTTCAATTCAAACTATTTTTGAACTTAATTATTCAACTAACATGTTTTATTTGATTGTGTGTATTTATATTTGATTTGATTAGATGGATGGCTGTATTTAATTTTCCAGAAAGTATCCTTTTCTTAATAATAGCATGTAAAAATAAAAAGTACAAAGGGAAAAAAAATTAAATAACAAGAAAAGGACAAGAACAGCCGTAAAATTAAATTAGAAATAAAAAATCTCATGATTTTTTAAGATAAAACAGTAAATATATTTTGACATTTCTAAGTCCACCCACCAATCACAAGGCGAGCTATCATCACCCTCTTCTAGACAATGAAACTTTTTCAATCCAATATGAAATTATTAAAATTCACCTTTTTTTTTTTGTCTCTCTCTCTCTCTCTTTAAAATTTATTTATTTATTATTTTATTTTTGATAAACATGATTCATGGTAGATAACCGTGCCCAAACTTATTACAAATATTACGTAAAAAGATTTAAAATAAATAAATAAAATCCAATAATAATTATAATAGTAATAATAATAATAAAAAGAAAACCAAGATTTGATTTTTCTCAATTGATCATCAACATCATCATGATCATGATAAAGTTCTCTCTCTCGTTCTGTGTCTGTTTGTGTGGCCAAAAAAAGCGGGGCTTTTTATTAGAGTCTCAGCTTCAAACCTTTCAAAAAAAAAAAAAAATCTAAAAATCTCATCTTTTTGAGTCTCAGAAATCCTCTCTTGTGCCCAGATTAAAATTAGGGTTTGGTTTAGGGTAAGGGTTGCGTTTCTTTGGCTCTTCTTCTTTGTTTTTTTGTTGTTTTTTTTATAAATAAAATATAGCCCAGGACTCAGCACTCTGTTTTATATTGAAAACAGGGAGAAATAGGGTTACTTTGGGGGCTGGAGTTGACCTGAGGGGCCATTAAATTCGGCGGGAAGTGGGCGTAGTTGATGAGAATTGAGAACCCATTCCATCTCTCTTCTCTCTTTTCCTCTTTTCTCTGGTTCTATATAATTTGAGTGGTGTTTCTAGCTAGCCTTCACTCAATCTTATCTATAGTTGTTAGTACTGTTCTTGATTGGGGTGCTGGTTGTTTGAGAGTGGGAAAGTTGGCATTTTTTTATTTTCTAAATAAAAAAAAAGAAAAAAAAAAAAGAAGAGGAGAGTTTGAACTTTGAAGTATATCTGGATTTTGGAACAAAGTTGTGAATTTGATTTAAAGCTGGTGACTTTATAAGGTGAAATGGAGTTCCTTTGTGGAAAAGTTGATAATTTTTTTTTTAATAATTTTTTGTTTTAGTTCTGTAATTTTGTTCCCTTTTCTTTTCTTGTTTGAAGATTATTGGGGTACTACTTTTCATCATATCAATGGCTTTGATAGCTAGAACTGGGCGCCACCGACAGCGTTATGAGAATCATATGCGCCTTGTCGCTGGGTACTATTCATTCTCCTTTCTTTAGTTCCATTTGTGTTTTTGTTATTGTTATTTATTTACTTCTTTTCGTGATTATTGTGGATGATTTTCTTCAATTGTTCTTTTGTTCTTTCTTTCTTGCTTGATTCATCATTTATGTCTTTCTTTTACTGTGCCTGTTGTTTCTATCAGCCAGTTGTCTTTCTTTCAATTTTCATGAGAGTTAAGAGTAAACATTGGTGTTCAATGCAAGGTTTAAATTTGGTTTTTATCAGCCTGTTGTTTCTTTAACTTGTTTCCCTTTGCTTGTTTGAAAGATTTGGTTATAGAATCCAAATAGGAGTTTCTTTTCTTTATCTTTTTTGTGAATAAACTTGGAAATTTAGTCCATATAGAACTTGTATCACATATCTTGCTTCTGTCTATGCATTGACTTCATATAATAACAAGTACACAAATTTAGTTTGTTTATATAAGCTTAATTTTCTAGACTTTATATTCTTACACATTGTTTTTTATGCGATTTGCACAGATGTATTCCCTACAGACTAAAACCAACTGTTGAAAATCATGCTTGTGTTCCGATTGATAGATTGGAAGTTCTAATGATTTCTTCGCCTAATCGCCATGACCTTGTCTTTCCAAAGGTTTGAATTTGCTCAACAAAGAAAGAGAAAAAGATAGAATATGTATTTTTTGCTTAACTAGTAGTATTTATGTTTGTTCTTGTTATCAGGGTGGTTGGGAAAATGATGAAACTGTTTATGAAGCTGCATGCCGTGAAGCTTTAGAAGAAGCAGGAGTGAGAGGAATCCTTCATGTAGGTTCACTTATTTTTTCTTGTTCTCTGTGTAGAAGATTCATATTCTTCTATTCCCTACTGATTTCTGCTTCCATTTTGGATAGAAGTTAAGAATGATACAAATTTCTTGGAAAAATATGTTGTGACATTTATTCATCTAGTCATTTATTATTTCAAAGATAAGTCATCTGCCTAGAAGTTCCTCTTTTCTACTCCATAGAGCTACTCTTCTTAATTTCATAATCAATTTTTGTTCATTTTTCCTTGATGTGTACGTCATCTTCTTGCACTTATGATTATCTGTTCGAAACCTCTACATTAATCAGCCCAGGCATATCAAGTCCAAATCATGTTAAATGTTTTGCATTACTGCCACACGATATCATTTTCTATATTATATACTTTTCATTTGTCATTAATGTGAAGTCATCCATTACATCATTCATGCTTGTTACCTTGAGTATTGATTCCTCTTCAGTTTTAAGAAATTGTATGATTTTTTCTGTCAATTCTCATCTTAAGTGCTTGATTCTGTGTATGATATGGCATCAACTTATCTTCTAATCATTGTATATATGTATATATTGCACAGAAATATGAATTGGGAGTGTGGGAATTCAGAAGCAAGAGTAGTGAGAAGAGTTGTAGTCTTGAAGGATTATGTAGAGGCCATATGTTCGCTTTGGAAGTGACCGAAGAGCTAGACTGTTGGCCGGAGCAGGCTAGCCACAAAAGGCGATGGGTCAGTGTTTATCTGTCATAAATCATTACAAGCTTAACAATCGATCTTCTTCGCTGATTTTGTTATGTTTTTCCACTGAATAGGTAAATGTAATGGAGGCAGAACAACTCTGTCGGTATCCATGGATGCGGGAGGCCCTCAAGGTATGCATACGACAGCTAAGGACAGGACTTGCAAAACCTCCCACCGAGCGGTCTGAACCAGCCATGCCTTATTTGTTCAAGCCTACTGAGCGTGTAGATAGTGCTATAGATGCATGCTGTTGATGTTCAAGCAAGTTGGAATGAAAGCTGAATTCTCTTTTTTTTTTTTTCTTCTTCTTTTTTCTGTCTCATAATCGATGTAGTTTGAGTTTCATCGCATTGTTTCTTGACACTAGATGCAAGCTGATGATGTTGAAACATTTTCTTCGTCTCATCATCGATGTAATTTGAGTTTCGCCACCATGCATCTAGACACCAGTTACATGCTGATGATGTTCAAGCATATGATGAAATGGAAGACAAATTTCTCAGTCTTTTCTTTCTCATCATCGATATAGTTCGATTTTCACCATCTTTCATCTCGGGTGGCTGAAATTAAATAAAAAACTCAAAACTTTAGGAGTAATGGGAAATCTTCTTACTTGAAACACTAAAATTTTCAGGAATTTGCTTAGAGCTTTCCGTATGGTCCATATTGTTAGCTAAAGTTGCAGAATTAACATGTCATCTTACTCTTTCAAGGAAAAAAAGAATACAATATTAAAAGGAAGAAATGTTTAACTGCAATACTGAATCTATGTGGTTTCTAGAGAGATTTGTCATTGAGGAACAAGAAGAAGACAAAGAGGGACCATTGATATCTTCTCTTGTCTCATATTTTGACTCATTTATCTAAAGAAGAAGAAAGTTAAAAGTTAATCTCTTTATCAATATTGTGCCAAAGCTCACCAAACAGTCCAATTAAGTGGCCTCAATCACACCAACCTTATAAATTTATATCAAACTGCTCTTTGATTTGCATTCTATGTTTATTCATTGCTTATTTGCCTGCCAAATCTAATGCATGAATGCAAAGATCACAACCCAACATTTTCATGCATGTTAGTCAGACATTCATATTAGATTAATTCAATGAACTTGTTTGAGTCTTCTTTGTGATTATAGATTATCATTTGCAGATTGGAATATACACTAGTCCAAGATTGATTGCACATGGTGAGAAGATTGTTCTTGTTCTCTTTGGTATTTCTCAAAGACATTTGCAAGTTATATCCAAGTTTAAATGTTACAGAAGTTCTTTTGGATTATAATTTTTTTTTTTTAAAAAAAAAAAAAAACAATTACATATATATAACTTGTGATTAAGAAAGTCAATGTTAATTAATAAACTTGTAATTCCTGTATTAAAAGAAACAAGTGTCACATGGTAATCTTGCTCTAATTATGAAAACATCTGCACACCATTACAATTAACTCTCTGCAATGATATATATATATAATGCATCTTCAGTGAAGTTTTAAATTCATCTTATCTTAATTTTTTTATTAATAAAAAGAAAAATTAAGATAATGTGTTCAATGTACGTATTCATTGATTTGTAAGATTTTACGAACAAACGTTGTGATTTAGTTTGGAAGGACTGTTGCCCCAGGCCAAAACATGAAGGTAGTTGGCCAGTCCAGGTACAAATTAATTAGCTTTAATTAGTTCATTGACTTTTTTTTTTTTCGGTTCTAGAGAGTGGTTAAATTTATTGTAATTTTACTTTTTTTTAAATAAAAATAAATAAATTATATATTTGTTAAAGCAAATTTTTAAAAGCGTAAATAGCTAGACATCCTCTCATCTATCATTCATTCCTTTTTTTTCACACACACACACGTGACACACACACACATATATATGATATGAAACATAAAATATATATATTATTTTTTAATATTTGATTATGTTAAATTAGCTTTTTATATTATATCATTCTTTTATATGGTCCCATTTAGCTCGCATAAGTAATCCTTTTCATTTACAAATTTTGCAGACTTAAAATCTTAGATACTCAATCAATTTTTATTTTATTTTATTTTTTTTTGATTGATACCACCATAGTGATATATATATATATATATATATACAATGCAAGATCAGAGAGATGATTCAGACTTCCATATGCCTTTGTAAATAGAGTTATAGCTTGGCAAAAACAAATCATAATACAATTAAAACACCATTCAGGTATTAAAAAAATATTGCATATTGTTTGATCTTAATAAATTAGACATGGGCACGGGCCGGTTAACCGGGCCCGACCCGACGGATCCGAGTCAGCTTTCGGCCTCTCCGCCGGTCCTGCCGGCCACCTGGTTTTATAAAATTTTAAATGTTTTAAATAAATTTATAAATTTATCAATATAATTTTAAATATAAAACAAAATGTCCAAAACAAATAATAACAAACAAGGTTGGTATATGACTGGTTTTATAGGAAGTTGATATGCAATTTTTTTTAAATTAGCCAATGTGAGACTAAATTACAATAGTATAAGACTTGTTTATTGATTATAACTTTTAGTGTAGCTTTTTTGTCAAAATAAAATCTATTGGTAGATTAGTTAGAGCAGAGATAATAATAGTCGATGAAGTCTTAAGTTCAAATCATGGTGACAACAATTGTTGTTTTTTATTTTTTATTTTTAAATCAAATCTAAACTTTAAAATTTTAAAAACTATTTAGGATAATTTCAAATAAATCACAAAAATTAAATTTTTTTATTATTATTAATTTATTTTTTTTAAATGCTTGTTATTGAATATTTTGATATTGTTGTTTTTAATTTATTTTAAATCAAATCTAAACTTTGAAATTTTAAAAATTATTTTTGATAATTTCAAATAAATCACAAAAATGAAAACTTTTATTATTATTATATTATTTTTTTAAATGCTTATTATTGAATATTTTGATAATGTTTTTAAAAGATCATACTTGTTAGTGTAGGATTAAATTTAAATTTTTTCAAAAATCATAGATTTGATTAAAAAAAAGGAATATGAGAGGATGGAAATTGAAAAAAACTTATTATATACGAAATTTATTTTACTATATAAAACAATTAAATATATAACTGAGAAATTAAAATAATAATGTTTATTTTTTACAGTTATTTAACATTATGTTATAATAAATATTTTTATCATAATTTAGTTTTCTTTCATTAAAATATATTATTAACTTGAAAATTTAATAAAAATTTGTTATTAATTTAACAAAATTTTAATTAGTTATTTATTCATCAAGATTTTAGTGAATAATATAATTTTAAGTTAATAATATATTTAGAAATACATAAAATTTTAGAATTTTCACCCAAAAATAAACAAAAAATATGTATGAAAGATTATAGTTTTAAATCAGCAATACGGTTATACTATTACACATGAGATTATGTTTCTTTATATTTATTTTAAATAATATTAATAACGGAGATAAGTAATACATATAAAAACAATGGATTATAATGTTGAGTAACACAAAAAAAGGTGAGTAATACTTTTTTTTTTATAATGGTTGCTACTAACCATTAAAGTAAATAATTTGACACCAAATGCAAAAATAATGGAATGTAAAAAGATATATATAATTTAAAAGAAAGTGGAAAATTAATTTTTTATTCTTTTTAAAGTATGTTTATAGATTTTCCTCGTCTTTAATCAAATAAGGAAATAGTTTGGGTTAGTGGTTAAGATATTTGAAGGATGAATATAAGGTCATTGGTTCAAATTTAATATATATATTTTATTAATAAAAAAAATGCCCCAACCCATAACCATACCCGCTACAGTATGGGCCGGTTATGGTTTCCGGCCCGCTCCGTTGGGTCAGCTGAACCGGTTTATTTGGGTGGCCCGGGCTGGGCCAAAAAAGGCCCGTGCCCCTATTAATAATATTGTTATTATTATAATAAAATAAATATTGTTTGAATGACTATTGTTTTAAATGAATGAGTGTGTTGTAGGTTAAACATCCTTTAAATATGTTTCCATAGTTTTTTTTTTTGTTGGAACAGTATTTAAGAGTTTGTTAAGGGACAAATATGTACAGAATTACACCAGTTACGATGATTTATCGACCCATAAAGATTTGTTAATTTGGTCATGTACCATATGAGGCATATGAGGCAATAAAAATTCTACCACATACACGCCCAAAAAATTTGCGGAAACCATGCTAAACTAATAATTCCGTACCATACAATCCTGAAAAATAAGAATATAACTCATCTCATAGAAACTTCACCGAAACTCTACACTGTCAACTATCTTTATCATCAGACTAACTAAGTGTTGACTTACGTACCTTTTTATACATATTTACTAATAATTTATATATAAGTTTGGAGGTTGTTTTTTTCTATTTTAAATGTGTGTAAATTATATGTTGCAATCAGGAGTTTGGTTTCCTCTAATTTGGTTTTCTTTTAAACCAAGGAAGTGAGATTTGCTTTATAAATGAAATCATGATAATATATAATAATATTATTATTAAATTCATGAAATGGAATAGCCCTATGTGCAAGAATTAAATCTTCTTTCACCTCAATGCATGAAATGGTATATGATACTTGGCTTTGCTTCTTAAATATTCATACATGCATAACATGTTCATGTGCATGTTCATCTCTCCTACAAATAATACGAAGGACCACCATTTCATTTCATCTTTTCATGCATATCTATAGCTAATTAATCTGTTCATCAAATAGATCTATAGAATTAAGTATTTCAATCCAAAAGAGTAGCTCTTTATCATCTTAATTATCATGCAAGGCCAACCACCTTCTACTGGCCGTTCATGGTTCCGGTTGTCCTCCATGTCGTCCTTAATGGAGTCTCCACCTCAACCTTCGCCGGAGCAATCTCAGCCGACATTTTCTCCGGCATTAGCTCCACCACCACCATCACCATCACCATCACAACCGTCACATGGAGGATCACCATCAACAATGAAGTCATCTCCCCCACCATCTCCAAAGATCATCAAGCCTGCAACAATGGCATCACAAGCACCAATTCCAGAGCCTGAATCCAAGTCTATGTTGGCTCCTCAGCCTGAGAACATCTCCACACAACACAGCGCCAATATCGATTCACATAACAACAACATCAAGTCCAAGAATGATGAAGAACCATATAATAACACCAATGAAACAAAGCTCAAACACACAAAGAAAGAAGGTGACCCAAAGTGGGGGACTATAACCATTAAAGGAGATAACATGGGAGCTTACATGGACCTTGCAAACCAAAACAAGAAGCAAAGCAACAACAACAACAACAACAACAACAACAACAACATGTTAAAGAAAGAAGCATCAAATGATAAACCAATGACTGCTCTTGTGAACAGTAATGTGCAAGCCATTAACAACTCAATGGTCCTCAACAATGCCTTTGCTCATAAGAACCCCGGTGTGCACTTGAACTTGATCAGCCGCCGCCGGCCGATGAGCTCTGGCAACATCCATCTTCTCAAGGCTTAATAAGAGGTTCTTCTCCAATATATATATATGTGTGTATATATATATAATGTTTGAAGATTGATTGAATTGTAAATGTTTTATTGGATGGTAAATAAACAAAGGCGTGCTCATGCCATATATGAACACACTACACAAACACAAACAATGATTCCCCATAGAAACAAAGTCTCTCCATGTTATTGAATGCAGGTAGAGAGATAAGAGAGTGAAAGAGAGAGAGAGAGAGAGAGAGAAGTAGGAGAAAGGCTTGGCCTTCCCTTTGCCTATAAGACTTGCCTACAATGATTTGAATCACTTGCCACCTTCTCTTGCTTGAAGAACAAGAGCTACAGAAGGAAGCAAACTAGTTCCATGTTTTTTCTTTCTCTTTCTCCACATTTTTGGAAGTTGGAAGCAAGTTTGGTTTCTTGCTGTACTATGAATATTGTTATCAGTGGATGGACGTATATAAAATGCTGGTTATAAAGCACAAAGTTCTCACTGTGGAGCCATTCTTATCACTTAGCACTACTTTTCATGAATCAGGTTCTCATCTCATGCTTTGAAGTTGATTATAATTTCTGGAACTAAGATGGTGAAGCTTTAAGGAATTGGACACTCGTGACAACATCTCATTGGATGGGAAACTCTTTCCATTGCTTGAAGGTCCAACTATGAACTAATTTTAGTTGTTTAGTGTTAGTTTTAATTAAAATAAAGAAGTCCCACTATCGAATAAGTTAAGACAATTATTTTAAAAAAATATATTTATATATATATACACTAAAATATTAAAACTTGTGCATATATCCGCATTTGCACATTAAACTTTTCACAAATCCGAAAAAGGAGATGCTTGTATATGATTAAGATTATATAATTTCCGTGGATATACACTCAATTATAATCCCTTTGGGGATATGTATGCAATTTTTCTAAAAAAATTATAAAAATTATTATCATTATCACCCTCCTCTAATTTAATTACCAATTGAACTCCTTCAACAAATTCAATTAAATTTAGTTATCCGTCCTTTGTTTTTCATCCAAGAAAGACTTGTTGATTTATATATCTTTTAATTTTTGTTCCATAGTTGAGAGTGGATTGTTTTCTATTCATGTGCTACTTGCTTATTCTAATATTTTAGTTTAATTTCTAAATTTGATGATGTGTCAAAATGATTGAAAATTTATTAGGCGATAAAGAAATTTGCTAGCTCTATTACCTCAATTGGATGGCTTCTATTCCCTTTTAGATTTGATTGTGTATTTATTAGATTTAAATAAATAGGTTGATTGATAAAGCACAAGTAAACCTTCTTTGTTATGTTTATGCTTTTTATGTAGCTTAAAAATTTTTGAAGAAATTATTGACAAACTTGATCATGATCATATTTTGGTACATCTCATTGTCAACCAAACATTAAAAAATTGATAAAAGTGTCACTTTTATCTTTTTTTTTCTTTTTTAATAATGACCTCCAAAAATATAATCATATTCTAAGTTTATTTTGGAAAAGCAGACTCAAATACGGGGATGTCTGTCTTTTTTTTATTGCTTTAAAATGTCTTTAAAATTAATCAATAATTGCAGCTTTGGACAATAAAATAGATTTGCAAATCTAGCAAGAAAATGAATGAAACTTATACTATAATTAAAGGTTAAAGTGTAGAGATTTGTGTTGAAGTACCATTAAACTTTTATAATATATATTAAAACATACTAACCTGGTGGACGTGCCGGAGTGGTTATCGGGCATGACTAGAAATCATGTGGGCTCTGCCCGCGCAGGTTCGAATCCTGCCGTTCACGGTACTTAGTAACAAATAATATTGTAATTTTTTTCCTTTTTTTTAATTTATATCAAGAATTAAGTTTTTGCATTTATAAGACACAATAAGTACTGGGTTAAAGACAATGGAAAAATATAATCTAATTATTATCATAGACAATTGGACAGAGTTACAGCAGATTAGGATTGGCAGAACTTCATAGAAATATCAGTATATACATTTCTAAGATTTTTTTTTTAACAAATATGTGATCCATTTACTTTTTTTAAGTAAACAAAAAGGTGATCACAACTGTAGAGTCCTTGAATAAAACAGGTTCTTTCATAATCCAATGTTGCTAGAAAATACCTAGGAAGGATATTTACAGAATGTTTCAATGAAGAAGAAATTCGAGTACATCTCTCAATGAAATTATTCCCTCGACACGTTTGCTTATAGCGTCGACAATTACTAGTCTTCGCACAGCTGCAATGAGTGTGTGTGTGTTAGTGTTACAAATAGATTTAAACGACTGAAAGCAATACGACATATAATTCTTTTTCTTTCATAGAAGATTATGAGTACCTGGGTCTGACAATTGATCCATGACCTCATGAAGAGTGCTTGAACGAAAACAAGTATGGCATCGTCTTCGGCCATTGATGTAAGAATTTGCCTGGTATACCTGTTGTAGAGCCTGAAGATGTAACCAAGTTAACAATTGCAATTTAAACAGTAAACAAAGAAACATGGGTAACAGCAACCCGTGCAAGTAATCATTGGCCAAAATTCAGTCAGAAAAAAACATAACTATTTGAGACTTAAAACTCAACGAGTATATTTTATATAGTGTTCTTGTAAGTGAAAGCTTCTTCACATCCAAGAACAGTAATCAGATGAGGTGATAAGATGATATAAAGTCCTCCGGCCATCAAAGCTTTGAGGAATACTCATAAATGGCAAATCAGATGAGTTTGTGAAATGAACTTACTTGGTGCATTGTCATTTGGTGGGGCTGAATATGAGCATACATGTCACCTTTTGCTAAAGCCAAAATGTCACTGTGTGAAGAAGGATAAATTTATTAACATTCAAATTCATAGCTAGACCTCATGCAGACAGTTGTGCAGTAAATATAACAAAGGTATCACATATACCTGCGGGAGTAAATATCGACTAATGATCCACTATCGTCAACAATTGGTATGGTACTTATCCTTCCTGAGATAAAAAACTAAAAACAATTCTGAAATCCATACATATAACCAAAGGTAAGTTACAGGAATTTCTAATATAGTTGTGTTATCTTGCTGATTGAAGGCATGAAATAGTAACCAGGTCACACCATTTGTTCAGAAGACACTGAAAGCTAAATCTAAATTGCTATAAGTGATCAAATGCAAAATGATGAAAAACAAATTATGAGAACTAAAATAGATTTTTGGAGTTCTACACATCATTTGCTCAGTCACATAATCATATAAATTTGTCTGACAATGTCTTGCTTCAAGTGACCTAAAACTAATATTCAGGATATATAACTAAGACAAGTTTTCTTTTTTAGAGTTCTCAACGTCCTTATTTCAGTCACATAATAATATTGATTTGGCAATGCAATTTCTTGCTTTAAGTTACCTAAAAGTAATACTCACGATCTATAACAAACAACAATTTTCTTTCTACAGAAGTATTGCCAAAAAAAATAAAATGAAAATATTCTTGACAAGAACCAATTATTACTTCAAGCCTAATAGTTAGATTTTGAATATCACAAAATCATGATATTTGAAAAGAAAAGTAGAATAACATGGACAACAATATCACAATCCCTGTAGCAACAATAGTCTCCAAAGGAATCAACCAAACTTTAGGTCATAGACAATGACATAAAATTTTACCTTCTAATAATAATTGAAGAGCAGAACTCAGAGGGGAATTGCTCCCCAGCATTGCTAGTTGCCGTCCATTCCCTCTACCAGTCTCCAGTAACCATGTTCCTAGAGGAATTCTGCAAATTGGGTGTTGTAGAAGTGGCAGAGCAATAATAGGCTCTCTATAATGAGTGAAGATATCTGGTTATACAGTATTGCAAAAGAAAATGAGATTAGGCACTATAGTCTGATATGCAACACAATAAAAAAATATAGTTAAAGTTGTTACATTTTAAAACCCCAGGAAGGCATGCAAGAGTTAGCAAGGGCATGCATGTATCTTGCGAAGAAGATTTAAATACAGGAAGAGAGGATATCTCATTTCGCACAATCTTCAGAGCCACATCTTTGAGGCATTCTTGATCTGAGGCCTGCAGAGCAGGAAATCAAGTGACAGTTAAACCAGGTGAAGTAACATGAAAAACAAATAGCCGTAGTTAGTCTCAAATTCATACATGGATTACAGGTCTCCGATGCATGCCTACAGGCCCATTGGAATTTTGTTGAAATTTAATTTCTTTCCAAGCAGAAACTGTATAGTTATCAAGCTCTTCCTCAGCCAATACCAGTACATTTTCCTGCAGCTGAGCCACATAGGAGAAGAATAATTCGGTCAATGTCTTTATAAAGCCTCTAGGTTCATGATCAATCCAGTTCACATCATCCTGTAAAGCACTTTGACAAACATAACTACAATAATGATTAAGCTATCTTGCATCAAAGATGACCATGCGCAATTCAAACAAGGCTATATAATTGAGTGTTTTAACAGTTACATTGTTGAATATACTAAAACATATGCACATCCTTGCATGCCTGCACACATTGATACATGTATTCTCAAGCAAAAAACAAATCTGTATCTATATATGCAAACGTTAAAAATGGAAGTTCTACACATGCCTATTACGTAAGTATGATTGTAAACCCAAAATATTGGCTCAAGTGCAGTTTCAAGCCAAAATCACACTGGGAGAATCTGTTTCCAGCACAAAATTGGCATGGACCAAGGCCATCCAAAGATACAGGCTTGCTTCATCAGGACTGACTTGGCATAACTCACATTTCAAAAAGGGCAAAAGCAGAAAAGCAGAAAAAAAAATGTTAAACACCAAACATTACATTATAGATACATTGTCATGCCAATCATCATCACAAATTGTTTCATAGTAGCATACCCCTTTAAGAATTGATATAAAGTCAGAAGCAGTTAACATTCCCGTCACAGTGGCTCTGAGCTCATCCCATATAGGAACAACAAACAAGCCCTGTGAGAGAAAAACAAGTACCTTTTAGAGAATAACAAGTAACAGCACATGAGCCAAAGAAAAGATACTTTAATTAAATAACATGAATCTTAAGTGCACGACTTACAAGTTATCTTAATTCAAATAAAAAGGTGAGGAAACTATTACCCCAACTACATACTATGTTATAATGAAAACAAGGTTATGGCAACAGGGAACTTAAAAGCTGGCTATGCCACCTTCTTCTTGTTGTTTGACTGACATCTCAGAGGGAAAATGCAATTATCTGGCCATATCTTTTCGTTGTTCATGGGAGCTTAACGCCAGGCTAAAAGAATCGAGATGACAGAATATTGGTAACTATTTTGAGTGAAAAAAAAAAACCTCCTCTATGGCATAAGGACTGCAGGTAATTCTACTATTCAGTAAACATTCTCAGAAGTGAGAATGAAATTATAATAATATCAAGACATCCATTATAATAAAATCATCACTATCATTTTGGCTATTATTATAGACTAACAGAAGCATTATCATTATCATTTTGGTCACTGGTACAGAACAACAGAAGGTATAAGATGTGAACCAAACTAGAAGGTTGCTTTTAAGCTTTCGATTCTTCAATCACTGATAGATACAATTTCAAAGAGTATTGAGTGGAAAGCGAAAAGAAAAGAAAAGGACAAAAAAAAAAAGGAAGATAAGAAATTGCAGACTTACCTCTTCATACATGATTTGAAATGCCTTCTTAACAGGCATTTGAGCATCAATAATAACTACCTGCAAATCATCAGTGAAAATGACCATAAAGTACATAGTAAGATCACAGCTTGGAGTGTGACACCGGTCTATATATAAACACAACTGGCATACCTTGCTTGACATGGGAAGTGTATCATACACAGTATGGGATGATAGAAGCCTAGATATCCAACTTCGGGAAACTTGTATGTCTGTTTCTGACAACTGTGCCTGGCTAGGTGATGGGGCCTGATTGGTCAAAAATAAATAAACAAAGAAAAGTCTACACGCTACATATCACTGTTTCAGGTAAGTCAACCATATAGAGGCAACTAAAACAAGAAGACAATGATAGAATGTGAAGAAACATGTCACTTACTGTGTATAAAGCAGTACCCTCATCCATATCCATGGTTCTAATAATGTGTGGTTCATACTGTAATGCTGGAGCGGCAACATCAGGTTCCGCTATATATAGCCAATTATTTACCACTCCAAATCCATCAGAGATACAAGGTTGCCTTTCATCACATCGCCATATCCCATCAGCCAAGAATCGGTACTGAAAAAGATAGAGAGAACATGATTTCTTTTTGTGTAAACTACATCATCTTTCAACCACAAAATTTATCATATCATGCATGCTATCTGATATGAATCCATGTGATAGTAGTTAACCAGACTATGGAAATCAATTTACCATTTGCCATTTTCTCATAAGTAATTTCAGTACAACTAGGGGAAGTAATGATGGGAGAGCGGAGGAAGCAGCACTCTCCAAAACCAAACAACAAGCTAGAATGCCCGTATGCTCAAAATAAGATCACAGGGTGATATACATTACCGACAACCATATTACTTAAAAATTTCACATGCATTTCTGAGACTAGCTTTTCAGATGGGTTGTCTTGGCTCCGATTGAGATGCCAAACTAGGTAATTTGATAACTAGTGTAGCAGGGATTGCATGATTGGGAGTCACAATGGTGTGCCACCAAAGTGAAAAGCTCAGAAAAGGTAATCACAAGGTGGACTTAAGATTTCATGTCACCAGTATCACAAAAGACCCCAAGATCCATAAATCTTCATGATTTCTTGATCTATAACATGGCAAAGCGGCAAAAAAAGAAGCAGAATACAAGAAATAAGCCAGGATTTTCGAAACCTCACCTGGTGGTAACCAGGAAGAAGATCAATTGACGACTGAAAAGTCCCGGGTGAACCATCCACCGGCGTCATCTGATAATGCCGAGTCCAGCTATATCAAAAATCACCACCCAAAAGATCACATTTTTACCGACAAAATCACAACGAGAACATAAAAAAATAGGAAAACAAAAGGAAAAGAGAAAGCAAGAAAAACCTCGTGAAAGTTCCCGTGATGAGGACCTGACGGCCGCCATAGGGCCACGAAAAGGTCACCAAAACCATCGCCGCCGCCGCCTCAAACACACTACCAGCCCGAAACTACAGCCCCCAATCGGACCACAAATCCTCAAAAAGGGCAAAACCTAAAGACGAATCCCTCCATACAATCACATACAAATTCGAAGCCGTGAGGCCAAACCCTAAAAACAAAAGAAGCAAATCGCACGAATCCAAGAGAATTTGGGGAATACGGTGAGATTTGAGGGAGGAATCAAGGCGAAAGGGGTTTCCTTTCGGGCAAATCGAAGAATTTGGGAAGAAGCGAACAGAGAGAGTTGCTGTGAAGTCTCCGCCGAGAGCGAAGGAGGAGGAGGGAAACGATATCTCGGTGAATCGCGCGGTAAAAAAAACTAAAAAAATAAAAATAAACAATAAATAAACCAGAGAAAATTATATCTTAAGCAATCTCTTAATCATGGTAATTAAAAGTGATCTCATTTGGTAAATTAAGTTTTAATGATATACTAAAAGGTTATATGACATCAGATTGTGACCCCTCTTTGTGACTTGTTTCAATAAAAATAAATAAATAAAAATAATAATCTTCGAATTAAAATATTGTGCTTATTAGTGCTGTTATTCATTCCAGTTTTAGAGGACTTTTAGTTTTATGTATAATTAATTAAAATAAACGACAAAATAAAAAGTTATGAAGTACTAATTGATGGTTTAAATTGTTATAAAATAATATGCTTAACATCATTTAATTGAATGCGTGAAGAAATATGAAACATACTAATTGTGGAGCAATTTACATGATAGTTGAAAAGAAATTTAAATGGTTTTTATTTATGAAAATAAAAAATAAAATAAAATGGAAATACAGAATAAACTGATAAATTGAGAATAATAAATCATATTCTTATATAAAATCAATCCCTTTCTCTTTCATTTATAAAAGAATCTATAAATTCCTTAAAAGAGGAATGTTCCGCGAATAAAAATATCTATGCGTTAGTTGTACGCACTTTTCATGATATATATTACGTATTTTTGAATTGATAGAATTTACAGTCACAAAAAATATATATATATAAAATTTTTTACATATTAATACTAAAAATCTATACGAATTGAGATTGCACTATTTGAATTTTTTAAAATTCAACCATACTAGATATCGTTTCATATATAAATTTTAATGGAGATACATTGAACCTATTAAGCAACTTATAATTAAATGTTACACAAAATATACATAAATAAAATAATACAATATACTTATATACATTATTACAAGGCAAGATAATGTAAAATTAGATCACTGAATAATGTATCTTATTACTTTTTTTTTTATTTATAATGAATTTTATGAATTATGACCTTATAAATTTTAAACACATTCATATATTTACATAATTCATAATTGACCTTGTTCACACTATTAATTAAAATAGGTTTTTTTTTATTTTTATATAAATTTTTTGTGTCTTTATTATATGGCAATATCATTTATGGACTTTTCTAATATGGTGATGTCGATTTTTTTAATATTGCATTATAATATTATTATATCTAAACTTATATTTGTAATATCAAATATGTTTTTTTTATCTAAATATCAAAATTATCTTTTCTTTATATGGTTTGACATGACATCATAGGTAAAAAACTTTCAGGGGGAACTTGGATGCTTCTTTTACTAATTTATTTATTATAAAAAAATAAATATTGCAATTCTGAAACACTGTAAAATAGACTTTTAAAAAAAAAATAAAAATCATTGTACCAAACACATTTAAACCCCGTCCCAACTCTTGCCCACCACCTGTTCATATTGATGTTTTTCTAAAACATTGTTCATTTAAAAGTAGCTATAATTCAATTTGCTTTGGGTTTTATGTTATCAGTATAAAATATATTTTTGATCGGAGCATGGCATACATAAACCTAAATAAAATTAGATTTTAAAATACTATTGAGTACAATTTGACTCTACAACCAACAAATTACCTAATGGAAATCACTGCGAGTGATGATGAGTTAAATCACTTATAATACAGTATTGTGCATGACTGTAGAGAATATTGTAGAAATACTGTTTTATATGGTTCTATGTGGGATAAATCATATTCTCCATCCTTCCATGATTATAAATGAGGAAAATTTACTATTATACGGTTATGACTAGTAATATATCAACTTGGATGTATATAAGTCTTAATTGTCACTCGTGTTAACCCATCTCACATGATAAATTTCTAAAGAGTTATTAAGTTATTATAACTGATACATCAACATACCTATTTGTCTTTTAACACTCTTTATTGAGCAATGCTTGTGGCCTTCGTAAAAATAAAAATTTAAAAAATAAAATAAAATAATAATAATAATAACAATATTGGAAACACAATCCTCAACAAAATGCACCACTAGTAAAACACAAATGGACTCTTGATCTCAAATACTTTGTTTTTTAAACCATGTGATTAAGCGTGTTTGTTGTAAACCCCAAAACGTGTATAATATCTATATATTTGTATTGTTTTCTTTCTTTTGATGCACTACTCTATGATGTTGGAATTTTTTTTTTTAAATATGCCCTTTTTGTTTTTTTGTTTTTTTTGAAAAGGTGGATAAACCACTGCCATTAATTAAATAAAGAGAAAAGATACAAACAGGGCGCAAGCGCCCACAAAAGACAAACAAAGCACCACGAAAAGTGGCAAAACAAAACAGCGCCGGATGAGAATCAGCAAAGGATTCTCATCCCAACAGAAAACAGTAACAGACTAGTCCGATAGAAGATCTTGATCTACCCCAGCGAGAGGATCTCCGCCATACTCCACTCCACTGATCCCTAGGGCCTCCGTGTTCTGACGAAGCATGGCAATAGGATCCTCTACCGTCTCTCGCGAACCTTCGACAACTGAAGAGAGCCAAGATATCAACATATGGCCAATCTTCAAAATAAGAGTATGCGTAGACAAACAGTTGGCATTAAAGATACAATCATTTCTAACAAGCCAAATATTCCACACAATAGCCTTAGCAACTAAGCCCCCAATCTCCCTAAAGTTATCCCGAATCGAGGTTCGCCAACCCCGCCAGATCTCCTGCATCGACCCAGGAGGGTCTGGAAGATGCAGTAAATGCACGAAGTACCCCCCACACCTTTCTAGCAACCAAACAATGCAAGAAGAGATGGTCAGGCGACTCTAAGGCCGAATTACACAGGACGCAGGTCGTCGTAGGGAGGCGATTGCAACTCCTTCTCGTAAGAACGTCCATGGTGAGAATCTTATTCTTCTCAGCTAACCAGTTAAACAAACTAACTTTCTTCGGACAAGGCTTTCTCCAGAAGAACCGAGCAATAGGGCAACGCACCCCACCATCAATGAGAAACGAGTAAAAAGACTTCACCGTGAATATACCATTTCCATTCAACCTCCACCTCTTTCTATCTCCTACCGCCCCATCAAAATCCGTTAATCTAGTCCCGTAGTACCGGCTGTCTTCCTCCCCAGAAAAAGGGGCCTGGTTTAGGAGATAACCCATCTCGCGCACCGTTCCATTGGGCTCACTAGCCCTTCTGAATTCCTCCGGCCAGATGAACATAGGTGCCCGCCCCGCAAACCAACTATCCTTCCAGAATAGTGTTTCAGTTCCAGATCTGATCTCATGCCAACACGCATCCCCTAAGAGTCGGCAGGCAGCTCAAAACGCCTTTCTAGAAATAGGAAATCCTACCCGTTTGTCGGGGGAACATATTCCAACAAATAACACCGTAATTGAATTGTAAAATATCAGCACCACACCAAGCAGTATCCGTCATTAACTTCCACCACCATTTGCCTAAAAGCGCAAGATTAAAGTTTGATAACTCAAGAATACCCCTTTTTTGTTGCGCCTTCATAAATAAATAAAATAAAACGAAAAATAACCAAAATATTTAAAAATTGAAAATGAGATAATAAAAAACATTGCAAAGAAAAGGTATTTTTTGATGGACCTGGGCCATGTTATTCATTACTGGGCCAGGCAAACTCCATGGACTTGGTCAACAATCCTCGGCCGCTGGTTTAGCCACCCATTCCAGTCCCGCCGCGTGTCACTCTCAGCACCCTCTGCGGATACGTGTCCTCTCAAAAGCCATCCACGTCACCCATCCCTCACCCCATGTCAGCCACGTCACCCTTACTATCATCTATAAATTCATCACAACATGCCTTCATTTTCCTCTCATTCTAAACACTGTCATTTTATTATCATGGCTTCAAGAGCAGTGGTAAGCTCTTAACACACACACATTATGTCCATTGTTAATATATATATATATATATATGTGCATTATTCATTTATGTTATTCTTTTGTTATATATATATATAATATAATGAAGAGTTTATGGAGATCGGTCAGAGGTGGGATGGCACGTTCAATGACGAGTTATACTACACCAAGGATGAAACCAATGGCATCCACTTCACCCGACTTCACTGCAAATCACAACCAGAGCTCTTTCTCAAAGTACAAATTAACACTATTATTGCACTTCCTTTATATATATATATATATTTGCTAATTTTAATTGGCATGGGGGGTTTGGTTTGGAATAAATAAATAAATAAATAAGCAGAGCAATGAAGGTGGACTTCATACCGGTGTACGTGACGTGTGGGTTCGTGCTGCTGGCGATTACGTTTGCTGTCCACTCCGCGAAGCAGCAGATCGCGTATGCGCCCGGTGTGCGGTTTAACAAGAGGCGGCGTGAGACCATGGCCGAGGTGGTCGAACCCGACCGAGTCGAGGCCGAGGCAGACCGGTTCATTAATAAGTCCTTATTTCGACGCGTGGCGCACGTCCAAGACTTCGATGCTGTTCGGTCTGGCATATCTGATCCCACACGTGGCCCTGATGTTAACAATAACCGGTGTGTTATTATTTGTTGTTTTTTTTTAAGGATTAATTTGTTGGAGGTTTGATTGGCTGCTAATGGTGTTTGCTATTACAGGGCAAGCAGGGTGGAGTCGCTGAAGTCGGTTGGTGTGGATCTTTAAATCCACTTGAATTGCTTCTTCAACGGATCCGGACTTTTTTTTTTTTAATTATATATATATATATATATTATAAATAAAATTAGAGAATGGGCGGAGAGAGGGAGTTGTTTGTTGTTCTCTCTCTTATTCTCTCATTGTAAATGACTAAATGTTGTATGTACATTTGATGGTTTGCTATCTATGCTTTGTTTGGAGTTCTTTGGGTCACTTTAATATGAATCGGGTGATGTACGTGGGAGAGACGGATCTGCTTTTGATTCTACACTTTATTCATTCCCACAATTTTGTTTGTTTTGTTTTTTTATTCATTATTTTATAGTCATTTTTTATATATCGTTTTTTCATCTTTAATGAATTATGTTTCTGTATTGTATTTACCAACCTCTATTTTTGTTTTATATACCTTGATTTATCTTTTTTTTTTTTTAAAAATTCTGTGTTTTCTCAATTATTCTTATTTTTATTTTTATTTTCACTCCATCATCAATTTTTAATTCTTCAAAAGCTAAAACAATGCCTTTGATTTGAAGTAAATAGTTTAGATTAAATTAAATTAAATTATTTTATTTTATTTATACTGGGCAAAGAATTTATGGCAGTCAGGGCAGAACTAACAAATTCAGATTTGTAATAAAAAAATATACAGAAAAAAAAAACAAATGATGAAGCATGTTAGATTCAGTAATAAATTATATATATAATATATATATTAAATCAATAAATTTATGGGCTCGGTGGGCTCATTGGCATTAACAGTCCCTTAATTCAGGCCCAAGCCTTGTAGATTAAGGGCCCACAACGGCAAAACCGCCTTGAGGTTCCGAGAGACACGTACAACCTTCTACCAGCCTGCTTTGAAGTTTCCAGAGCCTTCATTGTCTACGTGTCACGCTTTTACAGCACTCTGGAATCTGGATAAACACTACCCTGAAAATGAAAAGATGAACTCACTCTCACTCAAACCCTAATTCTCTCTTTATAAAAAAGCTCACACTCCCTTTCTTGCTCACAAATATCAAAATCCACTCCTATATATATCCCATGCATGGCTTCCAGAGCACTGGTCACCTCTTCTCTTCTCTTCATTCTTGTTTTTGTTCTTTTAAATTTCCATTATAAATATTTAATTATTTATATAAAATTTCTCTTTTTCTCTGCACAGAACTACTGGAGATCAATAACACGCTCAAAAAGCACTGCAGCATCACCACTCCCTCATTTCGCTGAAGAATCCAAGTTACTCTCAAGCTATTCATACATATATATATATATATAGTTTAAAATTAGTATTATTTATTTAATTATTGTGATTATTGTTAAGTAGGGGAGGGAGGATGGATTTCATTCCAGTGTATGTAGCTCTGGGCTTGATCATGTTATCAGTCACGTGCGGTTTGCACACTGCGAAGCAGCACGTGCTCTACGACCCGTCAGTTCGGGTGCACAAGAAGCGGCGCGAGACCATCCCGGAGCTGGTTGAACCGGACCGCGTCGTCAATGAGTCCGATCGCTATATTAACAAGTCGCTCTTCCGCCACGTGGCGCACCTTCAGGATTTCGACGCTGTCCGTGCTGGCATCTCTGACCCGACACGTGGCGAAACCATCAACAAGTAACTCCATTATGGGGGCCCACGCTATCCACGTGGCTTCTAGTTTGATTTTTATTCTCATCATCATCGTACTTAATTTGCTGTTCTGTGTTCCAGGTCACGCAGGGCGGTCACTCTCAAGGAGGCAGGTGTTGACCGGGGAACAACTACGGCATATTAAGATCTATAGAGGGCTTTTCTGCAAAATCTTGTACATATAAAAATAATGTATTATTGCAAAATCTTGTGCATATAAAATAATGTATTATTGCATCTTGAGAAAATTTCAAAATTCTGTGAATATTCCTCCAAAGTTGAGTATCTTTTTCTTTTGATTAATCAAGTAAAAAGCAGGACATGGAGAAAAACTTCAAAGACTATATAATTCCACAAACTAAGTTTTGTCATGCTTCATAATAATTCAATAGAAAACTAATCAAAACAATGAAAGATGGGGCACAAATTCAAACTTCATTTGTTCCAGATCATTTAATTGTTGTATTTTCAATAAAAATAAAAACTTAATTTTCATGGCTTAGTCTCTCTCCAAAACTAGTGTTTGTTTTTTTTTAAAAGGGCCACAAGGTCCTAATTAAGGGGCGGACACGTGGGGAGTAACATTTTATGTCACAATGTTCTCATTTATGTTCTCCTTTTATATTGGGTGAGGATTAAATTCGGGGAGTCACATTTTATTTAAGATAAAAGTTCTATGCAAGAAACTCTAAGGGTTGTATAAATGAGACTATTGAGCTATTCAATCTAAATGTCATCCTGTGACATGCAGCATCAATAATACAAACAGGTTCAAATTTTTGACTTGGATAGGCGATGTCACATTGATAGGGATTTTATACGGACGATATTGTTTATTAGTTGAATTTAAAAAAGAGTTCACACCCAACTAAGGAATCTTCAAGCTGGCCTCATTGGATTGGTATCTATCATCCCAAAGTTCAATATTAATAAATCATGTGTCATTAATTAAGTAGGTCCAAGCAGATGCAAACAAACAGTTCTTTTTTTTTCCAAGTCATTGAATGCATGTTTTTGATGAAGTAATGGTGGCCAACCTTTGTCTTTAAACTAACTGAAAGAAAGACTATATATATATACATATATATGTCTATATCATATGGGAACGCATGAGCAAATTAATTGAGATGGTTTAATATCTAGGAAGAATTGTCAAAAGTTTCTATGCAAGAATTTTATGGGGAGAAGAGAAGAAAAACTAGTTAAAAATGAGGGTTTGAAAATCTTGTAGGAGTTTGGAAAGATTGTACATAATGTCAGGAGTGAGTACCTTGCAAGGCAACTCAAGCTATAGCTGTAAGAAGAAAAAATAATTTACATTCAATGAAACATTTTGGGGTGACATATGGATGAATTTCATGGCATATAAAATTCAAAATAATTATCTTAAACAAAGTGCATTATTGAAGAAAGAGAAGTAATAACTAAAAGTCAGAAGTTGCCGCATTTTAATCAAAGTCATCAGTTTGCAGTAGTCCAATTAAAATTTTTCTGCTTGATTTAATTATAACAACACCACTTGTATATATCTATCTGTATTCATGCATTCATTCACTACTAATCTTGAGATCAGACAAAAAACAACAAATTTAGTATTAAAAAAATTACTCAAGTTGCCAGGAACATATACTTGTAGGTTTTGCTTATAAAACAGCAAGTAAAAGACTCAAACTTCACACAATGAGAGGAACAGAGATGGAAGCCAACCAAAATGAAGCTGAGATTGCTGCAGAATCAGAGCAAGTTCTTAAAAGCAAGAAGTTATCATGGGGAAAACTTCGCCGTGTTGATTCGTTCCATGTGGAGGCTGGAAGGGTTTCCAATGCTCACCATCATGCTTCTCAGGTCTGAATTATCAACAAAAGTTGCAGAAAAATGCATGCACCCATGCATGCATGTGTATATTAATATATAGATATCATTTTTGTTATTCATGCATGGGTTGTGAAACAGGTTGGGTGGAAAACAACACTACACTTGGCATTCCAGAGCATTGGAGTGGTATATGGAGACATAGGAACATCTCCTCTGTATGTTTATGCAAGCACCTTCACTGATGGGATTAAGGACACAGATGATCTTTTGGGTACTTTGTCTTTGATCATGTACACCATTCTTCTTCTTCCTTTACTCAAGTATGTCTTTATTGTTCTCTGGGCTAATGACAATGGTGATGGTGAGTTTCTTTCATTCATTTCATTTCATTTTATTATTATGAAATGAGATTATTATAACTGCTGTAATATATATTCAGGGGGTACTTTTGCATTATACTCTCTGATATCAAGGTATGCAAGAGTGAGCATGATACCAAACCAACAGGCTGAAGATGCAATGGTTTCAAATTATAAACTAGACACAGCAACCAAACAATTGAAGAGAGCTCAGTGGGTGAAGGAGAAGCTGGAGAACAGTGCAATGGCCAAACAGTTTCTTTTCTTTATCACAATTTTGGGTACCTCCATGGTTATTGGTGATGGAGTTTTAACTCCATGCATCTCTGGTATGCTTGTTAACTCAATAGATTCTAGATTGATTCATATGATCAAGATTAAAAAGATTAATCATTGAAAAAAAAAACTTTGTTTTGCAGTGCTTTCAGCTGTGAGTGGGATCAAAGAAAAGGCAACTTCACTAAGCACTGGTATATATGCATGTTTTTATAAATATGTTTGTAAACTATTGCCTTTTTATTGTGTAAATCATTTGTTCATCAATTTTTATTTTATTTTATTTTTTTTTTGAGCAGGTGCTATTGATGGAATTGCTGTGGCAATCTTAATTGCGCTCTTCTTAGCTCAACGATTCGGCACAGACAAAGTTGGCTACTCATTTGCACCGATAATATCACTCTGGTTTGCTTTTATTGGTCTTATAGGAGCATACAACTTGATCAAGTATGATATCCGTATTCTTCGTGCATTCAACCCCAAGTATATTGTGGATTATTTCCGAAGGAACGGGCAACAAGGTTGGATTTCTCTAGGAGGAATTATTCTTTGTATTACAGGTAGTTCTTATATATATATATATTTATATCCATATTTACTAACTTAACCGACATGAAACTACTAGTTGCTTTCGTAATACTCACAAAGGTGAAAAATTCTTCAACAGGGACTGAGGCTATGTTTGCTGATCTTGGCCACTTCAATATCAGAGCCATTCAGGTATTGCTTACAAACCTCACACACACAAACACGTACATTTATATATCATGCGTTATTTGGTATTATATAATGTATTATTTGGCATTAAATCAAATCACAGATTGGCTTCTCCGTAATATTGCTTCCTTCAGTATCACTAGCTTACATGGGACAAGCTGCTTATCTCACTAAATTCCCCGAAAATGTTTCAGATACTTTCTACAAATCAATTCCAGGTGTTGTATGAAGATTACAAAGAAATTTTTTCTGCTTCTGCTTCTCATGTACTGATATTTACAAATCTTGCAGGTCCACTTTTCTGGCCAATGTTTATAATAGCTGTTTCTGCTGCAATTATCGCAAGCCAGGCGATGATCTCCGGTGCATTTGCAATAATATCTCAGTCACAGAGTCTAGGTTGCTTTCCCAGAGTGAAGGTAGTTCACACTTCGGCAAAATATGAAGGCCAAGTCTACATTCCTGAGATTAACTACACACTAATGATCCTCTGCGTGATCGTTACACTAATATTCAAAACAACAGAAAAAATCGGCAATGCATACGGTATAGCTGTTGTTGCAGTCATGGTCATCACAACAATGATGGTGACACTGATAATGCTGGTCATTTGGAAAACAAACATTTGGTGGATTGCACTCTTCTTCTGCGTATTCGGAGGAATTGAAATCATCTATTTATCTTCAGTCTTGTACAAATTCAAGCAAGGTGGTTATCTCCCACTGGCTTTTGCAGCATTCCTGATGATCATAATGGGAGTATGGCATTATGCTCATGCAGAAAGATACAACTATGAATTGAAAAACAAAGTCTCAAGCAGTTACATCAAAGATTTGGCAGAGAATCAAGACATAAAAAGATTGCCAGGAATAGGACTTCTTTATTCAGAGCTAGTACAAGGAATACCTCCTATATTCCCTCATCTCATTGAAAAAATGCCATCAATTCACTCTGTTCTTGTAATAGTCTCAATAAAGTATCTCCCCATCAGTAAAGTCGAAATGGAGGAGAGGTTTCTATTCAGACAGATTGAGCCAAAGCACTACAGAGTGTACCGATGCGTGGTTCGATACGGATACAAAGACGCACTGGAAGAACCTAAAGACTTCGAAAGATCTCTTGTCGAAAACTTGAAACATTTTATCCAACAAGAGACATTCTTTCTTGAAAATGCAGGCCATGCAAACACTAGTGGTGATCATAATGCGGAAGTTAAGCCAAGAAAGTCAGGTGCATCTGCAGTGTATGTAGAGGAGACATTAACACAAGGACAAGGGAATCACTCACAGGGATCTTCAGATAGAATATTAACAGAGGCACAACAGGCAGTGCAATTAGCTGAAGATGAGATGCAGTATGTTCAGAAGGAGATGGAGAATGGAGTGGTGTATTTGCTGGGAGAGGCAGAGGTGGTTGCACATCAAGATTCAAGTCTGATTAAGAAAGTGGTGGTTAATTACTTGTATAACTTCATGAGGAGGAACTTCAGGCAAGGTGAAAAGGTCATGTTGATTCCTCGTAGCAAGTTGCTAAGGGTGGGGATGACTTATGAGATTTAAATTAATGGTTTATGATTTGATCTTTTTACTCAGGGTGGATTGTGTGACTTTTCTGGATCTTGTCAGTCTTAATATGTAACTATTCTCACTGCTATCAGTAAAATTTAATAGAAAAATAAAAATATTTTAAACATTATATTTGTGTACTTATTAGTGTTTCGTCTGAATTTATAAAAAAATAAATTATTTTTTTCCTTCATATATAGGGTAACTTAGATTGGTTTATTATTGTTGTTGTTTTCATTATTTTGGATATTTGTAAATTATAGCTACATCCAACAACACCAATAAATTTGAAATAGAAAATACTTATAAAAAACCACTCTCCTTTTGATGTGTTTGGTAGCATCTAACTTCCATTGCTTGTTCTTTGATGTGTTATGGAGATGAAGTTCATCATCTAAGAACATAAAAAAAATAAAAATAAAAATAAACATAAATTCCACTTGCCTTTGTGACCATATTATATATACAAGTATACAACCACACGAATAAATCTAAGAATTGGTGATAAAAAATTCATCATACTTTCTAATTTTAAAATTGAGTAAATCATTGTGCCATTAAAATTCATCATACTTTTTTTTTGAAAATTCATCATATGTTTGATAAAGATTTGACTTTTATTGCTGGTTTTTGATTTGATATACCACCAAAATTATACATAAAAAAACACATGAATAAAATACAATACAATTATTTTAATGAAACCACCTTTTGTTACTTGGTAAAATTCAAACTTGACCGTTCTTTTCATATATAATTATATCTTTCCGAAAATATATATATATATATATATGTATATTATCATTTATTGATATATTTGTGGCATTGGATTTAAATAATTCAGACGTTCAATTTTTAATCATTTCATTAATAACTAAATATAATAATAAAGAAGCCTTCGCGCCAAAACTTCCCAAATGCGATCTAGCCGTCCATCCTGTCACCGAGTACGATCTGGTGATAGAACTCGATCACGAGTCACATGAACGGCTAGATTTCCATCCTTTGGCGGCAAAGTCACTCGTTTTCGGACATCCATTCGTCTCGTCACTAATATCCAAACCCCCTCCAAAACCCTCTCGATTCCTCTCCAATGGCGAAGCTCTCATCCTCGTAGAGCTCCGAGCTCACATCAATGGCGGCAACGAAGGCCTCCCCGCTTCCATTCGTGATTCCCAATCGGCGTGGTCCCTCTCTTCTCTTTGCTGGATTTTGCAGACCATTCCGAGTTGCTCCTAGACCTTTCATCCCCATCAGAATTAGGGCTTTCTACACAGGAGCCGGTTCCGTATCAGTATCTCCCCAGAAGGAGAAACATCTGACCGAGCTTGATGATATTGCGATTCTGAACGAGAGAATCCGAAGGGATCTTGGGAAACGGGAAGGGTTGAGGCCTGGGAAGAAGGTGGATTCAGAGGAGGCTGAGAAGTATATTAATAAGGTGAAGCAGCAGCAGCAAAGAGGGTTGCAGAAGCTCAAAGGGGATTCAGAGGTGAAGGGGAGTGGGTTTGGGTATAGAGTGGATCCTTATACACTGCAGTCTGGGGATTATGTGGTGCATAAGAAGGTAGGGATTGGGAGGTTTGTTGCGATTAAGTATGATGTGCCAAAGGGTTCCTCCGAGCCCATTGAGTATGTTTTCATTCAGTATGCGGATGGGATGGCGAAGCTTCCTGTTGCACAAGCAAGCAAGATGCTTTATCGATACAATCTGTAAGGTTTACATGCTTATATTCATGTTTTTTATATGTATATATATGATCATGTTCTTGTTCATGATGCTTGCTTGTCTTGATAATGAAAATGAAATGAGAAAAATTATACTGAATTTTAAGATTGTTTTGACTAGGAATTATAGAGCTTGGGTTATTTCTTTTGCTTATTTTTGTGGAGTTTTGACGCAAATGGGTGCGGAAGAAGGGGCTTCTAAGGATAAGAACCAGGATTTGGATAATGAGGGATGTATAATATAAAACTCATTTTACTGGATGTTATTTGTGTTGATGGAAAAATGTGGATATCTTTTGGTTAAGGAAGATAATTTCTTGGGTAAAATGTACACTAGAATGTCTTACGAATTGCTGCATCACGTAGCTTTTTGCTTTTGTGATTTTGTTATTTAGGTGATTTATTTATAATATTGAATTTGCAGCCCAAATGAAACAAAAAAGCCACGGACATTAAGCAAACTAAGTGACACTGGTGCGTGGGAGAGAAGAAGAACCAAGGGGAAGATTGCTGTTCAAAAGATGGTTGTTGACTTGATGGAATTGTACTTGCATAGACTAAAACAGAAGAGGCCTCCATACGCCAAAAGCCCAATTTTGGATGAATTTGCTGCTCAATTTCCTTATGAACCAACCCCTGACCAAAAGCAGGTTAATATTCTACAAATCCTTGCTCTTTGCTGTTCAGTTCTTGCATTCCATTCAATTTGGCATGCCTACACAAAACAAGGTTTCTTTCTTGAAGTAAAACCATTTATTTAAGAGTTTAGTTGATATGTTTTTTTTTTGTCAATTACTTGTATTTTCTTGTCTTTAGTGACCAAATAGTATGTGAAATAATTCTGCGCAGCTGTTCATCTTGGCAGTTCTATGTTTGGTGGGGTTTGACGTCATTGGCTTGTTGATTTTGATTATGGTACTCATGTGCTGGACAGGCTTTTATTGACGTTGAGAAGGATTTGACAGAAAGGGAAACTCCAATGGACAGACTGATCTGCGGAGATGTTGGATTTGGTAAAACTGAAGTTGCTTTGCGTGCCATCTGTTGTGTAGTCTTTGCTGGGAAACAAGCTATGGTTCTGGCACCAACTATTGTTCTTGCAAAGCAACACTTTGATGTGGTTTCAGAGCGCTTTTCGTGCTATCCTCATGTGAAAGTGGGACTCTTGAGTAGGTTTCAGGTACACAGTTGACAGTTCCATATAAGATGGATTTTGTAGCTTGTGTTGAACTTTTCATTTTACTTAGGTTAATATTGTTCAGAGAAAAGGTTGTTAACCTGGAGATTTCATTCTAACCTTTGACATCAAAGTCTCATTCTATGTGCAGACCAAGGCAGAGAAAGAGGCATACATTTCTATGATTAGGACAGGGCAACTGGACATCATAGTTGGAACTCATGCTCTTCTTGGCAGTCGTGTCGTCTATAACAATCTGGGTCTCCTTGTTGTTGATGAGGAACAGGTTCATGCCGCACTTTTGTTTAATTTTACACTGATCAACTTCAATTCCTTGGTGGTCACTCTGGATCACTTTTGTCCATGTTTATTTTTACCAGTCTAGCAACATTTTTTCATGCATCAACTATTCATTCTAGATTATGACCTGATTTGGTCATGATGTTATTCACATCTCTCACAAATGTATACACCTTAAGATATGATTTAAAATAAAAAACAATTTGATGAAATGTTTAGTTCACCAAAGTTATTTGATATCTTTAGTTTTACAATTTGAAGTGAATTCCTTATTTTGAAAGACGTTGTTATGTATTTTGGTAGCTCATGCCCACTGACTGATTAATTGTCATCTGTATTGGGTATCAGAGGTTTGGGGTAAAACAAAAGGAGAAGATTGCCTCTTTCAAGACTTCAGTTGATGTTCTTACCCTTTCAGCAACACCAATTCCACGCACCCTTTACTTGGCATTAACTGGGTTCCGTGATGTTAGGTAATGGCTGTTTTAATGTGCTGGTATTACTGCCAGTCTTTATTTACTAATCTCAATCAAATCCTCAAGTTAATTCTATCTTCATAGCATGCATTACATGGGCATAACATGGTACATATTAATACGAAGCTAGGCCATCTGATCCTAGACTTGCAATAACTAGATAGTTGCATTGTTTTTAATTTGAAAATCATCAAAAGAAATATACTTCGGTTTGGGTTGACTGGGGTCTTGACCCACCTGGCAGCTTAATTCAATTTGAATATTTTCATTCCAATTCAAATAAAAACATTGTATTATTAAAAAAATTGGTTTTTTTCATGTTGTGTATGACCTGTTAACACTTGACATTGCTAATGAACTAGTCATTTGATAGAAATAGTAAGGTTGAGCTTGCAAAAAGATGGCAAATTTTTAGCTCTCTTTGGGTTAACTCCAAAAGAAGGTCCAGTATCCTTGAAACACTGACAAAGCTCCTTTCTTGCCTCCACCGTTCTGGCCATCTTTTTCAACCCTTGCGCACTCGCACAGCACTGCACGCTCGGATCTTCATCCCCGTCTCTGATCAGGTACGACCCACATAGGGCTGTAAACGAGCCGAGCCGAGCTTTGTCTTGTTCAAGCTTGGCTCGTTACTATTTAATCGAGCTTGAGCTCGAGCCGAGCTTTCTTCGAGCTTCATTTTTCATGTTCAAACTTGGCTCGTTACTATTTTAACCGAGCTCGAGCTCGAGCTCTAATCGAGTTTATTTCGAGCTTCATACTCGAGCTCAACTTGTTAAGAAAATTCGAAGCTTAACCTTGGCTCGTTAGCTTAATTAAGGCTTGACTATTCTTTTATTTAGTAAAGTATCATTTAAAGCTTATTTAATGAATTATTATCACGTGTGACTCAACTCGATTTTAGTTTGAGGATTAAAAAAATAATTTAAGCTTGTTTATGGAATCATTAAGGTTTGAGTTCAAGCTTCTTAAAATCTTAATTAAATAAGTTAACAATTAATTACAATAATAACAAAATAAACATTGTGATGTAACTATCTATAAATATTTTTTCCGATATTATTAACGATCCGGTAAATAAGCTTGTTCATGACACTATATATGAATGATTATATTAGTGATTGTTACAAATAAAATTAGAAATGATACTATAAACGAGTTTTTAATTATACAATAAACAAGTTGTTCAAAAGATTTAATGAGGCGAGTTTGGTGGTGTTCAAGTTTAGCTCGTTTATTTTACGAGCTCATTTAACTTAATAAACTAGCTGACCTGAGTTTTTAACGAGCTGAGCTTTCAAATAGTAGTTTAGAGCCCTCTATGTGTGACTCAAATTGACAACAACGATATAGTCATATGTACACCTTAATATACATATATATATATATATAAACGAGCTCACAACCGAGCTTATAAACGAGCTTGCTCAAGAGCTTGTTCGCGAGCCAAAACGAGCCGAGCTTTCGGCTGTTCAAGCTTGGCTCATTTATTAATCGAGCTTGAAAATGATGTTCAAGCTTGGCTCGTTTACAATATGAGCTGAACACAAACGAGCCTTTATCAAGCCGAACACCGAGCCACTCACGAACGGCTTGGCTCAAATACACGCCTAGACCCACACGGTATCAGTGCGTTCACTGCATCACCACATGACACTCCCTTTGCATGCTTTGCCATTACCAATATTCAAAAGGATTGACCATTACCCTGTGCTTGGTTTATACCTTAGTATTCACTTGTAAAAATGTAGTTTATGTCTGACAAGGGGAAGGGGTTGGTTACGAGATTTTACTTTTCAACAATCAATTTTCCATTTATTATTGTATTTAGAGGCCAACATTGAACATTATTAAACCATCTCTATGTTTAAAATGGATAATTTTCTTTTTTCAGTTTAATTTCGACTCCGCCTCCAGAAAGAGTTCCTATTAAAACTCATCTATCATCATATAGTAAAGAAAAGGTTTTGTCGGCAATCAAATTTGAACTGGATCGTGGTGGTCAGGTGTTCTATGTTCTACCTCGAATTAAAGGTCATTTTACTGTGCCCATTAATTGGAAGAGTGCATCTTTGTTTTGTCAATCTCTTGACTTTTTGAGTTCCAATCTCTTAGAAACTCAGTTTTTTTAAACTTTTCAGTAGTTTGTCATCCATCTATCCAGTGTTGATATCACTAGTATATATGGAAGACTTCTTCATTTCTTTATCTAGACTGATTTGATTCTGAAGGATGGCTTAATCATAATGTAACATCATGATCACTGAATCATTATTGAGAAAAGAATGTAATGTATAAATTCGAGAGGAATAGAGAATCCAATAGATGCTGGTGCAAGTTCTGAGAGGATCATAGCAGGATGAGATAGTATGGCATATTTGCCAATTTCAACTCTTTTTGCTCATGGATATAATATGTTAAGCTATTTCATTTTTTTTTCAATGCTTTCTTTCTTTCTTTAATTTAACAGGGCTGGAAGAAGTAATGGAGTTTCTTGAGCAATCCTTTCCAAATGTTGAAATCGCCGTTGCTCATGGAAAGGTTTGTTTCTTACTAATCCATTTTATTGCTTAGTTGCTGCGTCTGGATTCTTGAGAATGTCTTTCTTATAGATTTTCATATTATTTCACTTGCATTAAATTATTGGAAACAGATCCAAATCATTAGGCATCTCTGCTTAGTTCTAGTGCTTCATCTTTTTTTTTTTTTTTAAATTTATTTTAAGAAAAGGTTTTTGGTTCTGTTGTTCAGGCATTCTTTGGCAGGTAACTTTATTCAAGGCATTTATTTAAATATTGAAGCCCTCAAATTTAAGTTGGGCTCTTTTTTCTCTCTGTGAGAATAGGTGGCTTGTCAAAATTAACCAGCTTTAGTTTGGACAGCCTTTTAGTTTTCAAAGTGTAACTTTGGTTTTAGGTATACCATCTATATTACTAAAATCCATGCATATGATTTTATATACTAAAAATTTCCGTGTTCCTTATGTTATTTCTATGCCCCAACATTGTGTTTTATCTCCTTTGACACTATTTGCAATGATTACTACCAGATTGTAAATATTAAGTCCAGGATTGAAGAATTCATTTTGCTCTAATAAGTACTGGGTATCTTGGCTTTCATTGTCAGTATGTAACTAAGAAGGCAAACTTTTTTGTGCCTTCAATAGCAATACTCAAAGCAGCTTGAGGAAACCATGGAAAAGTTTGCCATGGGAGAGATCAAGATTCTCATTTGCACGAATATTGTTGAAAGTGGTCTGGATATTCAAAATGCGAACACAATCATAGTTCAGGATGTTCAACAATTTGGGCTAGCCCAATTATATCAGGTATGAATCTTTGGAAAGGCTGAAAATGCTGTATTTTTCAGCAGTCAAACTACTCAAATGTAATCACAATTCGTTCCATCTTCACATTTTAGCTAGAGCATTAGCCAGCTTTACTGCTTGTACATTCATTTCGTAGTGTCTTCAATTTGAGTATGCTTTTTGAATCTGTGATTCTATTAGATGTGTTTATGTTGAAAAGAGGTTTGTCTATTTAGTATTTGTGTAGATTAACTCTAGTTGACATAGGATAGGATAGGTAATCACACCTAGAGAATCTAAGGAATGACATTCGGAAGAAAAGGCAATCACACTTTGAAATAAAGCATCAAGATTAAAAAGAAAACTTATGATAAATCATTGGTTAGTTCCTAGGAAGACTCATTTCTTGTTATAGAAATTTGAGAACTTTTCTGAGGTTGACTCCCAACGGGAGAAAGGTTCGACGGCTAATCAAAAAGGACAAAAAAAGTCTTAATTAAATTAAAACTTATCCAATCTCTTAAAATTTGTTGATAGACTTAACTAAACATAGAATTTAAAATAACTTGTCATACAATGATATGAAAATTACTAAATTGCCCTAAACACTAATATGTTAGATCTTAGTAATCACTTGATTCACTTCTTATTTTGAATCATGTCTTTTTCTGCCTTTCTGGTAATATCTTCCAAATCTTCCTGGTATGTTATTTTGCATCATCTGTAGGAATTATCTGCTCTCTGTCCTTTTTTCCATTGAACCAAGCGCCCAACACCCACCCAAAAAAATTAAAAATAAAAATAAAAATAATTATAATAGAAAATACAAAAAAAAGGACCTCAGGAACTTAGGGTAGAGCAGGATTTAAGAGGTATTCTATAAACAGACTGTTCAAGCTTTTGCTTTCAAAATGAACCTAGTAAGTAACTTTGATGTATCATCTACTGGTCCTTCTCATCAAACGTGTTGATGTGTTTATATCTTGAAATTGTACATAATAATTGGGGCATTACATGGCTGAGTGCATGAAATCGACTGCTATTTTATTATTTCTGATAAAATGTTCATTGATTTAATAGACGTATTATTGCACATTCAGTTACTTTGTGATATAATAGGGATGTGCTACAGAGTATGAATAGTTGTCAGGGTAATTCAACATTGGGTTTTCCCTTATTAGAACAATTAAGCATATTCCATGGTGGTTGTGAAATATAGTCTGCACTGTACAATGTCTTATATGTATATAGTTTCTGTTATCCTTGACTTTACCTGCTAAATTGCTGATGTCATTCTGATATTTTAAAGCTGCGGGGAAGGGTTGGGAGAGCAGATAAAGAAGCATATGCATACTTATTTTATCCTGACAAGTCATTACTCTCTGACCAAGCATTAGTAAGTCTTCTGGCTGCTTATTTTCTTGTTAAATGGTACCCTATCTTTATAAAGTATCATGGTAATTTTCCTTAGCATGTGCCCTTTATTTTGTGTTCAACAATGGCAATTTTTTTCTTCTGATAATGTTTTACCTGCATTTCATCTCTATCCTTTTGATTTATTGTAATTGAACCAAGGTTGTCATAGGTGAAAGGCGCATCTAGGCACAAGGCGCAGGTGCGCGCCCGATTAACACTAGGCGCACCGGTCACCATTAAAGAAAATTGAAAAATTAGAAATAGTTGTACTAAAGATTAATTTGTATTAAAGTTTTAAAATGTCCTAAAGATTAATATCATAGAAGACAATCAGAAATTAGAAAAAAAAACGTACATAATAACATGCAAAATAATCTTCAAATGTTTAATACAAAATGCGATAATATGATATAATGCATGCATTGAGTTCAAATCCTAACTTGTATAATAAAATCTAGATTTTAGTGACTATCATCAAAATCATCAAGTCCATCTTCAATTTCCTCTTCAAATTTATCATTCTCTTCATCTAAATAGTGGATCAACCCGAGGAGAGATGAAGTCTTGATTCTACTTGGTTGGTTGTGTGTTGGTCACCCTAATTTTAGATGGCTCTGATTGTAGGTGGGCTTTTTTTATTTTTAATGATGTGTGGATAAGATTAAAAGTTAAACTAAATATTTTAAAAATAACCAAATATATTTGTTGATGTTATGAAGGCGCGCCTAGGCCCACGCCTTGAGCCTTGCGTCTAGGCTCAAAGGCGCACGCCTTTGTAACAGTGCCTGTCTGACACCTATAAAGGCGCAGGCTGTTGAGCCTTGTGCCCGAGGCGCGCCTCTTTGACAACTGTGAATTGAACCCAATTTAGGTTCTTTATTTTTTTTAAATATAACCCTTTAGCAACTTTGACTTTCATTAGGAGAGACTCGCTGCCATGGAGGAATACCGGGACCTGGGGCAAGGCTTCCAACTTGCAGAGAGAGACATGGGAATTAGGGGGTTTGGCAATATATTTGGTGAGCAACAGACTGGTGACATTGGCAATGTCGGCATTGATCTCTTTTTTGAAATGCTGTTTGAGAGTTTGTCCAAGGTACTTTTCAATCTACTGCACTTCTCGCTTATATTTTACTGGAAATTGGAGCTTATATATGATTCACCTATTCACCAATGCTCACACTTAACATGTACATACTTATCTTGGATATATAAATATGTGAATGTTGACGAATGATAGATAGATGTCCTGTGCCACTCTTGTTTCTCTCCATAATTAAATCATAGCTTGAGGGTTTATTAGGTACCAGTTATCCTAAGAATTGGTCATACTAGAGGATGTGTTTTGTGAAAATCCCTGGGTGGCTGTTATTTTAAAATCATTAATTCTCAGAACTGCTATTACATCTTACAAGCAATGTTTCTGGTGTATGATCAAGAGATGTCGTATAAATCTTTTTCCACACATGAAATGGCTGGTATATCTTGCAATAAGTATTATACCTACTGAATTCTAGAAAATACTCAAGCTATATACATATTCAGGTTGAAGAACACCGGCTTATCTCTGTTCCTTACAAAAATGTTCAGGTATTTTTTGTTCCTGTCAATCTAGCCTTCCATTGTCAATTGAATGCATCTGTAAAATCTATTTCCATTTTTAAGCTGAACATTCAATATTCTTTGGTTCCAACCCTTTCACAGCTAGAGATAAATATCACAACCCACCTGTCATCTGAATTCATCAATAATCTTGAGAATCCCATGGCATTGATTAGTGGAGCTGAGAAAGCTGCTGCAAGAGATATGTGGAGCTTGATGCAATTTACAGAGGTTTTGCGACAACAATATGGAAAAGAACCTCATTCTTTTGAGGTATGTGTATGAAATATGATCATACCAGAGAATGTTGTGGTTATTTGTTGTTTCCTATTTGTCCATGCAGTTGATATTGAAGAAGCTCTACATAAGGCGAATGGCAGCAGACCTTGGTATCAGTAGAATATACACATACGGCAAGATGGTTATTATGGAAACTAACATGAGTAAAAGGGTTTTTAAGCTTATGGCAGAGTCAATGACATCTGAATTACATCGGAATTGCCTTAGTTTCACTGGAACTGAAATACGGGTAAGTAGGGAATTTAGTAAACCTCACTTTTCCTTATCCTCTTATGAAAAGTGAAGTAAATGCTTCCACATGGGATACTAGGTTTTTTTTTAATGAAATTCAGAAAGGTTTAAACTAGGAAATACATTTGTCCTCTTCTCACTGCTTTGCCAAATGCAGATTTTATATGTTACTCAACTTTATGGGATTGGGGTTAGAGCCTTTATGGTTTAATCAGAGATCTATCTTCTAATTATTATGATGGCATTTTTGCTATGGATTATTAATCTTTCCATCATTTTGAAGCCTCCAACAACATTTATATGCTACTAATTATTTAAATCAAATTTGCAGGCTGAACTTCTCTTGGAGCTACAGAGGGAGCAACTTTTGAACTGGGTCTTTCAATGCCTATCAGAGCTCTATTCTTCATTGTCTGTTCTTGTGAAATATTAGATTCTCCACTACAGAAATAATTTCAACATCTGACACAGAATGAGGTCTCATTCTCCCAAAAAAGTATACTCCCTGGCTTCTTGATGGATGAACATTCAAGGAAGCTCATGATTAATCACACCCTGGAGCCATGTTGTACATCTACCACACTTTGCAGGCTCATGGTGGACACCTGCTCTTCCTTCTTCATAGTTCTCTAATGAAGCACTGATCGAGTTGAAAGTCAATGTAACCTATAGACACCAATATTACTTATGGCGGAGATTATATCATGATTTTGCAGATGCTGGTAAGCTTACTGATCTTGCACTTAACTACTCGTGTTGGTTTGTACTTGTGATGTTGATCAAATTGATGGCAAAAATTTGTTTGCAGGGGGTTACGCTGTCTCTCACGCTGCTCAGGATCCAATCTCACTGTTAATAGATTTCTCATGGTCCATCTATAATTTGCAAAATTACCGCTTGGTTTTTTTATTAGTTTATATGCCATGAAACTTGTGATCGATTTGTCATTATTTATATCAATTAGGAAATTTGTTATTTGCTTACAATGCATATATGATAGTTCGGTATAGTGTGATATCAAGCTTACATCCACTATAAACACGTTAATCTGTTATGTTTTTTAGGTGTTTTTTTTTTCTTTCTTGTTTATGATTATTTCCTTCCAGGCCTTTAACTATTGTGATGCAGATTTCTGCATCTATCTGAATTTCAAACATGGATTTCTGATTGGACGGATTCAATTAGTGTATGCCTATAGTCCAGAAGGGTGATAAATGCATGTGTGTGTTTATATGTTCGTTCATATACAGTCACAAGTTCTCGCATGCCCTGTGACAGGTATCACGGGGTGTGTTTTTTGTTCTAACCGTCTTTATGCCATTTATGATTTCTAAGATTTTGTTTGAATGAAGATTTTAAATTAAATTTATTTTATAAAATTTGATTATAATTTATGTATATATTCCTCGCAGGTCTATTTTGCGATTCGGTCTAACAACTCCTAACCAAAACCCCCAACCCTTTTAACTCCTGTGAACTCTCTTTTCAGACACCAGAATCACCGGTCCGCAAACCCGGATCCATCTCTGACTGACCACATAGAGCAACCCAGAAAACCCACCCTTTCAAAACCGACTTGACCCCATAAACCAAAACACCCAATCCTCTCCTTCGAGTCCCTTCCACAGGTCCCTTTCCCATGTCACTCCCAATTCCACATCCCTTAATAATCTCGCCTTCGTCTCTCTGTCTTCTTTCCTTCTCTTTCGATCGAAATGGGCGCCATGCTATACGACACCATCGCGTGTTTCGTCCTCTCCGTCTACGGCGTCTACCACATGATCTCCGCCGCCAGATCGCACTTGAAACCCACATCTCGAGGCACATCCCTCTCCGGTGACTACTCCGCCAGGCCATACTACCCCTTTCCTCTCCACTCTCACCGTCATCACCTGCTCCGCCACCTCCCCTTCTACTTCGGGATCGTCATTCTCTCCATCTCCATCGTCCACCTCTCCTTCTCCTCCTCCGGCGCACAACACTTCTTCTCCCTCTCCTCCGCTGCCGCGCTGCTCCTCCTCCTCATCCTCCTCCCCTTCGCCGCCCTCTCCTCCGCCTCCGCCCCGCCGGACCTCATCTTCCTCCTCGCTTCTCTCGCCTTCGCTCTCCTCTCCTATTCATCTTTTCGTTTCTCTTCATCCTTCCCTCCTTCTGACCTCCAGGCTAAGTCCTACTCGATCTCCGCTCTCATCTCCGCAGCCTCCGCTGTTGCCTCCCTCTCCCTTGCCCTCTTCCCCAAGCTCTTCGTTTCCGAGCTCTCCCTCGCCGCTTCCATTTTCCTCAAAGGTCTCTGGTTCTTCGTGTCGGGTCTCTTACTCTACATTGAAGCCTTCATCCCCGAGGGCTGTCATAGCCTCATTGACCTCCCCGATGGGCCCACGAGGTGCGATCTCGATGAGTTCAGAGTGAGGGCTACGGCCATCTTGGATTTAGCGTTTGCCCTCAATTGCGTGTTTGTGGCCGTGGTGGTGTTGGCTTTGTACGCAATGGCAGGCCGGGTGTTTGGGGGGTTGGGTAGAAGGCTCAATGGCGGGGGCTCCTATGAGGCTCTGCCTACTTCTTCGTCTACCGCCACATTGAGTGATATGGAGCCGGTGCAGATGAAGGCCATTGGGAAGAACTCCATGCAGGAATAGCTTTTTTTTTAAGAGGTTCGCTTTCAAACTCTCTGGAGTTTCCTTTGAAATTATGGCTGTGAATTTACATAATTTTTTATATGATTCTGTTTTATATTGACCAAAATAAGCTTTCCTAGAAATAGGACAAATAGTTATCATCAATTGATTCTGGATTGGATGTGAAGGTGAAAAGTTCGTGCTTTATGGATTCTTAAGTTAGGATTCTTTGCTTTTGAGTCTCCATTGAGAGTTTTATGATCTAGAGACTGAAGGTTATAAAAGACTTTGTTGTTGGTTTTGGTGTATGTTATCTAACCTACTTTCCTTTTGATTTTAGTGACTTTAGAATTGTGTCATCTGATCCATATTGGCTTTAGCCTGCTTTCTGGTAACTCCTCCACTTTCAAATTTGCTCTTTGTTTTGTCACCTTAGTTTAAGCCTATAGGATGACATTTTTACTTGGGGAGAAGTTACTGGATAGGGGAAAAGTTCTGATGTGCACACTAGCCAATTAGAAATAAAAGATGAAGTTTCAACTTCGTACTAGGGTTCATCTATAAACTGAAGAAATGAAGAAATTTTGGTGGCAGTCGCCAGAAAATTATTTATTGATATATAATGGATAAGTTCTTAAAATTGTTCTAAAAAGTGTATGCCAAACTGATTTGATTCTCTCTTCCATTGGTCTATTGATTTTTAGACTTGGATTTGAATTATATCTCTGCCTAGATCCACTTCATGCTATTGTGGTTGGTCATCTATGAATGTGCCATGAGTTGGAGAAGGAAAGTTTACATCTTTCAATGATTTTTGGAAGGTTGTGTGCTCATCCTTGATCCCATTGATTCTAGTAATTGGTGGTGAAGTTTGATTTTGAATGAATCTAAGGACACCTAGAAAGAAGTTTCACTTTTCACATGAATGGTTTCGTAGGATTTTTATGGCCAATCCATTTTTTTTTTGGTCATTAAAAGTGTTATTGCATTAGTTTGGGCAAGAATTGGTGCTCTTTTAAGTAGCACATTTGTTTCCCTTGAAGTTCCTCATAAGTTGGTATTGATTCACAATTAGGCCAAGATAGGAAGAATGAGTATTGAATTTATAGCAATTTTTGGTCTCTCTCCTTGCATGAACTTTCCATCATGAATTTCTCCATGTGCCCATGTCTCAGAACCCTTGTTCTGATTGCTTTCTATGCTATAAATGTCTTATCTCTTTTTTTCCCCTCTTTGAATGTTCTACTGATAACACTTCATCTTGGGTCCTAAAGTGCTGTGTTTGTTGTAACCTTACCTTGCCATCATCCTCAACACTTTTTTGGCCCGTCTTTTTTTTATAAAAATTTTTAAGGATTGCTTGAATTTCTTGGGTGGAACAGTTCATCTTGTTTTTTACTTTTCTTGACCAAACCCATTTTTTCACCATGTTGTTGTTTATTATTTAACTGATCATAATTCATGACATGGACAGAGGATTACTAAGCTACTTCAACTGACTACTGACTACTAGATATTCTGTAGTTGAACTTATTTCTTGCCCACTACTGCATGTCAAATATTCTTGTGCTATGAAAGTCCGTAACTCCAGTTTACCTATTCTAAATTTTGTCAAGGCCATTTTGGACAATTTTTTTTTTTGTTTTTGTTGTTGTTGTTTTAGATCTGTCCGCATCAATAACAAGGCCCTGTTTCTTTTGATCAGTTTGTCCTATTCCAACTCAACTATCACCACCCACACAGGAGCACTCATGCACTCACATACAAAGCAGCTTCTTATGTGCTTTACATGATATTCATTTATCCGTTGTTCTACAATTACAATTTATCCTTATGACTTAGTGGGGCAAAACTTGATGCACAACAGCACAAGTCACCACCCATCTGCTTGCAGGATAAGATGTAACTTGCATTTGTTTACCTTCCCAAGATATCCTACACTGTCACTTTTTCTTTTGGGCTGCCATTTACTCGTCAGACTTCAGTTTTAATATTTCTATTTATCCAATACATCCAGATAGTGATTGTGCACTTCATAATTAAAAAATTTGGCTCGGCTTGCATGGCCCATTCAAAACTGCATCATTCCGTTATATTTTATTTTAATGTGTTCCTTTGAGTAGAACAGCCATATTAAAGCTGTAAGCTATCGTTGCTTTTGAGCAGAACAATTTTCCCATCCATCATGGTCTGATGCATCACTGTTTTTCACATCAATAATGAACTCTTTTCATCCAAAATTTGATTTCTTTTGACTTTACTTTTCAAAAACATCTGTATCTGGAGGGCATATTTTTGTTATTATCCCAAGATTACTGTTAATGGAAAGAAAGGAGAAAGATCTTTTGTCTGCAGTGCCTGAGCTTTGTTACAACAGAATAACTTATAATACCTTGGAATCCAGATTTTGTTTGGATACTCAAGGTTCTTCTGTTGATTGTGTCATTTTCTGAGAGGAAATTGTGCATTTAAGAGCAATATTTCAATCAAAGACTTGTTCAAGTACAAAGGTTGCATCTCTATTCACTTGCGAGTTGTAGAATTGTCGCAAATATTTTTATGACATCTCTAAACAGAAAAATCTCAAGTGATGATTTATTTATCAAGACTCTTACTAATGAAAATTCCTCTGGTTGTGTATGTGTGTGTGTGTGTGTGTGTTTCAGGGCACATTCTTTCCCAACACTCTTATGAGGATTTTAAAATCTCAGTTGCTGAAAGCCAGAATTATGCCTTGTCTGCCCCTGGTATCCTCACCTTCAGGCTTCTTGTCCGCTGCTCTCAAGACTACTCACAAAAAGGAGCCCCCGGTCCAATCTTGTTACTCAAAGCTGATGATGTGTGATACCAGAGACCAATTCCTTGGGGCGCATTTCTGTTTTATGGGTGTTTCTTTTTGTTTGGCAATTTTCAACTGATACACATACACAATGCCCAGTTTAATATATATTGTTCATGCATTTGTTTGCTTGCTGCTGGTTTATAGCTATTTGTTGTTCTTGATTATCTCTTTGATAGGTTCTGACCCCCAACTTGTATTTTGATGTGGTCATCTCTACTACTAGCTCAGTAATTCTTGCAAGAATCTTGTTTCAGTTCCTGGATTTGCTAATCTTATTTTGCTGAAATTTTTGGGTACCAGTTCAGTCTGTTCCCATGTCCATTTTTATTTCAAACAATTTATGAAGAGGATATGACAATTGGATCTCAAATCCCAAATTCAGTATTTTAGCTAACAAGTTCTCAACTGTAACTTTATAATAATAAGAACTCAGAGATGAGTCTGAACTGCTTTGGAATGGAGACCATGACCTTAACTGTTACTTTAAAATAAGGAAATATAAGTCTATGTAAATTGGAAAATAGGAATCAGGTGAACAATGGAGCCAGGTTTTTCTCATTTCTTTAAATGATAAATCATATTTACGCCAAAATTTAAGTACATTATTATGTCACTTTCTAATTTTCATTTTCAAGAAAATTATTGAAAACTCCACCACCTTATAAATATATATATATATATATATATTTTTTTTTCTCTAATACATATATAGATCACCTAGGTATGAAATTCACAAGCCACTTGGCTCCACATCGAATCCTTGACCAGGCCTGCAACACACACCTTCTCACGTGCACCGTGCGTGAGTTCTGAAAAAAAAAGCTACAGATGAACTACCTCACAGCGTGGTTGCTTTTGTTCCCATCCTTAACCCACACAACCAACTTCCATTAATCCTAATTATAAGACAATTAAGCAAGACAAGCTCCGTGATTAAGAGAAGCTAATAAAGTTAGCTTTGGAGCAAGTAGGCCAGGCCTCTAACTCCTTCCCATTTTAAAATATCCACCTCCCTTTTGTCTCTTCCAATGGTTCTCTCCATTGGAACCCTCTTCTTGTTCTCAATGTTTGTCTTTCTCCTTCTTGTTCTCATTACCATTTCATCTTTACTCCTCTTTTCTTTAATCTCTCTAAATCATCATTACTATTTGGTAATTAAAAGCGACATCTATATTATATATATAAACATTTAAGAATATAACCAAACAAGCTTTAAAGTTTGAAGTACACTGGTTATTATTAGATATATAAATATGTATATATATATACACACACATATAATTAAGCCTGCTCTTATTGAGACCAGAAAGAGACAAGAAGTTGAAGCTGGAGTAATATTGTTTGACATATTCTTTAGCAAGAGTGTGATGCAATGAAATTGCAATGAAAAAATTAAAAAAAAATAAAAAATAAAAAAAATGAAATACATGCAGGGACTGCAGTGTTTGAACTAAATTGGACTGGAAGAGCTTCTTCTTGGTGTCATGTTCTCAAATCCTCTTCTTTCCTTTGTTATATATCATCACTTTCCATCCTTCCAATACCTCACTAGCTTTTTCCTTCTAAAATCCAACAGTATCCCTCCTTCCAATTTCTTTCAAGTATGTCCAACACATCTGAAGATGAATCTCAGCAGCCATTTTTGCCTTCTGTCACCGCTAAACCAGACACCTCCTCTATTAATCCTCCATCCAAGAAGCGACGAAGCCTTCCTGGCAATCCGGGTACATTGTTTCTCTTAATTATACTCCATATATATATATATATATGTTTTTCTCCTTCACTTCATTCATTTATTGTGTGTATATATATATATATATATATAGATCCAGATGCAGAGGTTGTAGCTTTATCTCCAAGAACACTATTGGCAACAAATAGATACATATGTGAAGTCTGTCACAAAGGTTTTCAGAGGGACCAGAATCTTCAACTTCATAGGAGAGGACACAACCTGCCATGGAAACTCAAGCAGAGAACAAGCACTGAAGTGAAGAAGAAGGTCTATGTCTGTCCTGAAGTCACTTGTGTTCACCATAATCCTAGTCGGGCTTTGGGAGATCTAACAGGCATAAAGAAACACTTCTCAAGGAAACACGGTGAGAAGAAATGGAAGTGTGATAAGTGCTCTAAGAAGTATGCTGTTCAATCTGATTGGAAAGCTCATGCGAAGATTTGCGGCACCAAAGAGTATCGATGTGATTGTGGCACCATCTTCTCTAGGTATTATTATTATTCTTAATTATTAGTGTTCCCATATATATATATATGCATGCATTGGAGATTTTGATGAAGATTTGTTGCTATATATATGTTCATGCAGGAAAGATAGCTTTGTGACACATAGAGCTTTTTGTGATGCATTGGCTGAAGAGAATTATAGAACAAATCATGGACTTGCATCCATGGTTGGGAGTTTGCAAAGCCAAACACAAGACTTGTGTTCTCATTCCATGCCAAGCTTGCATTCATCAAGCATTGATACCATGATGAACTCAACCAGTTCTGATCACAATTCAAATAATCCTCACTCACTCTCACTTAATAATCCACTCATGGCTAACACTTCTGACATGATTTTCAATCCAAGTGCGATGAGGAACTCAGGCCTGCAACTTGGAGGAATGAACACGAACATGATGAGCTCTGGTGGATCAAGTAGTAGCCTTCGAATGTCGATCGGGTCTAGCTACATGTCGGCCACTGCTTTGCTTCAGAAGGCGGCGGAGATGGGCGCAAAGGTCAGCGATAATTCTATATCTCCGATACTCCTTCGAGGCTTCACCGGATACTCAAGCAGTTCCAAATCATTGGTTTCTATGCAAGAACCTGTGAATCCTTTCTCAACAGCAGTAGCTGATACTAATGCATATGTTGGAAATAATCCAAGTACTACTACTGATCATCATCATCATCATCATGCTTATAATTCAGTGAATGCTGAAAATCACACATCCATGGTTGGTTTAGAAGCACAATTAATAAGGAGGAACACTAGTAATACTACTACTAGTAGTCATGAAGAGATGGGAGAGAGAAGAGATGGGAGAATGACCCAAGATTTCTTAGGATTGGGACCTGCTGGAAATGCAAGAATTAATAGTGATCATGGATATGTTGAGAACTCTGTGGGACTTAGGTATTCAAATGAACATCAACAAAACCAAGAGGAGATGATGTACACTGGTTACCACCATAGCATGTCACAAGGCCAACAACCCACGTTGGCAAAGCCTATGTGGGATTTTTAAAGCATGCATGTAATTAGCTTCATATCTGAAGTTTTAAGTCTAAATTTAATGTTTATCTTTAATATATAAAAAAAAGCATATATCCCAACAAGTTGAAATGCTCTCTTTCAAATCTGTGGTTTATCCACATAATGTGGACCACATTATTCAAGAAAAAAAATGCTCTGTTTCTTTTTGATAATTCTAGTAGCAATTAATGCAATGACTTGGAAGAGCAAGAGTCAACTGCATGATATATATATATATATTGTACAAAAGTGATATATATATATTATCTTTGATCAATATCTATATTCTCATAAAATTTCAACTCCACTAAAACAATCACTTTTAAGTACCACACTGATCTAAAATTATGCTTTAATCAACAACTCTTTGGAACAAATTAAGTGGAATTAAGCATCTTGGTAAACAATTAACCTTACTATAAAGGCCTCTATATATATTCCTGTGAGAATTGATGCTCTATCCCACTATAAAAAACCATACATATATACATTTGATCATCTGATTAATTAATAAGCATCAATCTAATGAACATAGATATTATTTTGAAGAAGAAATAATTAATGCATGAATTAGTCCTTCTTTTTCTCCATCACTTTCACATCTTGTTGTATGTCTTTGCGGTGTTCAAAAGCCGAGGGCCAATACGATGGAAGCATCGCCATTGGACTGCAATCATCTCCAAGTTTGGAGTCTTGAGATCCATAGGCCTATCCGAAACCCCACCTTGTTTTGGCTTCATCTCCATTAACTTCTTCATTTGTGGACTTTGCTAACATAAACCCACAAATTTTAGATGGTTTTCCCATCCCTAAGCCATCCTTCTCTCCCAGCTTGTCCTTTTCCTTTATCACTATGCTTTGCACTCTTCTTCACAAGTACTCTAGCTTCTTCTTCTTATATATATAAATCTCTCTGTGTATATGTACATATAAACATGCAAGTTCACAGAGTGAGAAATTAAGGAGCATGGCTTTTCTTGGGTCTCTCTCTCAAAGGTTTCCTACAAGGAGGTGCATGGTTTACTTAGTTGTTTGTAGCTAGTGGCCATTGGAGAAGACCTTTGAGTGAGAGATCCTAGACATGCAATGCTATATATTATTCATGTGTTGTTACACTACTGCACTGAGAAGATAGGTGAGTATTTAGTTCTTGCATTAATGCATGACAAGATGACATGTTTGTCACGTATGCATGGCAACGATTCAAGTTGAACTTTTTTTTTTTTGTTTCACTTTCTTTTGGGTCTTGTTAATCTCTGTGTAGCATTGGAATTCCAGAGGTCACTTAGCCTTTTTGTATTCTTTATTATTTGTTTTATTAGTTGGAATTAATTATAATATGGTGTTTCTTTGAAAATAAGGTAATTACTAATTAGAACACATTAAATCTAGTATTTTCATACATGTATATTACTCTAGAAAAGTATTTAAAAATCAAATAGTCTGACTTTCTATTATGTATAAAATAAAATGAGCTAAATTTTTGACTATCTTCCATGTTCTGATTATTTATTTATTTATTTTTTTTGTTGTTGTTGATTATTTCCAACTCCATGAAAATAATCAATAGCAGTATTTGTCAAATCCAGAAATTCTTTCATTTGCAAGCAATGAGCATTTAAAAGAAGGAATATTTGTGGAAAAATTAGAACACTTTTATTTGGAAACTATTTTCTCCAAAAACTCATTATTTATTGTAATTATTATAAAAATATTTTCTATATTTATTTTATGTTTTTTAAAGCATATATTTAAAATTGTACTTATATTCAATTATAACTTATGAAAATATACTTTGAATCTATTTAAACATAAATTTAATCTATAGATAGATTAATAATCATTTTTTTACAAAAATAGGCAAAGATCTTAATAGACATAGAATTTTAAACTATAAATTTAATTATGTTATAAGCTGTAAAAATAAAGATCTATTAAGCATTATATATATATATATATATCTTTAGATATTTCACATTAAGCATATTGCTTAAACTTCAATTTTGATTTGTCCAAGTCTTTTTTTTAAGAAAAAGTCAGACAGATTCCATTCTAGAAAAACAGGAAAAAGATAAAGGATACCAATTTTTTTGGTTTTAAATAAAAAACTAAGTTCCCTTAATATACAAACGTATCTTTCATCCAAGGCACAAGGAAAGAGCCATGTATTCAAGAATTAATTAACATTTGATTGTTTAACAAATGACAAAGTACACATTGTTTGAGTGGCAAGATTGAAATAATATATTCCTCTTGTGGTCAAAATGGGCTCATAAACTAGGCCACCGACACATTCAACAGACACGCACCCAACATGCTGATGAACCAGATGGAGCCATAAATTTCTCTGTCCAAACAACAATAATTATAAACACACCATCATAACTCTGCTCTCCTTTTGTTTTTCCCCCTTTTTTTTTTCATGGAGGAATAAAAAAGTAATTGTTCAATTCAGTCTGCTTTATCTAATTATTCGAATTTTTTTTTTCCATTCAACCGATATATATATAAGTAATTATGTCTTAAAAATATTCTTAAAGATAGAAAAAATAAATAGTTTACTCACAATTATATAAATAACATAAAGAAACGAAAATTTGTATTATTGTATAAACTATATTCATATGCAAGTATGTATAATATTTATATATATGTATACTTGGGCAAAGTATTAGAAGACCAGATCAACATTTTAAATTTTTTTTATATATAAAATTTAAACTCAAAATTATTTATTTATGAAGTTACTTTTATCACTCGAATCAAGTCTATTAATATATATATATATATATATATGAACCCATTTAAAAGAAAAAAAATGCATAGATTTTTATTTTAGGTACATTTGCGAGAACTGTTGGATCAGCACCCAACCGGTCCCTTCTTCCACCAACCCTCTTCCCATTTAGGCCCCACCCAATTTTTTTTTCCTCTCTCATTTTAATTTCTTATTTTTTACTTTTTATAATTCGTAGATGATGTTCCCTATATATATATATAATTTGTAATTATATATAATAATGTTGTATGGGAGGTGTTAATGACTAAGTTTTCTTTAAAAAATAAGCAAAATAAATAGTTAATTCGTAATTATTAATATATATATATATATAAATTATAATAAGATGGGGATAAGAGAAGGTTGAAAAAAATGGTAGAAGGGGGGAAACGGGTTGGAATTGTACGTAATATTCGGGAGGTGGAGTACGGCGGGGAGGTCTCCCAACGCATCTTTCTCTCTCTCTCTCTCTCTCTCTATTCCTCCTTCAATCCTTTGTCAATCCCAACCACCTTTTCTCTCTTTCTCCCTTGAGATCGAAGCGAAGCTTAGCAAATAGAGGGGGATTAGCGCTTGGCTCACGTCGTCTTTCCCTGCTTTTCGATTGATTGGAGCTTGGGAAAGTGGATTTGTTTCTATTTCTCTTTGAGGTTAGATCTCTGCCGCGCTTTGTTTTCTGGGTTTGATTTGCGTTTGATTTTTTTTTATTTTTTTATATATATTCTTTTTTGTTTGTGATTGGGGTTGTTCTTCGTTAGTTTCTTGCTGTTAATGTGCCAAAAAAAAAAGGATTTCTTGCGTTTAACAAGATCTGTTTCTGGGGTTGGATCGCAAGATTTGAGGATGAACTTGTTGGTGTTTGCCTCTTTGAAAGAAATGTATAGCTTGAGGTTTTGATGCTTGGACTATCATGCCGGAATGTTGGAAGGAATGAGAGATGCCATTTTGAGGTTAAATGGTTGAGCTTTGTTTGTTGATTGATTGTTCACGGTGGTGGAAAGGATGCGTCTTCTGAATAGACTTGCAAAAAAAAAAAAAGCTTGATGCTTTGTATCATAGGGAGGTGGTATTGGAACCAGTTGCTATAGGCATCAAGAGCAAGGGTACAGTGAGATGCAACTGAAGGACTTATTTAAATGAAATCTCTTTTAATGCACTAAATGAAGAACATAGAAAATTTCTGCATTTTGTCATCACACAATTATAGAGGACTTTTCAAAATTGTCTCTACTTATTATGAGAACTTCTAACCTAGTTTATCTGATATGATTTTGCAGGTAGAAGAGATCATGGTTGAATTCCAGCAGCAAAATGCGAGGGTTTCTAGATAGCTTGAGGAGATCTGTTTTAGCTAGTTTTTTATGAATGGTTGGTCCGTCATGGGCCAAACTTTATGAGAAGTTTAACAGCTTCTTGGGCTCATCTCTGACTTCTGATATTTGCTTTGGAGCTTAAAAAACTCATTGATCCATGGGCGAGTGGGTTATTGGAGCATTCATCAATATAGTCGGAAGTATTGCTATTAATTTTGGGACAAATCTTTTAAAATTGGGCCATGATGAGGTACTTATTCATTAACTTCTTTTCTATTATTAATCTTTTCTTCTAATATGCATGTTTGGTTTATAATTTCATTGTGTCATCATCATGATTTATTTCGGTTAATTCCCCATTTTAAACTGAATGAGAGTATGAGCTTGTCTGCTCTTTCTTAAACTTTAAACTGAGAAAAAAATATGTAAAAATAAATGTAGTTGAAATATGGGTGTACACATTTGCAATAGGGAAGAGCTTATCATATGATTTAATTTGATTTGGTGCAGAGAGAGAGACATTTAATGCTAAGCAGTGATGGGGACAATGGAAAGATTATACCAAAACCAATCATATATTTCCATACATGGAGAGTTGGTAACATTCTTGCTGGCTATCTGTGTCTTATGTTTGTTTTATGCTGTTAAATCTGTGACTGTATGTAAACTGTTGACTCTTTATTACAGGCATTGTCTTCTTCTCTCTGGGGAACTGTCTTAATTTCGTTTCCTTTGCATATGCTGCACAGGTCTATTCCCTAGACACTCTTATGTTTTTTTTTGTACTGCATGATTTCAACTGAATTGTGCCAGAACTGGTTTCTCAAGTATTTTTTTTTGCACTAATTGAAATGTAACAGTCATATACTATCGTTAGATAAAAAATTATAGTAAAATGAAAATATGCTATTTGACAAAAGGACGTAACATCTTTAGCATGCAACAACGTCGATGTCCTGCACATGAATCAGAAAGAACCATCTTGAGCTCAATTCATGCCTGCTCTTGGAGAATTAGCTATAACATTTGTGATTAGTCATAATGTTATCAAATATCATACTACATGCTTTTCAAATTGATTGTTCTGAAGTTTTGACCCCATTTGTGGCTGACAGTATCATTTGCTATTTTATGAGATATAAAGATGAGTTACTGTGTTTGATTTTGAAGTTTGCTTGCTAAGATGACAATATACAATTTTGTTATAATTACCTTGTAGTGCATATCCTCTGTTTTACCTCACTGGCTGTTTTGTTACTTTTGTTCAGTCACTTCTTGCAGCTTTGGGGTCTATTCAATTTGTATCCAACATTGCATTTGCGTACTTTGTCTTGAGCAAGAAAGTATCAATCAAGTATGTCTTTTCGGGAGCAAGCTTTTTGATGGCCTTAAACATAAAATTATTCTCTAATAATGATCCTATGCAATGGCTTATTTCAGGGTCATGGTAGCTACAGCTTTTATTGTTTCTGGCAATATCTTTCTTGTTTCATTTGGCAATCATCAATCACCTGGTACAAGTTCAAAATTACACTGATTTTGTAAATTCAGTTTAACACATATCTAAGTAGAGAATGAGTTAACTGATAGCTTGATTGTTATCTTGTCAGTTTTTACTCCAGAGCAGTTGAAGGAGAAGTACATTAATTTGGTATTTCTTCTTTATTGCCTGACATTGGTTCTGGTTGTTGCTGTAAATCAATATATCTATAGGTGAGATGATAATTAAATGGCAAATTTCCAATGCGTTGCTGTTTACTTTTACAATAAAAGGCGATTGCCCTGCTCATTGAATTGTTTACTGGAGATTCTTGTCTGCTTAATTTCTGGCCCCATAGTACCTGTTGGCCTTCTAACAAGAGTAATTGAAACTAACAGGAAAGGAGTAGCTTTTCTCTCACTTCATGGGCACGATATCAGCCCCTATTGGCGCATGGTGCTCCCATTTTCCTATGCCACTGTTTCTGGAGCCGTGGGTTCCTGCTCAGTTTTGTTTGCAAAATCATTGTGAGTTATTTGGTTTAGAAGGATCTTGGTTCCATAGGATCCACCTATTCTTTATATATTGCGGGCATTTTACTATAACCATTGTTGGATATAGCTATTCTTTGTATATTGTAGGCTGTTGATTATAATCATTATTTTTGTTTGTGCAAATCTAATTCATCTGGCATGATTAAATTTTAACATGTATCCGCTGGCACCTTTTGCTTTTATTTGTCAGGTCGAACATGCTAAGGCTCACCATGAACAGCAGTTATCAACTGCATAGCTGGTTTACCTACTCTGTGCTTCTATTATTCTTCAGCACAGCTGGATTTTGGGTATTGATTTATGAAAGAAACTGAGTTAATTTGTAACAGAAATCTCTTCAAATTTTTTAAATTTTTGGATGTTTTTCTTTGATTCAGATGGCAAGATTGAATGAAGGATTGTCTCTATTTGATGCAATCCTCATTGTCCCTATGTTTCAGATTGCATGGACATTCTTCTCTATGTGTACAGGATTTGTATACTTTCTGGAATATCAAGTAAGTGTATAGACACATGTATATATACAAGGAGCAATGTTTTAAGCTTTTTGTCAGATGTGAAAACTGTAAATGCTTTAACAGGTATTTGACACGCTAAGGATAACTATGTTCCTGTTGGGTATGACATTTGTGTTCATAGGCATTTCTTTGTTAGCTCCTGATGATTCTAAGGGTATGCCAATGATCTCTCCTTGTAAATCACCTCCACTTAATATTATCCTGTAGACATAAGCTCTGAGCTGATACAATGAAAAACTTGTAGGTGGTGATTCGAAGGATATTCCTCCTTTGTCTAGTTCCACATCCCAAGGTCTTCCAACTGATATAAACAGGTACAAAGCATTTAGTCTATTTTGCTAATGTGTACAATCTGAAATTACTGTATCATTTTTTCTTCGAGTTTTTAAATGGGAATGATGTGAACACTTGTCTTAACACTGCAGGCTTGCCAAACTACAAGCGGAAGATACTGAAGTAAATGATGTTGGTTCATTCATGAACAGACTACTGCAAAAGAGCAAATTCTTTGTGGCCAAGGCAAAGGTAATGGCTTCAAGAAATCCAAATACTATGTAATTGCTTAAACGTATCAATTCTGGCATTGCATAACCTGGTTCTATTGCAGGCCGCTTGCTCAGTCTCATTGGGATTAGGTGAGGAGTCGATCAATGCATCATCGGTGCTGGTTATGCCTATGGTGTCTTCAAAGACAACAGGTTTCCGAGGAAACATATTTGAAAGAGCAAAGTTCATACCCCTAAGAACATCTGGATGGAACAATTATTCAATAATGGATGAAGACGACGATGATGAATCAAGAGACACAAGATCTTTACTTTCTTAGGAGTCCACACATACAGGCAATGTTGTATTTTTCTTTAATTTTTTTCCCCTAATCATCAGTGTATAGGCGTATAATTCCCCTTTATAATGTAAAGTTGTAATTCTTTAAAGATGTTATGACCACATTGTATTTCTTCAAAGTTTTTACCACTCATTTTTATAAATAATACATCAAGCAGCTTAGAATTAGTTCTTTTCTCATAGAAAGATGAGGACTAAAACAGATATAGTGATACATAAAACCAAACAGTTTCAAAAGTTCTTGTAACAAATTGAAGCCACAAACAGCTAAGGGCAGTAATCCTCTCAATACTCAGATTGCAGATACCAGGGATGCAACATTATCTTTGCCTAGTTTCTGATAATAACTGGGGCAGCTGGCTGACCTCAATTGGCCTTGGTCTTCTTCGTCCTCCCCTGAAATGCAGCGTTTATCTTCTTCCAGCTCCTAATGGCAATGAGTGATGGAATAAGAACCCACCAGCCATTTGCTCCAATGTAGTAAGTCCAGTAATAAAATGGGCTTGCTGAGAAATTGTCTCCCTCCAAAAATGCGGTTATGAAGTATATCAAACACCCATAGAGCTGCCCGAGGCAAATTGCCAGCTGAAGTGTGTGGCTGTATGCTTTCTTTGATGCTATAGCATATCTGCAATATGTTAATTCACTCATTTATCAAAATTTTAACAAGAAAAGAACCTAACAGAGTTCATATGTTAGCCAGTCAGGGTAGGTAAAAAACTTTAACTGAACTGGTACAGGCACATCGAACATCATGAACAAACAAAATTTTCAGAGACCTTGAGTTCTGAACTAAAGGTTCAACTAACAGATCCTATCAGTGAATAGAATAAATTAGAAACCAAATTCCATGAATACGGTCAGAGCCATTTCATCTTCAGGTCTATAATAAGATCAGATTTACTATAAGGATTAGCAATGAAATTGGATTAAGAACTGGATATCCATTTATAACTCATATCAGGAAGAACACCATCTAGAAACAACTCTACTGAGCATGTTCATAGATAAAGAAAACTAACATATTAAATGTGAAAAACCATCTTCCAGTTGGTGCCCCATTTCATTGTATGTGATAATAAAGGATAAAGCAGGGCACAATGGTACCAGAACATCAGAAATGAACATGAAGATGTTATTCACAGGTAAGTTCCCATTCTCTCACAGGATAAAAACAATTGCTACTTCATGTCTCACAGTAATTCAAATCAAGCATGAAGAGCAATTCATCCACATCACATGGCATGGAAATTTTGAAACTCAATCAAGCTATAGAACTGGAAAAAAATTGTTAAAAAGCTCACATTGCAAGAAGGCAAGCAGGGCCTTCAATAACAGCAGTGACTGCCTCCACAGTGACAATCGCCGAGTCCCTCCCAGCATACCTGGAATCACCTTTACTATACTCCTTCCCTATAAATCAATAAAAAAAACAAGCATTACCATTGCTTATCCAATTTCAAAATCTCAAAAAGACTCAAACTTTGATCATCTTCAAGGAAGACTACAACGTACACACTTCCGCCAAGAAAAATGGAGTCTTTTCCTTGTAGAAATCTGGGGAGAAAGCGAAATAACCCTCAAGGATGATGTGCGTGAGGCCCGTGAACGCCCACCAGCACATAAGCAGCCGATCAATCAGTAAAATCTTGGAGGCACGCCCTGTGAGGAATTTCATCAAACAGTTAATGGGCGTTCAGCAGGAGAGAATCAAAGAGAGAAAATGGGTAAACCTGAGAGGATCCAAACGAGGGCGACGACGACGACGGAGACTACGAGGTAGGGGGCAACGATCTCGGACTGAGAGAGGAAGCAAGGCACGTAGTCATGGAGTTCTAAGTCTTTGGGAACATAGGGATGCTCGAAGCTCGCCATTGCTGGTTCTCTGATCTCGCGATCGCCCAAATTTTTGACTATAGAGTATAGACGACTAGAATGGTCACACTCTTTTATTTCAGATCCCTTTTTCATTTGTTTATTACTATTTATTATTTTATTATTTTTTAAATTTTATATTCTGGGATATCGTTTTCAAATTTCAATTTATGATTCTCAGATACTAGATTTTAATGATCGGATTTTTATTTTAATTAGATGATTAAATCTACCAAGGAAAAAAAAATAGTATTCTATTAAAAAAATATATTATCTTAAAAACCTTATATTTTGAACTTTAACTTTACCTAATTAAATGATATACTTGGCTGTGTTGATTATGCATACGTTAAAATGTTTTATTTTTTATTCATAAAATTCATTACTTGATGTATAAATATATATAGTTGAATTATTTGTTGTATTGACGGAGCATTGGCAGAGGTTGAGTTTGGAGTATGTAACTTCACACGACTTTCGAGATTAAGATTTTGTTTGGATTGGCTTATTAAAAAAATATTTTTTTTTAATTTAGTATAAATGCTTCTGAAAAAAAGTACTTCTAGCATTTTTTTTGTATTTTCTGTTTGGATTAGCTTTTATGTAAAAGTATAAGCTGTAAAAATAAGCTAAAAAAACAACTTTTTTTTTCATAAGCCAGCTTTTTTAAAAAAGTCGTTTTTCAGTTTTTTTTACGACTTCTGTTTTTTCAGAAAAGCCAATATAAACAATATTTTTGGAACCCAGAAGTGTTTAACTTATAAAAAATCATTTCTGGGTTTTTCAAAAGCCAATCCAAACAAGGCCTAAAAAGAAAAACTTTATTTTCTTAATTGGTTATAACCATTAGTATTTTTTTAATTTAATTTTTTTGGCAAACAATTCTCTTTTATTGAGCTATACATAAAATCTTTGTTCTATGAAATATCAAATAATAAATTTTAAACATTTATATAAAAACATTTCATTTATTTATTTATCTAGAGGTGTTATGCGGATGAAATAATTTTTTTTAGAAAATACATTCAAACAAAATCACTAATTTTATGGGAGTTGAAATTTTAGTACTTCTCGATTGAAGCACTCTAGACTCTATAGACGCATGGTGGAGATATTTTTAAAAAATATAAATTGAATCATGAATAAAAAAATTAGGTAAATATACAAAATAAAAAATTAGCACATATTAGAACGCATGATCTTTATGATAATTTATTTAAAAAAACAAAATTATATATATATAAACCGAACCCGAGTCCTCTACACAAGAAGTCTACTTTCCTTCACTCGACTTGGAACTATTTTCTTGATTGGAGTCAACCCGGTTCGAGCGTGACGTGGGTCACACACGAACCCGAGTCCTCTACACAAGAAGTTGACCCGCAAGTTCGTATGACACGTGGCCCAATAAGAAACGCCAGCCTGTCATGCTTTACGCTTAAGCAAGCCCATAAATATCAAGAGAGGAACGATCTCAAGCTTTGCTCTCCTTCTCCGATGGCTTCCCGACGAACTCTCAAGCTCAAGTCCATCTCCTGCAAAGGCCTCAAGTTCTTCAATCTCTTCCAGAAACCCTCGATCTGCGCCACCGTCTCCCTTGCCAATCCCCGTGATCGCAAACCGATTCAACGCCACGAGACGCCGGTGGACCGTGACGGTGGCGAGAATCCCGAGTGGGATCTCCCGATCCGGTTCACCCTTGAGCCTGATCGTCAGTTGGATCTCATCCTCCGCTTTGATCTTATCCATAAAGGTGGTCTTCTCCTCGGAGATAGGATCGTCGGAGAGGTCACCGTCCTCGTTGCCGATCTCGAGGCAGAGGCCATCCCCGGCGTCGTTCGCCACGTCAGCTACCAGGTGAAGTCCCCGGAGGGTAAGCCCAACGGAGTTCTTACCCTTGCTTATAAGATCCGTGACCCCAAGGCCGTGATTTCGGTTTCGGCGCCGATGTCTTTTGGATATCATTACCCTTCCCCTTCGGAGCCGCCGCCGCCGCCGCCGCCGCCGTTGATGTCTTCCGGGAATTATTACCCTTCTCTGGAGGTGCCAGCGCTAGCGCCACTACTGCCGATGGCTTCCAGTTCTTATTACCCTCCCCCGGCAGCGGTGGATCCTGGCTATATCCACTGGCCGGATCCAGCAGTGTACTACCCGCCGTACCCACCGGAACACGTGGGCTATTATCCGCCACCGGTACAGGGTGGTCACCGGACGGAGTTCTCTTGGGGACGGGGTTTGACTGGGTATAATTGAAAAAGAGTTTGTTTGGGGTGTTAATTGTGTAAATTCAAAGTTTGCTTGATTTTTTGGTTGGAGATGGTGGTAGTGGTGAAGGTGTTATTTAGACCCCAAATAAAAGCTTTGTGTATTGCGTGATAATTTTGATGTCTTGCTTGTGATTTGCGTTTGCATTGAGAATTTGAGAGTGTGAAGGAACAATTTTGAAGCTCACACGTTCAAAAAGACTCCTTGTTTTATTCAAATGTTTGTGGATGTAAAATAAAATAGTTATGAAAGGTGACATTTGTGAAGTATGCAAACGGCATATGGTCCAACGCCTTTTTATAATGGTGCTAATGTTAGTATTAAGTATGAACTTTAGCTTATAACAATGTTTTCAAATCTCATAAAAATATTAATTTTTTAATATTATAAAAAAAATATATGATACTTAAATCTATAATTTAAATTTTTAAAGTTAAAATGGATAAATTAATTAGTACCCTTAAACAGAATTTTTATTGATAAATCTTGTTAGGGAAACTTTTTTTAAGTTTATCAGCTAAAAAATTTGAAAATAGAAAACTTGAACCCGACGTGAATCGAACACGCAACCTTCTGATCTGGAGTCAGACGCGCTACCATTGCGCCACGGATCCATTTATAACTAGACATATAATAATATAATAATATTATATTTTATTATTTTTCCGAAACTTTCATTCCCACTATAAAAAAACTTTAAATCCACTCAATTGGTGTTTGTTCATTCAAGCGATAGGCAAGTGATGAAATCTAAACATATTCTCAGTTGGTATTAATCACGCTACAAAATCTCAATCCCACTCCAAATAAATAAATAAATTGTTCACATCTCAATCCCACACTAAACAAATGCAAATTAAAAAAAAAAAAAGAAAAAAGAAAAATTGCAGCCTGATGAAATCTTCTCTTACAAAAGCAGCCCCATAATGAATTTGAGGTCGAACAATAGCCAAAACTGACTCACTCAATAAAGGCGTCATTATTTACATCCAAAACATCTCATGTGATCATACTATTCCCCTGTCATCTACTGCGTCGACATCACAAACAAGAACCAATTCACCAGAGATATTAGTTGCATTCACGGTAAAACTCCTGAGAAGCATGCATGAATTTCTAAAGCAATTCTTCTTATTGTCTTTTCCAAAGCAACTCAAATGATGCTTCAATGCAAGGTTCATTTCACTATTTTCAGACAAAACAGCTTCCTCAATTTCTAGTTATCAACAAACTCAACACAATAAGAGCACCATCACAACTTAGGAAAGGATGCACACAATTTAAAGAACTTCACATGTCGAAGATTCTAAGACTTAAAAGAGTTACTGCATTCATCTCTTATTGATTTCACCAACTCAAAGTGCATTGACCCTTTGGCACCAACTTCATCATCCATATCTTGCAAATCCTGTGGTTTGCTCCATTGCCATTTTGGACTCTCCATATTGACATTCAGCTCTAGACTCTTCTTCCTGCATTGCCTTCCTTGATGCAATTGACAACCCAAGTTAAGATACCATCTTTCTGGCATCACTCCATCTGGAGAAAAGCTTCTCCTTGATGTTTTTTCCAAGTTACCAACTAAACCTTTTTTCGAAGCATCATTGGCAGTGTCAGTAGCATGACTCCATCTATAACTCTTGTTAACGCTGTCCATATTGAGTTCGATTGAATGAAAATCACCGTCTGTTGAGTTTATATCATTCTTCTCATCTTCATCATGCTCTTGTCGGTATTGAAGTTTCCCAGCCACTCTTTCATCAGTCTTTAAATCAGTAGCCATGCGATCTTTGGTCATTTTATCATGCAAAAATGCTTCCAACTCATTCCTCAGTTGATCAACAGCTGCATTTTTTTCTTCAAATTGAAACTTGGCTTCTGAAAGTTTCATTTGAATTCTTTCTTCACGCCACCCATCAGCAAGCTGAAGCATCTCCCTCTCCTTCTCTAGTTCTTCTAGTAACTTGGCAGACTCCAGCTTCATCTCCTCTACCTCAGCCTTGTCCTGACCAATTCCCCTGACTAAATCACTGCAGAATTGTTCAATCAACTCTCTTGTTCTTCTTTCATTATCTAGTTCTTTGATTGCTTTCAATAATGTTGATTTTGTTTTTGCTAGTTCCATACCAAGCTTGTTATTAAGCTTCTCCGATTTTCTCCTTTGTCTCTTTTCAGACTCGAATTTCTCAGTTATCGAGTTGAGAACAGCACGGATCATTTCCTGCTCCTTGCTCTTCCAAGCTGACTTCTCAGCCATGTAGGACTTCTTAAGGTGCGCGATTTCATCACAGCTCAGCTTCTGTTCTTCAATTAGTTGATCAACCAGTATCTGCACCCGATCAAGTTCATGTCGAAGAGCTGAAACCAAAGGAATGCTTGATGAATGCTGCTCTTCACGCGTGCATATGTGGTTCAGTGTTCTCAAGAGTTCTTTGCATGAAGTGAAACCACTGGTAAGATCCTTCAAAAGTTTCTTGTTTCTTCCAATTCTACTCCTTAAAGTGAAGCCTTGAGTACATGTTTTAATCTGCAATTGATGAGGAAATATGGATATCACGAAAACATAATAACAATAATAATAATCAGGGAAGTATCCCAGGAGAAAAGTCTGACATGCTTGAGAACAATGAGCTTATGTACATTGATTTGAATGAAAAAGCAGAGAGGGGATGATACAATAAACATGGGAAATAGTAGTTCAAGAGAAGTTGCCAGAAATCAGATTCTAGGAGAAATAGAAACTTTGATCGTTGTTTTGCTACACAAGCAGTTGATCTAAGTGCAAAGATATGAAAGCTAATGGTGAAAATTGGTGTGCTTTCAGCTGCAAATTGGTGAAATTAGTGGATTTTTCTTCCCTTCCAACTATAAATCAAGATTTTCAGCAATGATAAACTTTCATGAGGATTTGTCTACTTAAAACCAGGTGCACAATGACCACAAGAATAACTTCTAGAACAACAGAAGAGAAGACTACATATAGTTCATGCTTGCCCACCTCCTTTTCAGCAACATCAGTTACAAAATCTGAAGCTCTTGAATTGCGATGATTATGTTGAGAACTCCATGGAACTACCAGCATCATTTTCCTAAGACTACGGGATCTTGATCGACCTGAAATCTACAATATCACCAACAAAATGAAAATGACAAAGCCAACATAGACATTGATACATTAATGAAATTCATATTGAATATGCATCCAATACTCACAACAGAGACAGGGCTATGTGATGGATCAGATAAATGAGGTGGGAGATAATCCGGCAGGACAGACTTCACTATCCTACCTCTCCCTTTGATCTCCTTCTTACTTATCTTTCCCGGTATATCAACAATCCTATGTGATGAAGGGATCTTGTTTGTCTCCCACAAAGCGCTGGCAAGCTTCCGAGCAGACACTGAGCCTTGTTGCGCTCCTATACCAACAATGTTCAATGGTTGGTTTGGAGATGACTCAAAGAAGCTCGCCTTTTTTGAAGAAGGTGGTGATCCTACATTCCTCCTGGGGATCAATATTGCCTTCTTAAATTTATAGTTTTGCAACACTGAAGACGCTGAAGATGATGAAGAGCATCCCCTCTTACGGATCTTGCAAGCTCCATCAATGAATACGTCAGAGCTTTTGTTGTGCCTTGGCATTGTGATTTCCACTTTGTGAACACTCTAGCAAGAAGAAAAGACAAGATTTTTGGTAAATTGATAGATTTCTAAAGTTCATGATCTCTAAATAGAACTAGAATTAACAAGGAGGAAGCACTAGCAAGATGATGCATTCTTTAATGGAAAAACAAAAAGGGAAAAAAGAAACTCTAGCTCTGAGACATAGTAGAGGAATCCAAGGAAGAAAAAGCACAAACCAGCCGATAGGGTTGCTCCAAGAGACCCAAAGATGGAAACTTTTCGTGAAATTCCTCTCCCAAATACTCAAATGATTGTGAGTCCAATCATCTGATTCAGGAAAACAAACTCTAAACCTCAAAAATTCAACTTTTCACAGGATTCCAGCATAGCAGGGAAAAATATAGAAAAGAAAAACAGAAGATGATCAAAGGATGCTCATAAGAGACCAACAAAGAGAACACCACCAGGGGGTCCAACCATCTCTGAATAGCAAAAAGCTTGGAATAAGAACCGAAACCCCGGAAACTCAGCAGAAGACATTGAAGATAAAAACAATACGAAGACGTATAAAAATCAAAACTTTAAGAAAAGGAGTTCCTGGTTTCCATTGAAAAGACATCAAAAACTCGGATACCAAGGTCCATCTCGGGACACCATCAATCAAAAAAAGGAGTAGGAAACCAAGCCTTCATCCGAGATCGCCATTAGCTCGTCCATCACTATATATATATATATAATCTTGGGGAATCTCGCGGGCATGAAAGCGGAGAGCGAGCGAGAGGGATGATGGCGAGCATGTCTCTCTCTTTTGAATTCTGGCAGTGGGACCCGGCCTAGACCGAATGAGTGGCTCAATTGAACCGGTTCTCAAGCCCCGTTTTGGTCTAGGCCTTATATTAGTTTTTTATTATTTGTTATTTATAAGTGAAGTTAAACAGTAAACTATATAGCTTTGTTTTATTTTAAATCTATTTCTCCATTGTAAATATTTAATAATTGGATTGATTCAAGGTTCATATTCAATGCACCAAAGAAAAGATATCTCCATGACCAATACCCATCAGGACTGAAAGAGGAATCTGGCGCATGCACAAGTCCAGCAAGATCAATTTGGACAAGCATGGAAGGATCTGTTCTTTTCATATGTTAATTGAAAATTAAATAGGAAAAATCACACCTACCAAATAAAACACAATTCGTCAGAAAGAAATTGCTGCTTGAACAAGGCCAAAATATCAATTATAGGTTCTTATTTGGTTTATTGAAGAGGGAGAGAGTATCCAGTATTATGGAGCTTAATTAAGAAAAAAGAGCCTGGAAATCAAACAGAAATGGGAAACAAGATCGGGCAATATATCAAAAATGTGATATGTTTCCTGTTTAAAACGGGCCATGCGCTAATTATTGGCTGGATAATGTGGGTGTGATACACTGTTTGTATAGCCGTAATTAATTCATAAGAAAACAAATAAAAACCGGACAGATCAAGACTGAGTCACAGCCTCTCTTTATATGGCTATAAATAAAGAGACAAGCATAACATCAATTGGTCACAAACAATAAATTACTGAAATCACAACTCCAGTTGCTAGCACGCGTGAAAGTGGCCTTGTTAAGTTCAATATTAAGGCAGGACAAAAACAATTTCTATTTTCAGGCTGCTAAAATGTCAACAGATAAAAAGATATGATGAAAAAGGTTTCTGGAGATGGATGGTTCACGGCCAGGCAAAATAAAAAACTCTCAAAATCCTTGGAAATAAGAATACAGACCAGACTCAAAAACTATCAACCCTTGTCTACACTATGTCTCACGCCGGGGCCTCCGGGGGCGTGCTGCCGCTCCATCTTCCTTCTCTTCTTTCTCGGTTTCTTCCTTTCCTTCACTGCTCTCTGGAGCATCTACCGTCTTGGTTTCAGAAGGCGGGTTAGCAGGTGCCTGCAGGTAAAGTTACACACCAAGCTGTAAAATACAATTGCTTTCGAGCTGAATGACTACGTGAGATCTGGGCATAGCATTGTACAACTCACCACTGCCCGTTTCCCCCCGAAGAGAATCTTGAAGATGATTGTCAAGAACACCACCACAATGGATACCAGGATTCCGATGGTCAGGTTTGGCTGTTTTTCTCCTTTCTCAAGGACATCCTGTGAAATGCAGGGTTGAGAAGTGAGGATGGAAAGAAAGGGCAATTTTTTAAAAGGGTTGCTTCTAGTGAAAGATGTAAATTATGAACAAATAATTCTTGCCGTTCCTTAGAAAAGAAGAAAAATTTAGCAGGCTTGAAAGCACAAGGAAAGTTCTATTAAGGGAACAAGGATGCAGCTATATAAGCAGGCATGTTTGAACTAATACTCACAATGATCTTGATCTTGTATGCTTCCAAGAAAGGAATGTTGGCAACTTTGTAAAGAACATCAAATACCTTCTTCTGCAATCAACAATACAATGTTAAGGTCAAGATTTCCACTATTTGCAAGTAGATATAGTTAGCTAGCTTTAACGGATAAAATAATTACAAGAAGGCATTACCTGAAAGCTTGAAAGTCCATCTGAACCAGAAGCTGCATCATCAGCCTTCTGCTTTTCCTTTTCACTGGTGTATTTTGGCTTCCACTTTTCATCCCTGTAAGACTCAGCCTTCTTCTCATCACTAGCTATCAAAATATTGTCAAACAAAATGCCATCCTGCATGGTCCAGATCTCAATGCCAATAGCAGCGATAGGCTCAAAATCAGGTTTGTCAAGTTCAAAATAGTCAGGGTTAGGTATCTGCTGTGGTTTCCAGATGCCTTTGTAGCTTGGGTTGTCAATCATAGGTGCATACCACTTCCCCTTGTAGGCCGGATTCCTCTTTGTTGGCCTCTTCCACTCACCACAGCCAGGTGCTTCCTCACACTTAGGGTTGTCAATTTTAGGAGCCTCCCATTCCCCATCCTCGTCATCATCCCAATCTTCCGGTTTTGTGGCTTCAGGATCATCAATATCCTCAGGCTCATCATCCAACCATCCCTCAGGTTTGACAGCATCCTCATCTTCAATTTCCATGGGAGCATCTTCATCCCAATCCTCAGGCTTCACTGCATCAGGGTCAGGAATTTTAGCTCTCTCATCCCAATCCTCAGGCTTCTTATCATCTGGATCAGGAATGGTTTCCGGTGGGATAAGTGCTGGCTCAAAGTCATCAGCTGACAAGAAGTTTGCTTTCTTCTTCTCCTCCCCATCAATCAAAATTTGCAACTCATTGTTAGGTTTCAAAATAGCTGTGTAGACATGAGTCAGCTTGTCAGATGGGACAGATGGTGGATACTTAAGATGATGCTCAACAAATTTCCCAGTCTTTGGATTCTTGTGATTGAGGATGAAATGAACCTTGTTCGTGGACCCACATTTATCAGGACCAAACATGATCGAGTAGGGGGACTCATTATCAAACTCCTTAGGTACCCATCCAGCATCCTGAGGTCGGAGATACTTAATGTATGCCCCTCCACATTCAAGACCATTCTGGAGTCGTGTTTCAAACTGTAGAACAATGGTTCCATCCTTAAGCTTTACTGGCTCATCTAATTCTTTTACAATAGCGTACTTCCTGGCCTTATCACTCACAAGAAGGCCATAATCTTCATGCCCCTCGCTCTTAGAGTGCTTCCAGATACCTAAACAAAATGGTCAGGCAGTATTTGTGTCAAAAATAGATAACAGAGATTATCAGCCTAAGCAATAATTATGCACATAGAAACACACACACACAAACACACAAAGACACAATTAGCTGACGCCTTAATCAACCTCAGAGCATGTTTGCAAGAATCCTGAAATGAGACTGGTAGAGAATTTTGACAATTTCACTGGGTTTTTTTTTGGAAAAAAAAAATCAAAATGTAGCAGTGTCCCTTTTAGATATAGGAATAGCAGTTTGGTTCTTCACATCATGAAAATGGAAACTACAATTGTAATTTAAAAAATATATATACAGCATCTTCACATGATGTAAACCAAAGGAAGGAGACGAGTCAAGAATCCAATTCGGTGCTCCAATACAAACTTAAGGAAATCAACCAGGGACAAGTTTGTGTTCATCCTATCTTTTCATATGAAATCCAATGTAACCAAACTAATAGAATTTCATGTCTGATTTTTGTTTTCTAAATTAGAAAAGGGCCCATGCAACCAAATAACTTGCATTTAAAACTTTGATGGAAACAATCACATGGTGGAAGGTAAATGCATAATTTGTCAAAAAAAATTGTAAAAAAAAAGCAAGAAAGTGAGATGAAAATATGATTTAAGATATAGTTTCAGTACCCAACTGGGTATACGCTGTTCCATGATGTAATGAAATCCATCTAATTTCAACAGTGAATGAGTACTCAATCCTATAATAAATCCTTTGGGAACCATAATCGACACAATGATGCATAGAAAGATTTCTTAGCACCAACCAAAAAACTTTGTTCCAAACCAGTAGAGCAAAAAATCATCAAACAATCTGTATAGTAACAACACTGATAAATGGAACAGTTATTAAGAGAAAGCATAGTCTGCAAGTGCATGCACGTTACAAAAATCACTAAAATTCAGACATGTAACTTCATCTTTCTAATAATATTCAAGATATGGGAGAACCAAACAGGCCGAATTATCATTTCTATGGAACTTCAGATTATTTCATGGACGAACATTACTTTGCATTCAAAAATAACTTCAAGCAAATCAAACAATATGACCACCAGAACAACAACAAACGTTTCTTATTGCACAACTACCGCTAACACACTCCGCACTTGCTTATTTGTCATCTCATTACTAATTTCGAAGACCAATCACTCAAATAGTAAAGCACACAAGCAATTTTTAAACAAATCATCAGATTCCAGATCAAGCAACAAACTTGATTTATAGCAATGACCACTATGATCTGAACAGAAGATTCTCATACAAAAACAAGAAATTCCCATTTTTCAACTTCAAATCAAGAGTCTAACGAGTTCGTCTATGAGATCTGGAAGCAATACCTTGGTAATCATCCTTGTTAGACACGATCCACCGCCCTTCGAAAGACTCATCAAACGACTCATAAAACAACTGAAAAAACACCAAAGAAAACTAAACTCAGTACAATCATGGTGAAAAATCAAAACAAAGATCAAACCCACGGAAAGAGAAAGAGAACTACCGGATCCGAAGCGTGTAGTTGAAATGCGAGGCAAGCGATCAGTACCAGAGCAAGTAGCGGGGCAATCCGCCTGCCTCCCATCATCGCGAGACAAAAACCCTAACCCTAGCTCGAGATCTGAGAGAACCCGAGACGTAGTGAAAGAACAAAGCGAGAGAGAGAAAAAGAAGAGAAAGACGCAGTAAAACAGAGAAATGAACGGCTGAGATCGAAAGATGAGGAACAATGGCACCCTTTCCGAAGAAATACAGGGCCGATGGTAATATAAAGGCCATTCGCGCGTCATTCTGGCCAATAATATCATAGTCCACGTTGAACGAACCAATGAAAAACTGCCACGTCATACCAAGCGAAACGGTCCCTCCTAAGTTTGCTGACTAGGATAGAAGGACTGATCCGGTGCAACGTGCATTGTATAAAATCACATTCAAAGACCATTGGCTGAGTGGCAGCTGGCAAAATAATGAGCCAGAGGGATATTATTGGACACGTGTTTTCTATTGGTGTGTTTTGCAAAAGCTTTTAATAATAATATCTAAATATTAATAACTTTATCTTTTTAATCTTGTACTAATTAGAATTTATTAATTAATATGACTCAATTAACATAGTAAAAAGATTAAAAAAATATATTATTTAAAATAGAGAAAATTTAAAAAGTAAATTAAAAAATAAAAGTAGAGAAACTGAACACAAAATTATACTTTAATAAAATTGATAAATGGAGCGTACATAACTAAGACAATCACTCAAACACACATTGCAACCAGAGAATTTGATAAAGAATAATACACATCTGTTGATGAAGACAAAAGAACAACATATATGGTTCATAAAAAGCAATGAGATAGTTAATTGCCATTTAATTAAAATTAGCTATGGCCGTTGCTCTCTGGATCCTTTTCATTGTGGCCAATTCCTTCATCTTTTTCTTGTTCCTCTAACAATGGCTTCTCTTCCTTGCTCTTTCCCCAGAGGACACAGTAGAGACCCACAACAAGGAGAACAGCTCCAATAACACTACAACAGTATAACAACACAAGCAAAGTTCATCTAATTAAACAAAAACAAAAAATAAAATAAATAAATAAATAAATACTATTTCTGGTTGATGTAATTAATCTATAATATTCAATGTTACTTTTGATAATATATAATAGCATTGGCATGCGAATTACCTTCCCCAGTGAAGTGTCTCCTTCCAAACAATGGCGGAAAAGATAGCTGTGGCAAGTAGTGCCATTGGAGTGAAGGCTGATGTGAAAACAGGACCCTTCTTATCCACACACCAAGTGATCAGCCAGAAGGATATGCCAGTGGCCAATCCCTGTTTTTCATTTGAGCATCATCATATACCCATGCATCACTATACCTATATTATATATATATATATATATGATTTTGTGAATGTAAAGAACTTACACAATAGACAGCAGCAAGAAGAGGGATATTCAATTTGAGTTTCCATGAAGATGGACTTCTCTCAAAGATGACAGCAATTACAGCGGTCTGCATGGCGCTGCACAAGCATTGAACGAAAGTGAGACGAAGCTCAGCCGGGTAGCTTTTAACTAGAGGACCCTGAAAAAGCAACATGAGTTTACATGCTATATATGTTAGAAAGTGTTTCACAAGATATTGAAACATTTTAAGGTTTATTAATATTATTAATTAATTGATTGACCTGTAAGATGAGCCATGTAGACCAACAAGTATGAGCTACTAGCATGATGAGGCAACCTTTCACCCAGTTAGCTTTGGAGATGCTATTCTGTAGAGATGATGATGCTTCTTGTGCTAGTTGGTGTTCATTTATGAACTTCACTGCAGGACCTTTATAGAGAGAAAATATGAATGCACCTGCAAGGGAGACAGAAGATCCTGCCAACTTTGCTGCTCCATAGAGTTTTTTCTTTTTTGAAAGCTTTTCAACCCTAAGACCATGCATGTTTAATTTAATTTTCTGATCATGATCAAGAGGATTAATGAATATATATATATATATATATTTTGTATCTAATTAGTGATCACCTTGAGAGAAGAGCTAGTACAAGAGTGATGGAGGGAATGGCATTTGTGCTAGCTGATGCAAAGGTTGCAGATGTGTATCTGAGTGAAATGGTGTACAAGAAGGAACTCAAGGTGTCCCTGCATGCAGAGAACATGTATTTCATTCAATCATTCATTAACTTTGTAAAAGCAACCTGAAAAGCATATTAGATTTCTTTTATTTTATTTACTTTTTCATTGATTGCTTCTTAGATATATAGCAAATGCTAACCGAGCTGTTCAGCAACAAGTGGACGTGGAAAGATGCATGACAAGCCACCAAACCTTGCACTTATAATTAATCACGTAACTAATAAGATCATGATATATGGCAAGAAAGAGGGATCCTATAAGTCCTCCATTATATGTACAAGTTCAGCAGTCTGATGCATCTGCTTTTATAGACAAGCAAACCTCTAATTCTAATTGCAATGGTATAATCAATAGGAATAATAAAGCAACAAGTGCTCCACTTCTACAATATGATAGAATAAACTTGCTAGTGGTAACAAGCATCAAGAGAACATGCATGTTATTTTTTCCCCAACACCGGCAACCATGAAAACAACCAAAAGTGTTGCAAGAATTCTCATAAAAGAAATAATAATTAATTAATGCAAACATGAATATAATTAACTCTATGAAAAAACAGTGAAGAAAGGGATTTGCAAGAACTTGCCCACAGAAAGCAGTGAAGAAGATCCTCATCATAGGCAAACGAGGAAGGCCTTTGTTCCTAGAAAATAAAGAGGCGTTTTAATGATTTAATATAAAGGAGGAGAAAGGCATGCATGAAGAGGAGTGAAGAAATTAAGTACCTTTCAAAGAAAAGGATGAAGGGAGCCAGGAAAAGAGTAGCAAAAACTTCACGGTAGAACACAAAGATATAAGGATTCATGCCTCCACCAACAGCTGCTTTTGTGAACAAGGCCATGCCTGCAAATATTAACTGCGTTAGCACCATGGCTAGGTATGGCATGCATGTCCTTTGGCTATCCATGACAAAGGAGCGACCTTCGCTGCCTAATTATTGAAAGACTGAATTGAGACTCATATATATATATATATATATATGTATAGAGAAAGAGAGAGAGAGAGAGAGAGAGAGAGAGAGAGAGAGGGAGCGAGAGAGACACGAAAGCTTTATAGTTGTGCTATTCCAAAAAAGAAAAACACTTCTCCCTAGCTAAAAAAGTTTAACCATTGTCAAGAGAAATGTAGAAGCAAACACTACAAAAATCAGCTGAATTAGAAAAGGTTAAAAAACGAATTTGAAATTTGTTTTTGAAATATAAATGGAACCCACATTTGTTCTTAATTTACAAACACAATTTTCATTCCTTCTTCGTATGTTTCTATTTTAAAAATTAATTCCAAATCAGTTTGCAAATAGAAAACGGATTTGTATAATCCTTTTATAAATTAATATTTTATTACAAAAATATTTTATTTTAAAATGATTTAGAAAAAAAATAAGTAACAATGGAGGATGCATTATTAATCAAGTTGTTCGGGATGGGCAACTGCTCTATTCTGAGCGGATCATTGGTTCAATAGTCACTGGCCCATGTATATCTGCCTAGATGTTTTCAATGCTTCCCAACAACCTTGAGGTGCAGCAAGAGAGCTAGCACATCTACTAACCATGCACCTTTTGATGTTGGATCCATATGCCAATGAATACTACTCAAAGCTCCTTATGCATATTGTTGAAGATAGATATTTGAAGTGGTGGTGGCTCATTTCGAATGTCAAGTTCATTGTTAAATCCTTTTATCATTTTTTGAACGGCAAGGGTCTCCGGTGCTAGATGACACGTCACATCTAAAAGTTAATTTGCCCAAAAAAGATCAACTTTTTTAATTAGCTAACTTGAAAAATTAAAATTTTTACTCTCGAAACTTTGGCCAAGAGAAGGTGTAACATTTTGTCAATTACAACATGTATCATGTGTCACTTGGAGGGAGAAACTATACACCATCTATTTCTTTATTGTGATTTTGCAAAACATCTAGGACTATTTTGGGCGCCTTCTTCAGTTTCAAACTGTTCCTTCTTTTTTTCAAGAAGTGTGATCTTCATGCAGATTTGCTCTGCGACCTTCTGTGCGGGAATTCGGGGATTCGCACATTCGAGCAATCACTTGGAATATTTGGTGAGACCCAAATGCACATATCTTTAATGATAAATTTCTACATCTGTCTTCAATTGTCTTAAAAATTATTCATATGATTCTTTTGTGATTCTCCGCAGCATCAAAAGGAAAAAAGGTAAAGCAAGAGGATTAAATTGTGATGTCCAACTTAGTATGGACTTTATAGGGTCCTGTTCAATGTCTGTCGGAGTAAGTGACACTGACGATGAGGTCTCCACCCAAGACACATGCTAGTGTTTCTCTCAAAGTTTGTTTTGTCACTTGGTTTTCCAAAGGTTTCTTTTCTTGTCATTATTGTAAGTTGGTTCACCCCTACTGTATTCTTGATCCACTCTATTTTCCTATAGTATTTTATCGCTTTTTTTGTCTTATTTTCTCTTTTGTTATCATGTACTCTCTATTTCTGTGTTATGTTGTTTAGCTATGTTTAGGGCATACGTCTCTCTCTCTCTCTCTCTCTCTCTCTCTCTCTCTCTCTCTCTCTCTATATATATATATATATATATACAAAAAATATTTAAAAAATACAGTATATACATACATATTTAAAAAATTCAAATAACTTTTTAAAAATATATACAATACATATTTCAATATGTATAGAAATATTTTAAAAAAACATATATTTTCAAAATAAATAACTATATACAATACATATTTAAAAAATATATTATATAGATACTTCTTTATAGGATTAGGATTTAATGAATATTAGATCAATATTTTCAAAACTTGATTATAATTTTTTTAAGAAAAAAATTATATCTTGGAATAAATTTAAGTAATTATAAATTTTCATAATTATAGTTTATTTAGAAAATTTATTAAAAACCTTAAATCTTTAAACAATAATAATAACAACAACAACAGTTTACATATTATAGGTATATGTTATGATTTTATTAATCCGTTCTTTTTACATTAAAATTATTTGTAAATTTTATAAATAACTTAAATATATAAACATGTATAATAAGTATATAAATTTTGTACATATATTAACTCTTTTTAGATAGAATGAATTTAAAAAAAAAATAATTTAAAACATGTATAACTCAAAATTAAGTAGAAATGAATGTAAGCCCTTTCTTTATATTTTAAAGTATATATATATATAATAAAATTGGAAATGGATTTCAAATCCTTTTCTAAAATTAAAAACAAAATTCAAATCAGTTGCTAAAATTAGAAACGGATTTGAATTTTGTTTCAAATTTTCTATAAAATATTTGATTTTTAAAATTATTTAGAAAATTCAATAAAAACCTTAAATCTTTAAATTTTTACATTAAAACTATTTGTAAATTTTATAAGTAACTTAAAAATATAACAGGTATAATAAGTTTTTTTTAAAATTAAATATATAAATTTTATAAATATATTAACTTTTTTAAATAGAATGAATTTTTAAAAAAAATCAAATAATTATAATTCAAAATTAAATAGAATTGAATTTTAAACCAAATCCTTATATTTTTAAGTATTATATTTTAAATGAAAATTTATGTAGTTACACGTAAACACACAATGTTAAATAAAAAATATACTTAATAGACAGGAAGTAAATTTCATAAGCGGCACAAAATTGGATTTAAAAAAAAATAAACTGATGCAGAGATTAAAAAATAAGTAAAATGAAAAAAGAGAGACTGCAGAGAAAATTGAAATATCAGGACTGCATAAGATATTTGAAAATTGTAAGGACTAATAAATAATTTGTGTTTAATGAGATTATATTATTGAGTTCTTGAAAATAAATTATTATTTTATTATTTTTATTATGCATGGGAAATTAAAAATAGATTAGAAATAAATTAATCTGGTTTAAAATGAATTGGAAACTGATCTATTGATTTTTTAATAGAAAAAAACATATTCAAAAAAAAAAAATTCCATTCTACTTGATTTCTAATTTCTAAAATTCTACTATGATTTTTGTCTGTTTCCATTTTTAGAATTTAGCAACTAATTTATAATTTCTAAAATTCTAATATGATTTTTGTTTGTCTCAATTTTGAGAATTTAGCAACGAACTCAATTATGTTACTACTTCGTTTCCAATTTTAAAAACATATCATCACTTTATTTCTAATCAATTACATATTAAAAACAAAAAAAAAATGTTTTTAAATTATAGTTTTCATGTAGCGAAAGAGGAGCATTCACTGTATATCACTTCACAGTTCACTTACATAGGTTAAAAGAAAATCTTCACTTAGGTTATTAATTGTTTAAATTAACAGATAAATATTTCTTTTGTCTGAGAATTAATGAGGACAAACCATTTTGAATGTGGGAAGCAAGACTTAAAGAAATTTTCATAAACAATCTAGGGAGTACCTTGAAAAAAACTTTTTTATGATAGTATTTATTTTAAATTTATTACTGATATATATTAACAATTTTTATTCAATTTTAGATCCAATAGAATCAATATGGGCTAGTCAGCCTTGGTGTCAAGGGGAACCTATGCCCCTAATCTTTGGAGAAGCTACTTGTCCGTGATATATCTCTTGGGGCATTTGAACTGAGCGCAACAATCGTGTTTTTAACTATATAACTTTAGATTTTTCTACCCTAATATGTAAAAAAAATTAATCATATATTTCTCTTTTGGATTTATGCAGCTTCGGATTTGATCAAACTCTTCGTTGAAAAGGACAACTCCAAAATTAAAAAGAGTCTCACCGACACAAGATTCTTACCTCCTAGCCTTGGTGCCCAACCTCCTTCGGCTAGCGATCACAACAACTCTCTCATTTAAAGGCATTTCGATGTGACATCCCCCCTAGGACCAGGATAGACCTCCCCTTATTTTTTGTCTTTTTTTGTTGTTGTCTTCTATCTTTTAGGCCGGTCCACCGCTGGTGACTTGCCTTTGCTTCCCCTCTGTCTTTTTTCTCCTATATTTTATTTTTTTTATCCGCTTCTATCTACCTTTATACGTCCCCTTATTTGCAATGAAACGTGATTTATCTACTTTATAAAAAAAAAAATCCAATAACTCTCATTTTTGTGAATTGGAGCCTGCCTTTTCAAAGCTCTATGATTTACTTTTAATATTTTCTGCTTGTGTTATGATTGTCTGTCATTCAACTTAGTTTGAATGATTGTTTATTTACCCATTTTAATTATTAAAATAAATACATAAATAAACATTAAATGTTAAAACAACAAAGTATTTCATTTATTCATTCATTGATTATAATCTCTTTTGAATGATTATAATGGAAGCTGACAAGGAAAATTTTCCCTGTGCGAGTTTCTCACCTTTACTGTCCTTCACCTTTCTCATAAATACAAAAAAAAAAAAAGATAGATAGATAGATCACAATTTATTTTGAAATGAGCAAAATAGTACAAAAGATCCTTGAAAAGTTAATGGAGTGAAATGTTGATAAAAAAAATAATAATAAAATAAGAATGCATTCTTATTATATAATTGAATATTATCGTTTTCTAAAGATGTGAGATATATATAGTCCATAAGATACCTTCTAGAGTGATATCACTCTTGCACTTGGAAGTCACCAAAGGTTATTTTTTAGAACAATTTCAAATTAAACTAATTTCAGTTACACTAACGATGAACGATAAGCCTACAACTTGGTCTTTAAGGATGATATGTGTATATATATATATACAACCATTTCACGCTTACAAAAAAATATATATTTAATATGGAGGACCCATCATCTAAAAATATTTTTAGAATATTTCAAATCAATGGACATCCACAGTACCTTTTGAATCATCATCTAATGGCTAAAATCTATTTATAAACAATATTAAAACAATACCAAACAATGTTATATAATAATCATAAATAATAAATTTATACATTATCTATATAAATAATAGTCATTGAATAATCATCCAATGGCTATAAACAAAATAGTTATCTACCCACTCTTCTTACACAGATGACTTTATACAACCACTTTTGGGGCTACATGCAACAAGGAAAACAACCCAAACAGTGACAACATTCTTACTCTTGATAGAACATACACATAAGAAAGATTACAAAGAAAATCAATTTGAGTGAAACATGAGGCCCATCTGACTAAGTACTGGGCTTTAAAGGCCCAATAATCCAAAAGGACATGGGCCTTATGTAAGTACGAAAGAAAAGGGCCATTCAAAGATGTGGGGGCCAGCGACTAAAAGAAAGACTGCAAAGCAGGGCCCACCGGAACCAGGCCCGGCAATTGAGGCATGTGGCGTCCTTGGTCCCTTTCAAATCAAAGTGGGTGTTCAACTCAACGCGATTTGACCTCTATTTTGTCCTTTTCCAAACAAGTCCCCACATTATTATTAACATGCGTTGCTTTGCACTGCTCGCTCGTGTATACCATCCCATCCCATCTCATCTCATCCACCAATGTACCTAATTTATATATATATATAAACCTTATAAATATTATAAATAATCTTCACTCCTTTACATTATGAGCTGGAAGCTGACACCATTGCCTAGCCAAACACAACCAAGCATTGACCACAGTCAAACCAATGAAAAAAAAATACAGATATCATAACTCATTCAAACAGACCATTAAATTAAAACAGAAGAAAAGAAACCATGTCCTTTTAGATAAGTCTCAATCTTTTATACCACTGTAAATGATCTCTCTCTTATATTACAACCTTTTTAACTCAAAACTAAAAAAAAAAAAAAACTAAGGTCTGAATCCATTAATGAAGTTCTTTTTCTACAACTGATCAGAAGAAGAAGAAGTAATTATAGTGTTGTCTTTGGACTTGATGGTCTTCTTCTTCCTTCTCTTGATACCACCAAAGGCTTTGAGAGCTCTGACACCTCTCTTCCTATCAGACTCTCTAATGGTCTCAAGCTTTGGTCTCCACTGTCTGGATTTACATCTCACAAGCTGCTTATAATCCTTCTCAAGCTCTTGAGTAGTACAAACTCTCCTAAGTCTTCTCTCCTCCTCCTCCTCCTCCGCCACCTTCTCCAAGAACTCATCAGAAACCCGGACTTGCAACGTACCCGAATCCGTTTTCTTAATATCAAAAGGCCTTATCGGAGCCTTACGGTTCGGGTTTGAACCCGCTAAAGAAGAAGCAAGAGTGACGAAGGAGAGAACGGAGTGGAAGAAGGAAGCAGGAAGGAGAAGGTAGCTGTGGCCAGGCTGGAGACGGTCGCCGGCGGCGAGGGCAGGGACCCGTTGGCCGATGAAGAAGGTATCGGATCTGCAGACTAAGTGGAGTGGGTGCTCCCGCATTAGCTCCGCTGCACAAACGGATCTGTCGTAGATCCGAACCCGACCGTCGGATCCGATAAGACGGACGATGCGGGTCGGACCGGGTGTTGGTCCGTCCCGGCATGCTGCGCCGGCCACGTGGAAGCACCAGGGGATCATTTGGAGCGTTAGTGATTTAATACCCATTTATATATATTTTTTTTCATATATATATATATATATATATAAAGAAGAGAAAGGAAGAAGGAGTGGAAGAGAGAAAAGAGAGAAAGAGAGCGTGTGGTTGGTGGAGAAATGAGATTAGAGTGGGAGAAAGGGCGTGTGGGTGGTGTATTTATACTCAATCAAGGTTGGGTGGGGTTTGAAAAGAGGAACATGGCTTTGTTTACATTTTAGTATTTCATTTTATTTTGTTTTAAAATATGGATGGATTTCTTTTTGTGGGGGATGTATTTTTTTAAAATGAATTTTTAAATATTGACTGATATTTATAGAGGAATGGTTGAAAAAAATTATTGGAAAAAATAAAATAATAATTATCAAAACTCTATATTTATATCACATAAACAACCTTTTTTTTGTGTGTATATGTTTAATTTCATGGTGGTTTCTCCACGTATATTATATTATATTATATTAAATCACTACTTTATATTTTAACAGAAAAAATCGATTTTTTATAGCATAAACTTATTTGTATTTAAATTTATGAATAATATTAACAACCACAGCCGACCATAAGATATTCAAGCAGGTTGTATAAAGATTTAGCATATTAAAAAATTATATCATCTGTATTATTAAAAATTAGAAAATTATAACTCCATGCATGATTGACAGCAAACTTATTTCCATGACAACAACTAGGAAATAGCAACTATAATAATTCAAATATACTTTTCGTTTCAAGAGAATTATTAAAGCACTATATATATACTTAAAAAACCAAATAAACAAAACAAAATAAAGACAATTTACATTAATTATATTGAAGTAAACAGCAAGCATAAAATTCAAACAAGTAGAAGCATGCGCCAGACTTTCTCCTCTTTTGAATATATATATATATATACAAAAATATTAAGAGAAAAAAGAAGGTAGAAAACAAGGTTTGAATTAGAATTGGTATTGGAATTGGAATGTTGACACTTTGACTGAAAAAGAACTTTTTCAAAGAATTAGTATTTTAATGAAAAATGCTAACTAATATTTACTTTTAAAAGGTCATTGATGAGATGAATAAGATCCTAATGTTATTAGAGAGTTAGATGAGACATTGGTGTACCTTTTGGTTGGTTGGTTGGTTGGCTGGTCTTCACACGCTCTAATTCTTTTTTTTTTTTTTCTCTTTATTTATTACTGTTTTTGCACGTGCAATAGCTCTTTTCTCAATGCAAATAAGGGTTTGCATTCAAATCAATGGCTTTATTTATTAACTTTGTGGACAGTATTTGTTTGGGAAATTAAATTTTACAAGTATTCATGCACCGTATCATTCAAATTATTTATTATACAACTGTTCATCATTAATGTTTAAATCAAAATTGATCAAGATGCATGGTTCAACAATTTGAGTATTTTGTGATATTGTAAATTTTCTTTAGGTTTGGTTGTATTAATTTGTTAACTGAGAGTCATTTAGTATAGTTGTAAATTCTTTTTTTTAATTTTATATTTTGGAAACAAAATTAAGAAAACATATTTGACATATTATTTTTATTTTCAAAAATTTTAACAGCAATTCTTATGTTTAAAAAAAAAAAACAGAAAACAAGATTTTTATGTTTTCAAATTTTTTAAAACGTTTTCAAAACCCTTTCTCCCACCGTAAAACTCTTCCTCCTCTATTCTTTCTCTCTCTCTCTTCCTCTTTAATTTTTAATTCCTTTTATTTTATTATTTATATTTTTTCATATCAATTTTTTTTACAAATCACTACTAATAATTTAAAAAATATATTTTGAGAAAAATATTTATAAAAATTTATTATTTGGACTTGATATTTTACCAATTAATTTATATAGTATAAAAAAATATATTTTATAATGTATTAATGAAAATTATTGTTATACCCTTGATTTTTAAAAACTAGGATAAAACATATAATATATATACTTTTATTTTTTTAAAAAATCTGAAAATCAAATGGACCCAATTTTAATATATATATATATATATACATATTAAATTTTTTAAGACAAACTCCAAAATATTTTTTAGTTTCACATGGTATAATTTTTATGAGATATTTTTTACCCATAAAATACACGCTATGTTATTAATTTTATTTAATAGTACAATCAAATAAAATAATATTAAAAATAAAGTTTTATAAAAAAAATTAAAAAATATAAATTTGAAAAGATGATAAAAAAGCATATAATTATATAATATTTTTGTGCTAACCAAACTATTTGTGTTTTTATTTTTTAAAATACACAACAGTTAGTATAACCAAATATTTTTTTGTGTTTTAAAAAATTGAAAAAACAAAAAAAAACAAAAGCGAAACAAAAACAAAAAACGAAAAAATTGAAACAATCCCAAAGGACCCCTAAAATTAATAATTTTGGTTGAACTTTATATGAGAAAGAGATGGCCAATTAATGAGAGTAGCACAAAATGATTTTTTTCATAAACCAAAAAAAAAAAACTCATTATAATTTTTTTAATAAAATAAATTAATAATAATTTGTTTAAATAAATAATTGATCTGATGGAGAGTGTTGATAATGGATGTTATTATATATCAAGTGAATACACAATATAACCCAGGAGAGTGTTGATAATGGATGGTTTTTATAAATAGAATTGTAAAGACACCAAAATTTAAAATAAGAATAATAAAAACTCTAAACAATTAAATTTTAACATGCTCACTTGTGTTGAAATAAACATATGAATATGCAAGAATATATATATATATATATACATTATATATTTGTTAGTTTGATTTTAGTTAGCAAATAAAACTCAACCTCTGTCTCTCTTGTTGTATACTCTCAACCTTTGACTGGTTGAGAAATTAAAAATGAAAATTAAAAGAAAAAAAAAGAAAAAAGAAAAGATGTGTGACAGATGCATATCTTGGAGTTGGCAAAGTAAGAATAACATAAGTAAGACCCAGATGACCAACTTTATCCACCTGAACCGATGCACGAGGGTCTCCAACATCAAACCCTAAACCCACCTACCTTTCCAATTCTACCAATATTTTTTATTTATATTATATTATATTATATAATATATCTCTATATATATGTATATCATATTCCATTCCAAGCAATTAAGACCAAGTCCAACTTCTCCAGCCCCAAACTCATTGGACATGGTGTGCTTCTTCTTTCAAAGCCAAGACCAATATATTATCTTTTTCAAATCTCTTCTGTCTCTCTCTAGATATAATTATATAATTATATCTAGATTATATAATTATATAATTATATCTAGATTATATATAGAAAAGATAGGAACTAAGTCCAATGTGCATACAAAGGAATATCTCTTTTAACTCTTCTTCTCAAATACCAGAGTAATGGTCCCATAAGACGGTGACAACCATGACAAGTCTCAAGGTTTCATCTTCATCCATGCATTCATAATATATAAACAATGAGTGTTTATATGAACTATGAAGAAGGGAACTTGCTTCTATATATATATATATATATATATTTACATATAGTTCATAGAGATTTTAAATACCAAGGCAAGAATGCATTCCTTTGACCTGTATAAGTACAAAAGCATGCACACGAGAACTTGTCTTTTTTGGATATATACCATGTATGCCATTATGAGTCATAAACATAATTTAATGTACTTACCAACCCAAGATCTTCAAATTTTATGAGTTGAGATTTTTTTTTTTTTTTAATTTCACACTTCATGAAAATATAGCGATTTTTTTTAAAATTTTAAAGCAAAATATTCTATAAACGATATCATTAGATACTAAATATAAAACTGATTTTATTGAACAAACCATTCATTTTTTAATTAAAAAAAGTCAAAGAATATATACTTAAATTTAATACAAAAATAAGAATTATATATATATATATATATTAACCCAGTCAAATCAAGGAGAATGGTAAAAATTTCTAATATTTTTCATGGGGGCCGGCATGGACATACATTTACATTATATATATATATATATATATGGACTAAAGGCCACATCAATCTTTTCAAACACTTGTCCAAGTTGTACAGCAAGTAAACAAAAGGAGTGGGACTCTCTGCTGACTCTTCTCCACGAGCCCTTTTTCTTTTGTCTCCTTTTACTTTATTATTATTATTATTATTATTGTTTTTAATTTTTATTTTCTGTTTTCCATGTTCTTGTAGATTGAATGGGAAGGTATGTGTGTGGGGGGTCACCAATGCAAAAATGCCATGAATCATGATGATGCCTTAACTTTGAATCACTGGAGTCTGTGGGGGATACGGGATACCCTTTGACCACAAAAGAGCATCAATGAGAGGCTATCTCTCTCGGTCTCAGGCTTATTTCATGGCTCAAATGAAGAGAAAGAAACTTCTATTTTGGAAGGTGGCAACTTGGAAACATTGTAGGGAATACTTACCTAATTATGAAAACTTTAATATAAGCTTTTTTCTTTTAAAAATAAAGATGCCTCTCTCCCTTATTCAATCATGATCATCCTGTTAAAGATTAAGTATCTTGTTATACATCCATATGAAGACACAGAGAGATGGCTTACTGAAAAGGATGGATGACATGTTAATATGAACAGAATAACATATAATCTTTAAAATATCAAAGAAAAACTAATGACAAATCTTGTTTTATTGCTAGAAATACAAATCTAGTTTATTGTTGTTGAGGCTGAAACCTGCTATTTTGAATCCTTTCAAGTTACAGTTAAAAAATAAAGATATATCAACTCTGAGTGCAGTCTCTGTAGAGGCAAAGGTGACAGTAATTCAGGTCTGTAAAAAATTCTCTTTCAAGCTAGTAAGTGAAAGAGAGTATCAGTTTATCTGAATCAATTACCCACGGCCTCCAGCCTTCCTCGCCGTAAATGCAGGCTCTTCATCATCAGATAGAATATTGCCGTATTGCCAGATATTCAGCCTGTTTTTCTTTGCAGTGTCCTGCATGCAACTCCTGCAGGCTATGAAGAACTGCCCTTCTTTCCTCGGTGTCCTTGCCAGTCCTACCTGCATATTAAGAATAAAACCGAGAATCTAATCATATCAGAGAATGGATAATCATTTGTATAAAGCAAACAGCTTAATCAAATTTAGTGATGAGAATGAATATCATATTGAACAAACCGTTAGAAAGGCAGCATTTATTTTAGTTTCAGCTTCAATGTGAACCAATGACACAATTAGAATTGGTCCGGTTCATTGTCCTCTAACCTTTCCCCCAGATGTATCCCTATCCTCAACAATAGCCTTAAGGGTCCGTTTGGTTAGAGGAAATGGAAATATGGGGATGGGGATGGAGAAGGGGAAGGGGAAGGGGATGGGAATATAAATAGGAAAAGGGGATTGGGGATGGGAACAAAAGTAATGTTTGGTTGGAGGGGATGGGAATAGGAATAAGATAGAGAATAGGAGAAAATTTTAGTAAAATTACTTTTTTACACTTTAATATTTTAATTAAATAATATATCTTGTAAAAGAAACAATTATTATTAAATAGCTCCAATTTCTATAAAAAAATAAATGAGTTATTCATTTTCTAAATAAAATTTTAAATTTATACATTTTAATTGATGAATACGATTTAATTATTTTTATTTAAAAATAAATAAATGTTCAAATTTAATTATTTTTTTAAATCACTAAAAATATAAATAATTTTAATATTTTTAAAAAAATAAATACAATGTATAATATGTCATTTCTTAATTTTCATCCAATACGATGTAAATACAATATAAATATAATGTATAAATACAATGTAAATCATTAACATTTAAATAAATATAACATTATAAAGGGTAAAAAGGTAATTACATCATCAAGGCATGCTCAATCCCCCCAAAAATGAGGGGGATGAGCATGAAGGGGTTGAGGGGCATACAATCCCCCCTCAATCCCTTCCCATATCCCTAGGTGCATGCCCAAACATGGGCATGCACATGCCACAAGGATTGATCCCCAATCCTTGGGGATCAATCCTTGAATCCAAACATGCCCTAAATTCTTTTGAACTGGTTAGAGTACATTCACTCAAATATTCTATATGCAAGGCTGCACAGCTGGGCCAACCCAGATGCTGATGAGACTGATGGATCAAGAGGCTGTAAGCTGCTGCTATATGGAACCTCTTTATGGTTACAATAGTCGAAATAGAAGACCTTGAGCTTGTCCTTTGATGAATCTACACTTCCTCCTAGTGCATTGACGATCTACAATCATATTAATAAAATTTTTAACATCATGGCTAAAACATGGCACGATTATTGAACAAACATTACAAATGTCAGATAATGAGAATGAGTAATATACCATGGCTCTGTTCCATGAATTATCTAGACTGAATTGTGCCAGGACAATATAAGGAAACATACACAAACTATTTCAATGGTTTAGAGAGCACCTTGAGCACTTCCTTCGGTTTTTCTTCCGTTGCCAAACCATTAGGGACTTCATGTTCATCCACCTGATTCTCCCATATTTAACAATGAGAAGACATAGAGATGTTGTGGAAAAACAAATAGAAATATGCAAAAATAAAATGAAAATGCACAAGAACACAGGAATTTAACGTGGTTCGGCTTTCAATCAAGCCTACATCCACGGAGCAGCAAGAAAACCCTCTTAATTTTCAATGACGAGCAATACATACATACAAAGGGGGAAAAACAAGGAAAAGTTTCATATAACCCCCTAAGTTATTCCAAAATTGGCCAATGGGTTCACAAATAAGTAAAATGATAAATCAACCCATATAAAATAGTACAGGGTTGAAAATGCAAAACGAGTCATCCAACTTAAGCCCCAAATCAACAATCTCCACCTTGGCGAGATTTGCAAGCCACATCACAAATCATCTCATCATCGACATCCACCTTAGTATGAAATCTCACACCAATCTCACAAGTTCCTTGCTGCATCTCCAACAATTCAAACAATCACAATGTTGACCAAGTTCAAGCAATGATTGAACTTGGCACCACCAATGACCTTAGTCATCATATCAGCAGGATTATCCCTTGTATGAATTTTCTGAAGCAAAATAACCCCACCATTCACAATATCACGAACAAAATGAAAACGAACATCTATATGTTTAGTCCGAGCATGGTGAACCTGGTTCTTTGCTAAGTGAATAGCACTCTGGCTATCACTAAATACCTCCACCTGGTTTTGGTTAAACCCCAAGTCTGCAATCAGTCCATGTATCCAAATGGCCTCCTTCAAAGCTTATGTTGTTGCCATATACTCTGCTTCTGTAGTAGATAATGCTACAGTAGACTGCAATGTAGACTTCCAACTGATAGGCCCACTAGCCAAAGTAAACAAATACCCTGCAGTAGACCTCCTATTGTCCAGATCACCAGCAAAATCTGAATCCACATAGCCAATGAGAAATCTGTCATCATTCTCATGATTTCTCTCAAATTTTAGACCAACCTCCATAGTGTCTTTAATGTATCTCAATACCCACTTTGCAGCTTCCCAGTGTTTTTTTCCTGGATCATGCATATATCTACACACCATACTAACAGCCTGGGAAATATCAGGTCTTGTACATACCATAGCATACATAAGACATCCAATTAAACTAGCATAAGGTACCTTCTTCATATAATCTCTTTCGACATCAGATTTTGGGGATTGATCAGCACTCAATTTAAAATGAGGAGCAAGAAGGGTACTAACTGGTTTAGTGTGTTCATCCATGCCAAACCGCTGTACTATCTTCTTCAAGTTTTGGTTTTGACTCAGATGCACTGTGCCCTTTACTCTATCTCTACTAATCTCTATGCCCAATATCTTCTTGGCCTCTCCTAATTCCTTCATTTCAAATTCTGAGTTCAACTGGTTCTTCAACTTATCAACCTCAGCAATATTTCTTGCAGCAATTAACATGTCATCCACATATAACAATAAGTAAATGAAAGTCCCATCCAACAACTTCTTAAAGTAAACACAAGGATCATAAAGACTTCTTGTGAATTTCTGAACTTTCATAAATTGATCAAACCTCTTGTACCATTGCCTTGGAGACTGTTTCAAACCATATAATGACCTGTTCAACCTGCAAACCAAGTCTTCCTTGCCAACTGCCTTAAAACCTTCTGGTTGTGACATGTAAATCTCCTCTTCCAAGTCCCCATGCAGAAATGCAGTCTTCACATCAAATTGTACCAAATTCAAGTCAAACTGAGCAACCAAAGCCAAAAGAATCCGAATAGATGAATGCTTTACTACTGGAGAAAAAACTTCATTGTAGTCAAGTCCTTCTCTCTGTGCATAACCTTTGGCCACCAATCTTGCCTTGAACCTCACACTATCTTTTCCCTGAGTACCTTCCTTTTTTGCATACACCCATTTGCAACCAATCTCTTTTCTTCCCTTTGTAAGCTTCACAAGCTCCCAAGTGTTATTCTTCTGAAAAGATTGCATTTCTTCATCCATAGCCTTATTCCAATCCATTTTTTCTGAACTTCTAATGGCTTCTTTATAGGTGGTTGGAATGTCATCTTCTAAAACAGGCAACGCATAAGCAACCATGTCAGCAAATCGGGGTGGCTTTCTGATTTCTCTCCTTGTCCTAGTTGCAGCTATACTATTATCATGCTGCTGTTTAGGTTCATGCTGAGAACCTCCATCAATATTATCTGTAAAATCATTTGTAGGTGTAGGGCTTGCATTCATCTGAGAACTAGCTGCATTATGCTCAAACTCCACCTGTTGCACATTCCTGCTTTGCACAATTTTCTTACTAGGTTGTATTTCACTTTTGAGAAATCTGCCTTCATCAAATGTAACATCTCTGCTTAATATCAACTTCTTCAACTTTGGGCACCATAACTTGTATCCTTTGACACCACTGCAAAGACCCAAAAATACACCTTTCTTTGCTCTCGGATCAAGTTTACTTTCTGTGACATGAAAGTAAGCAGTACAACCAAAAATATGCAAAGAATCATAATCAGTAGCAGGTTTTCCAGTCCACACCTCATAAGGTGTTTTACCTTCAAGTGCAGCTGATGGTAATCTATTGATGAGGTGGCATGCATATGCAACTGCCTCTGCCCAAAACATCTTGCCCAAAGCAGCGTTGGATAACATACACCTCACCTTTTCCAACAAGGTCCTGTTCATCCTCTCTGCTACCCCATTTTGTTGTGGATTTCCCCTCACTGTGAAATGCCTCATAATACCTTCATCTTCACAAAATTTCTGGAAAGAATTAGACTTGTACTCACCTCCGTTGTCAGACCTCAAGCACTTTATTTTCCTTCCAGTCTGATTCTCAACCATTTTCTTCCAAACCAAAAAAGTGTTGAAAACCTCATCTTTAGTCTTCATTGTGTAGACCCAAACTCTTCTGGAAACGTCATCTACAAATGTAACAAACCAAAACTTTCCTCCTAAAGATGCAACCTGTGTTGGCCCCCAAACATCTGTATGCACATAATCAAGAATTCCTTCAGTCTGATGTACTGAGGTTCCAAATTTCACCTTGGTATGTTTTCCCAATTCACAATGCTCACAAAAATCAATCTTGCATGTCTTTGCACCCTTTAACAAGCCTTGCTTGACCAGCCCTTGTAGTGCCTTCTCACCAGCATGTCCAAGCCTCATATGCCACAACCTAGAAGCATCAGAAACACCTTCACTCTGCTTGGCAACAATCGTAGCAGCTCCACCTACAATTGTTTTTCCTTGTAGAAAATACAAATTCTTCTGTCTGGCTCCTCTCATCACAACCATAGCACCCTTGGACACTTTCAGCTTACCTACTTCCATTGTGACTTTGAAACCTCTAGATTCCAAAGCACCCAAAGATATCAGATTTTTCTCCAGATCTGGTACATACCAAACATTTGTCAACTCCCTGATAGTTCCATCATGAAGTTTCAAACAGATTGTGCCTACTCCTTTCTTTTCACATGCATAATCATTTCCCATGAGGACTGTCCCATTATCAGATAACTCCAAACTAGTAAAATGATCCTTATTCGGACACATATGGTATGAGCAACCAGAATCCATGATCCAACTATTTGAAATACCATCAGAAGTGGATACCAAAGCAAACTCAGAGTCATCATCCCCCTGGGCCACATTAGCATTCTCAGTTTTCTTCTCTTTTCCCTTCTCCTTTTGCTTCAATTTTGGACAGTCTTTCTTCCAATGACCTTTATTATGGCAGAATGAACACTCATCTTTTGCTGGAATTTTTCTACCATCTGCTGAAGTTCCTCTCAAAACTCCTCTAGACTTGGACCGAAACTTGTTCTTCTTATCTGATTGTCGTTGCTCTATTCGTCCCCTTACTGCTAATGCTTTTGAATTCTCAAACTGGGCCTGCTTATCTCTCCTACGAAACTCATTATTCATCAAAGCATCAGAAACATCCTTAAATGTTATTGAATCTTTACCATAAATTAATGTGGTGGCAAAATGATCAAACGAATTAGGTAATGAACTCAATAACAATAAGGCTTTATCTTCATCTTCAACTTCTTCATCCAGATTTAACAAATCAACAATCAATATATTGAAAGAGTGAATATGCTCCATCATTGGCGTACCTTCTTTGTATGAAAAACGGAAAACTTTCCTTTTCAAATACAAACGATTTTGAATGCTCTTCATCATGTATTTATCTTCTAGTGTCTGCCACAAATCTTTTGCCATAGTCTCTTTCATCACGAAATACTTCACCTCCTTTGCAAGACAGAGACGAATGGTGCCACACGCCAATCTATTCATCTTCACCCACTCATTCTGTTCCATATCATCCGGTTTATCTTCTAGGGTTACATCTAACCCTTGTTGCACAAGAACACCCACCACTTCACACTGCCACATTCCAAAATTCGTGTTCCCATCGAATTTTTCAATTTCAAATTTTGCATTTGAAACAGCCATCTGTGCTGTGCGAGATCCAATTGCTACCTGTATTCCAGATCCAGATCCGGGCATTCTCTCACAGGATCGAATCTCTCTCATACCACTTTGTTGTGGAAAAACAAATAGAAATATGCAAAAATAAAATGAAAATGCACAAGAACACAGGAATTTAACGTGGTTCGGCTTTCAATCAAGCCTACATCCACGGAGCAGCAAGAAAACCCTCTTAATTTTCAATGACGAGCAATACACACATACAAAGGGGAAAAAACAAGGAAAAGTTTCATATAACCCCCTAAGTTATTCCAAAATTGGCCAATGGGTTCACGAATAAGTAAAATGACAAATCAACCCATATAAAATAGTATAGGGTTGAAAATGCAAAACGAGTCATCCAACTTAAGCCCCAAATCAACAAGAGGTTCAATGCCAATTTGTGAGATGTTTTCAAGTATAATTGAATTCACAGCTGCAGCCTACTTTCAGTCTCTGTTGTTTTGTCGTTCCCTCAGCTTTAGCAAGGAGATGACAATCTGCAATCTTGTCAGAACCAAATGAGTTTTGAAGTTAATGTCGTAGCCACAGAAATACAAAAGCTCATTAGTAAAACTTTAGTTTCGCTATGAAGTTTTGTCCATGGATAGCTTTAGAATTGGTTGGTGCAGGTGCCGGTGCAGGTGCAAAATTTGACCACATTTTGACATGATTTTTCTTGGCTTGAAGTTCAGCATCCTTCAATTGTTTTATGACAGAACTATTCATCATATTTGCATTGCACTCCACTCCACATACTTTGCTAAACCATAGAGAGTACAGGGGAATCCATTACAACAAAAGAAAGAAAGCAAGATTTGTTTTTCATACTACCTTTGCCCATCCCTCTGAAACAACTAGCATTGCAACAATTTATCTACGAGAAATATTGAACCAAACTCACGGCCAGTGGATCAAACAGTATGATCTATATATGTTGAAGATCACCTCCTTTAAAATTGACAAGCAGAAATGAAGTTAGTAGGATTCTCAGATTAAAGAGCTATACACGAGTATTGCAATAATATGTGTAGGTGTCTGCCATTCAAAGTACAACCTTTCCTACGCCAAGCTTCCTAAAAAATTCTCTGCTTTCCCAGGCAAAGTGTTCATCAGGCACAACTCCAAAATCAATATACACATGCAAACACAAAAGCAAAACTAGTAATTTGTAAATGATTTAGGATCAGCCGCTCAGAGTAGACATTCACTATATTATTGCACTAGAACAGAGAGGTATGCCAAAAAAGAGTTAATAACAGCCAGAAGTCTCAAAGTCCTATAAGTCACATAAAAAAAATAAAAGATAAATTAAACAAATAACACAACGCATATGTCTCTGCTGCAGAAGAAACCCACAAACACAACATCTATTGATTTTGTTTCTTCTTTGAGGTTGAGAACTTCACCCGTGCATGCAAAGAGATTTTCTCCCTGCCATCAAATTCCGTTACCACTATAAGCCTTACTAGCCATCATGATGTGTAATGTATGAAAGTAAAATTCAATGAAGATACCTCACTTTGATTGATACATAGTGCAAGTCACAATGATGCCAGTTATAATTCATTGCAAATAAATGCAAACAGATCTTCTGAACGACTGCTTCTTCAAAGATAAATTTACCAGTCTAGGAGCAACTAAATAAGATACAGTTAGTGTTTTTTTCAGGCAGGAACTCTGATTTTGACACCCTCATTATCACTAAGTTATCCCCTGAAGGAACGGCTTTCACCTTCCCTTTCAGCCATCTTGGCGCCACTGGGACAGATGCCATGTTTGGCTGCTGCTGCAACCTGCCAACAATAAAACATCTTCCAGTCTTAGTAACATGACTCCAAACTTCCTACATTGGAAGACATTCTCTTTCGCTCAAATGCTGAAATAAGAAGTTGATTCAGCTATATAGGATCACAGCAAAGAACAACTAAACTCACTAAAGCAGTAACTATATAAATTCCAACCAACTGCAAGCAAGCAATCAAGTTAACTCAGCAACACAAAAACTCAAACATTAACTTCTGTGTCTTTTGATCGGCGAAGAAAAACACCCTTATTGTAGTGAAAAAGGAACACTACTTCAATACCAATGGAAGCAATAATTCCCAAAATCACCAAGCAAATCAATTTCCAATTACCCTCACTAAAAATCCAACTTATACGTGTTGGAATAACAACAGTCCAGGAAGAGAAAACTAAGCGGACGTGAATTTCTTCACGGCGTTTATGCGGCGCGAAACCAAAGAAGTCGTCAGCTCCAATAGGCTCACGACGGAGAAACTGTGAACAGTCACAGCTTCTTGTAGATTTGTTGGCCCACTGGATTCGCAACAGGGCCCACCAAACCAAACCCACAACTAAAAGTAACAATGACAGGCTGATTACCATGATTTAGCTGGAGAAGATCCTTGTCATCTTCTGGCAATCTTTGACTTCATCAGCTGTCATATTAGATTTTAGAGGGAGCATTGCCCGGGTACCTCATCTTTATTGATTGAGATTCTCCCTCCATTTCACCCTTGCATATTCGTCTTCAGTATTCATTTCTTCGCACATTAGATCACCACACCTTTCCATTTATCATTAGACTAGAAAGCAGAGAAAGAAGTTAGTACTAGTAGCCCTGTTCTCTGTAGATTCGACTACCCGACTCACCGGGTATTTTATTACTTCGACACCCGTGCACTTGCGGTTTACACGCATATTCGGACGTGTCAAGTTTTTGGCGCCGTTACCGGGGATTAGGGTTTAGGGTTTAGGGTTTTTCTGTTTTCAAGTTTTTGATGTTTTATTACACTGGTAATGACTGCCTAACTTGTTTGGCTATTACTTTCTCTTTTATTTGTTGCTTTCAACCATCGGTTGTTTTTGTACTCGTTTCTTTTGTTTTTTTTGTTCAATAAAGTTGTGGTTTATTCACTTTTATTCAGTTTTTTTGAGGTGAATAATACCTTTATATCTTTATTAAAAATGTATTTATATACCCAACAAAAACATCCATATTTATATACATAATCAAGAGTTAAGCATATCTTTTTCATAATAATGTTCACTGTGTCACTCTAATCTATTCTCTTTGAAAATATGACATACTTTCGACATCAATATCAAACAACTATTGGTATTTTAAGGAGATTTATACCCAAATATACAGTCTTATACTATATATATCTACACGATAGTGAGAAAGAAGCCCTATATATATACATAATGTAATTTTAACAACTATCATTAATAACAACAAATACAAGCTGATGAAATTAAACTGGACACTTATTTTTGAAGTGTAACTTTTATAAGTCTTACATTCTCAGGCAAAATTCTTGAGAAGATGAACACCAGTGAACACAAAGACTTATAAACGAATAAGACAATGTATACCTGGAATCCACAATCCAGCACTGAATCTTGTCTGTAAAGAAGAGAGTTTTAAGTAGTTTTGCTGGGAATTGAAACCTTATCATTTGGTCCAAGATCATCTATAGGTGGACGCTGCCTGTGATGATTGGTCACAGATTGGTATGTCATTGCCAACGCTAAAGCCTGGATTACATTTCCAAAAAATATTCAGGTTATGCTGCCAAACATGTCTCTATGACTTGTTCCAAGTTCTAGTAAAAGAGCATAGATCCAAATATTAAAGATTTTACAAGAAAAGGAAATATTCAGAAAGACTTACAATGTGGTCATGGTCCGGAGGCGCATATATGCCAGTTGTGACAGTGGTTCTTCTTCGAGTACCACCCTTCGGTGGGTCTTCAATGCTTTTGAAGCCTGTTGGAACAACTACAATGGGCATGCCAACAAGATTTCCAAGGCAAACCAATTCCCAGTCAGTTGCATTGCCAATAAATGCATCCACTGTGAAGCTCTCACGGATTTCTCGGATTAATTTTCCTCGTGCCCTTTGTGCCTGTGCATGCAACATTCTTCTAATTCTAAGTCACTAGGGGTGAAAATTCTAAAACAAAGAAGTGAGAGTGTCCACCACACTGGATTCGGTTCTTTAAAATGTAGAAATAGAGACCAATTTCAACTATGAATGTATTTAAGAAAAACTATACTTTTTGTGGCAGTGGCCATAATATCATGAACCATCAACATGATAATTACAAGTGTGGTAATCATTCTAGAATCAGTTTGTTGGATTGTGAAATTCATTGCTATATAATAAATTTGGTATGGAAGCATAATATTAATGTGCATGAATACATATATTTTAGCCATGTCAGATAGGTACAAGTCGAAAGAAAATGTCTTCTTCTCTTGAGAAACATTTATTCCCTTATTAGGTAATACTATATACTTCTCAGAAAACCTATATCATATTTTCTATTTCCAACGATTCACCTATTAGGTTGAATTAGCACCTAAGGTTTGCATACAACACTTAACAGAAGAACAAGAATGCAATATGTGGTTTGAAGTACCTGTAAATAGTCTACTGCTGGTATCAGTCTGGCACGACGGAGTTCCTCTGGCCACTGATCTTGAGCTTCATACTGCCTGTCTTCTCCAGATCGTTGCCAATGGTCAAAGTGAGCTAGCATATCGACGTCCATAGTAAAATTGAGGATAGCCTGAACTGATTCTACTGTGTAATTCAGCTTGAAAGGAACAACTTTAACACCCTTGGATTTAAGAACATCAACAACCTGGTAACACAATGATAAGTATACTCGTACCTACTACATGGTGACAATTGATAAATTAACAATATCATGGGGAAAAAAAATACTGTAACAGGACCACCTCCATTTCCGCATCTTCGAGGTACCCAACAGTAAGTTTGCTGACATCAATTGAAAATGGGTCCTTGATAAAGATGACTCTGGACGAGAGATCATCTGGGTCCTTACCCCTTACAGCATCAATAACAATTGCGCAGTCCACAGCACTTCTACAGAAAGGGCCAAGCTTATCCTGTTAAAAGTAACATATTAATTGCTGATAAGACCATGGCATAATGGCAAACTCTTCATTGAAGAATCTCTTACCAGACTCTCAGATATACTCATGACACCACTCCGGCCAACAGTCCCAAAAGTAGGACGCAAGCAAGTTATGCCGCAACGAGCAGCAGGGTAAGTCATGGAACCAGCTGTTTCTGAGCCAATTGCAAATGGAACTAGACCTATGAAAATAACAAGATTTAATATAACTGACACACTAATGAAAGCTGACATTGATTTATTTAAGAAAACCTGCAGAGGTACTGGCAGCAGGTCCCGCTGATGAACCAGTAGAAAATTCCTTAATGTTCCAAGGGTTTCTAGTCCTTCCTCCAAACCAAATATCATCATAGGCCAGTGATCCTGAGACAAGCTTAGCTAGTAGAACAGCTCCCGAAGACTTTAGCCTGTCAATAATTTTAATTAAACCTTGTATAGATATGGTTCCAGTTAAGATTACTAATCTCAATCACCTTTTATAAACCCAGGCTTCAATGTTGAGATATTGATCTTTGAATGTCTTTGAACCCCAAGTAGTCTTATAATGTGGCACCGCAATAATATCTTTCAGTCCGTAAGGAATTCCATGAAGAGGGCCTGCGCCATTTCATTAAATTATATTGTTTAGGTAATTGAAACACAATTTTCCTGGAAAATAAAACAAATTTGACCAGAGACATAGAGGCATGAGAGCAATACCTAAATATACTCCTTTTTTAATCAACTCATCAGCTTCCTTTGCCTGACTATAAGCCAAATCTTCGGTAAAAGTGATCACAGCTTCAAGGATATCATTGTACCTACATAATTCATTACATATAAGTTTTGGTGTTCAACATATAGCAAGAGCATAAACAAAAAACTGATTGCAGGTTGACAGAGAAAGAGTTCCATCAACTGAAAATTACTTCTTCAATCTTCTAAGAAAAATATCCATAAGCTCAAGAGACGTGATTTGCTTTGTCTTAATCAATGCTGCCAGTTCAAGTACCTGTCAAACATTCAAATGGATATATCAACCAAGAAAAGAAACATAGGGAAGAACAATCAATTGGAAACATACAGTCATGTAGGCTATATCATCTTCTTTTATTGGCCTCTTTACATCTTGAAGAGAAGGATACTTAAATTTCTCATTTTCATGAGACTTCTCAAAGTTGCTCCATGATGAATTGAATACTAAAACTGATGGATTACTCAACCCCCCATCAGCCGATGCGACAAGCCTACGGTTCACCCTAAACATAGGCACATTAAACTTTTTTGCTCCCTCTGCCATATCCAGCATCTACAGAAAAGCAGAAACTTAACTTAAACACACTTCAACAGCAAAACGAATATAAAAGCTTTCATTACCTCGGTTTTATTGAAAAAATGAGCATCTAAGCACAATAATTCAACATTGAGTACTGAATCCTCACTCGCATTCTCTTCAGATTTGATTCTCTTCCTTGATAAATCCTCTGTTTTATCCTGAACATCATACAATTGGCAGAAAAATGTACAAGTGAAAAACTAAGTAAATGAATTAACAAGCATCTCAAGTTCTTCCTGCTTTCGAAAATTTGTAGCGTTGGACACAAGTGCATGGGAATAACCATGAACGTTCTGCGACCAGAATTTCAACATTTTTTTCTTTGCCTGGACTCGCTTGTTATACAGAATTCAAGCATGGTAATACATTTCAACATTTTTTTTTTCAGTAAAACACAAATTATTGCTAACCATGTAAATTACACTAACAAAGCACCCATATTTACAGTAAAGGAAGCGACTTTCTCACTCTCCATTGGAAAAAAAAATTTAATATTATCAATTAATAATCCGAAAAATAGAATTAGAAGCACAATTAGGAAGTTATTCCTAGTTTCATTCATCTAAACACTGTAAAATTACAAGAAGAAGAAGGAGGCAAAAGAGTTACCATTTGGGAGTGGATTTCATCAACGAGAGATCTGCGAGGAGGGAGAAAACTCGTGGAAGCGGCCAAGAACATCAAGGCCGAGAACAAGCAACGTGTCAGAGCATGAAGGCGCATGGCGTGGGTGCTCGTCGACGTTTTGGCGTGTTGCCGAGAGCTGGGTGGTGGGATTTGTGAATCTGTCTGTATTGAGAATGAACTGGAGCGTTGGATAAACACAAAATGTCCACCTTTTTCCATATAGAGCCAAATTTTCAACGCTCACGGCTTTAAAGATGTGGCTCATTTATTCATTTTGTTGTTGTTTTTCTCATTTATTTTTAATTGCCCAACTAATTATCATTAGTACCTTTACTAGCGGAGAGTGTTAAATTATTTCCCTGTCAAGGGGAAATGAGGCATAGTTCAGCGGTGAGTTTAGCATTAAAACTGAGGCTCTCTAGTTTGAGCCCCTCAACTTATAATACACAGAATTTTTTTACAGGAGGAGTATTTTTTTCTTTCTAGCTTTACATGATATGAGAGATTTACTTTTAAAAAAAATCTTTTGTGTCTATAAACTTGACATCTCTATGCCTGTATGTCTCTTAACCAACATCACTTGTCATTTTATCACAACAACAACAAAAAAAAAAAATCCCTCCTAAGTGGAAGGTAAAAAGACTCGTCTAATCAATGTGTTTGTCAAAAGTTTTTTTTTTTTTTTTGAAAAATTGTCAAAAGGTTTAATGCCCGACTTGCCAAGGGTTGAAAAAAAATTCATTTATTAAGCTAAGTAATTAATTCTAAATCATTGAAACTCATTCACAAAAATCATTAAAATATTTATTTATAATATCATAACAAACTTATTTATAATATTATTTATAAACTTGTTCATAGAACCATTAATAAGAATGCGGTTCAAGAAGATTACATGTTTTTTAAAAATATATATTAATTTATGATTTTTATCATACCAAAGGTTTAATATTATTTTTTATTTAATATTTTTTAATAATATTGGTATATATTATTTATAAAAAAAATATATTTATCAGGATTCTAAAAAGAAATGATATGCTAAGAAAAATTATGATCAAAATCTATTACATTTTTTTTTATTTTGCCATAGAAATAAAATATTTAAGATTAAATTTTATTTATATAATATGATTTTATTAATAAATGTTTTATAAACAAATTTTAAATTAAAAATATAACCCCGTCTATCTCGCTTCCTATAGGTGGAAATCATGGAATGCCCTTTTTTTATTGCATTCTAAATTTTATTTTTTTCCCTTATTTATATATTTATTTTTAATTCATTTGTTTTTATATTTTGTTTCGCTTTTTATTTTTAAGAAAATGTCAAAGTTTAACTGATAATTGAATTAAAAAATAAATTAGGATTGCCTTTTTTTCCCTGAAATTTTTTTCTACGGGTCTTTTTCCAGCTAAATAGGGTGTTTGTTTGCCAAAATTTTTAGTAAAAATTTTTCCAAAAATTCTATCACTTGACATTTTTTCTCTCAAATCAATAATAAAATTTTCCTGCCTCCACCCTGGAAAAAATTTTTCAGGGAAAACGTAAAGGGTTATGTGAAAAAATAATGTGCGATTGAAATATTTAAAATAACGAAAAGTTTTTCTTTTTCTTTTAATTTTTTTAAAAAAATATAAATTATGTAACTTGATAATATTTTAAATAAATTTATCCAGATTAGTGAACAGATTTTGCGGCGTTTTTACGGTATGATTCAATTCCAGCGTTGTTTATAATTTTAAAATAACTTTTCTTTTAATTTTTTTTTTAAAGTTTCCCCTTTTTTTTAAAAACAAAAAACAAAAGAAAAGTTCCCTTTTCCCTTTTTTTTTTTGAGTATTTTTTTAATATAGTATTGATATATATTAAAGCATTGATATTTATAAATATATGTAATAAATAATATTGCTATATATACATATTACAAGGTGGACAAAATACATCAAGGTCATACACAACTAGAGCTGTCAATTCGGACTTGGCCCGCCGGGCCAACCCGCCCCGCCAATAAAAATGGGCGGGTCGGGTTGGTCTTTATAAAGCCTGCCCTGAGGCGGGCTAAATGGTCAACCCAGCGCTGGGCATGGGTTGGGGTGGGTCGACCATGACCCGCCTCTAATTTATATATAATATATTTTTATATAATATATATATATATAATGATATTGAAATATTATTAAGGATTTAAATTAAAAAAATAAATAAATAATTTTTAATGAAGTTTAATATGCATTTAATTATGTTTTTAAAAAGAAATATGGAGATAACAAAAACATTTTTAATGACTATTGATTTTTGATGAATATTATGATTAGTAATGGATGCTTTTTATTTTTGTCTTTTATTAATTTTTGCTAAATTTTTGTTGATTAGTAATGAATAGATGTTATAATTAGTAATAGATGTTTTTATCTCGTGGTTTGTTGTTGTTTTTTTTTAATTTTGTTGATTGTAAATTTATAATAGTGTTTTTATTTAGAGATTTTGTAATTATTGTTGATTTTGTTAGGTTTTGAATATAATAATGGATGTTTTCATTTTGTTAATTATTGCATGTTTTAATTTTTAATTTAGTTTTTTTATGAATTTATAATGAATGTTTCAATGTTTCATATATTACAACATTTATAAAAATAAAATAAATTATTATTTTTTATTTTTTGGTGGGCCGACCCGCCCAACCCACAACCCAAACGGGTCAAGTTGGGTTGGCATTTTGCCGGCCCGCCCCGTCAGCCCGTTTTGACTGCTCTATACACAACTCATAGGCGATCTAGAAAGGGGCAAGGGGGTGCTTGAGCACACCCTTGCCCAGTTGCCCATGAATATGAATATATTTATATATATAATTAAAATTTTATATATAATTAAAATATTAATAATTATAATTTATATGAAAAGTGAAATATTTATTTATTTTTTTTCAAAATTCTACCCACAATATTTAAAATAAATTAAATAAAAACAATAAAATTATTATATTAGGTCTTCAAATATTTTTGTTTTTAAATTTTATATTTAGATTTTTTTTTTTGAACTTATCAGTATTTATTATTAATTTTTAGGATATTAATGCAAAAAATTGTAATAATAAATAAAAATGAGAATAAAAACTTACAAAATGCAATTGCTATCTCAAAATCTCTAATAAAAGCAATTATTGCAGGTTGTGAGTTTTCTCTTTTTGCTCAATCTCTTTTGAATTTATATTTTATCTTTATTATAGGGACTAAGTATGTATTTCTTTTTTCCATTTGTTTTATATCTAATTTAATTTGTTTAATTGTTAGATATTTGTTAAATATTTGTTTGATTATTTGTTGTAAAAATTGTTGTGAAAAATGTTAAATATTTGTTGTGATTAATTGTTATGAAAAAATTGATTATCGGTAGATTATTTGTTAAATAATTGTTGCATGAATAAATTTATATTGTGAATTTGTGGTAAGTTTTTTAATTACATTATTTGTTAATTTATTGGTTAACATTTAGTTGAGCTATTTGCTAATTATGTAGATATGATAGGCTTTTTTACATCTAAATCAAATTTTTTAGATAGATATATATTTTATATTTTTAAAATATTGATTATTATCATTTCAAGTTTAATTATTATTTAATATTTATAAAATTTATAAACTTGAATTCAATACCCTTAAATATTGTTTCTAGTTTCGCCTCTGTAGTAACATAACCATGGAGTTAAAATTTCAACAAGCTTATACCCTCCAATGTAATTTGGTGCCAATAGATTAATAGATAGTTGGCTATAATTATAAAATATAAAGAGAATTTAAACTAAAACTTTGGGAAGTTTTTATTTGAAGAAAAAGATATTTCTTATCAAAAAATTTTTTTGAAATAATTTTAATTTTGTATAAATTTAATTTACTATTAAATATAAATTTTAAAAGTGGGCTAAAAGAAATTTTCTCTCCCGCCGCTGCCTCTTCTCCATCAATTTCTCTCATTAGCCATACTATAATTTTCCACTTTTGGCATCATGTGGAATAGCTATGATTTTCCACTTTTTCTCAAATTTTGAGAAGAGCGCATCAATTCTCACCAAATATATATATATATATATATATTGAAAAGATGAATATACCACAATTATATATATAAAACTCGGAAATCAATACAGCAGTCCACTAGACGTGGAGCTACACACACAAAACCCAACAAAACGGGAGGAACAACGGGTTTTTTCTTGACCGATAAAGAGAAACAACGGGTCTCCACCAAATAATTTAAAATATGTATATTTTTTGTAATTAAACAAAAAAAATTGCATTATTAGGGGCTTCTTCGAGCCTAATAGGCTAATACTCACCCGATCAATTGTGCCCGAATCCGCACCCGCTAAAACATCAAGCACGCAAGCTCCGTGCCCGTTGGCTTTATACTGCCCTACCTGGCGCTCTTTCGAAAGAAAAAAGCGAACGAGGGAAAGGAAAGGGATGGAGAGAATCCCGGCAGCTCGCGCCATGGAATGGAGCATCGAACTCGAGAAAGCTCTCCGTTCCAATCTTTCAGGTATCTCGTCACCATCCCACGAATCTTCTCCTTCCCAACTTCAGCCATCTTCGCTTGTTTGATTCCTTTTTTTTTATTAAGCTTGAATTCATTCATCTCTCTTTGTTTTGATATTAAATCGTTGGATTCGGAAAAGCGAACATTTTTTTCCCATTTTCAGCACTTTTTTGTATAGTTTAACAATAAAGTACTGATTTTGGAGAAGAATTTTGTGATGTAAACTATTAATGAGCGTTGTATTAATGGCGTGAGAGAAACATCTGTTTAATGGATGAACAAGTGAATGAGTAGTTGTAAACAACCATGTTGAAGAAGTCTGCCAGAAAGATGTTTACTAAATCTTAGCATCATTAATAATCACGAGCAACCAATCTTTGTGCTAATTATACACATGAATTTTGTTGCGGGAAATAACTGGTGATGTAGCGGCATTCTTCAGTGGAGGTGTGGTTGTTATTTTAATGTTCTTATTTTGATAGTTGATATAAACCCAATTCAGAAGATCACTATTGACTGGGTTTAAATGGTTTGTTAATTGCTAATAGCTCGAGTCTTCAATGATTTCATATTAGCTTTATCAAGTGAGTTATTCTTCTTGCTCAGTGTGTTTGCATGTTAATAGTTCTTTGTATGTTTTGGATTTATTGGAACTTTTTGTTACATACAGGTCGGCAAATTGAGGCAATTGAACAGATTGGTTGGAATCTTAAAGAATGGAGCAAGGAACCAGAGATTACATTGGCAGTTGCAAATATGTATGGTTTGGTACCTGGTGAGGACAGAACATTTGCAAACACAATTCTTCTTCGGCTTGCAGATGCGTTTAGGACAGGGGACAATAATATTAGAAAATCTATTTTAAAGATCTTTATGCTAGAGTTGAAGCACCTTATGAATAAGGGCAAATGCTATAATGGAATTTTGGCAAAGTGTAGAGTTCCTAATCATGCAGAACTGCTTAAAAGAGTAAAGGTAGTTTTTGACACAGGTGATTCTGTGGCCAAATCTTTGGCTTTACGCTTATTTGGTTGTTGGGCTGATCTAGCAAAGGATAGCTCTCATACTCGGTATATGATACTTCTGAGCTTGCAGTCCTCCCATGTTACTGAGGTGAGGTCAGTGGTCTTCGCTATTTGTTAATACTTAATTGTAAATTAGTTGAAAATTTTAATATTTCACTTGCTAATCATCTCCTATTAGAATATTTAATCTGACTGGGAAACGTCTTCTCTCTACCCTTGTTTTTTTTTTTTCTTAAAAAGAGAAAAAAACTATTGTTACTATCCTTAAGCAGATATTGCTCTATCTTAATGTGAAATGTTACACTTGCACATCATTCCTCTTCCTCTAGGAGTCATGGTGAGGCTCTCCAATGTAGTCTGATATTGAACCTTCGCCTTGTTTATAAATATTTTTATTTTATTTATACAGGTAAAGGCATCACTCTTCGCTGCTGGTTGCTTATGCCGATTGTCTGAAGATTTTGCATTCGTTGTGGTGGAAGTGCTTAGTAATATGATTTTATCAGAATCACCTTTTGATGTGAAGTTGGCAGCTATTCGTGCTTTTGCTAGATTGTGTTGTTCATTATCCGTCACAACCAGAGCTTATAAGGTACTTCTCTAATTATTGACATTTGAACTGATAAGAAATGTCTTTGGAGTGGTACCATGTGTATTTGTGGAATTAACTGTGTTTCAACTTTAGTATAGCTGACAAAATAGAAATAAAATGTTATGCATTTGTGCATTTTATGTTTCCACGCGTTGTATCCTTTGTTGGAATCGGTAGAATGTAATATATTTCTAAACCTTATATAAAGATAATACCGCCTGTGATGATTTGGACATTCTACTAATTATTTATTGCTGGTTAGTGTAGGCTGGTAAAAAACTACTGGCAGGCCTGATACAGGATGGGCTTATTGCTGAGATGCTGTCATCCCTGTCGAACTTAGTTTCCAACTCATCTTCCCTGATCCATGAACAGGTATCCTTCACCCATAGATGCTTTCTGAATCTGCTGAGCAAGTCAAGACCTTGAGGAATTTGGCATCTGGATCATGACCTGATGCTTATCTGCTTTAAATTTCTAGAATATCTAGCATGATATCAGTTCCATGAGTGTTTAAGCAGAATAATTGGGTATAATTTGATGTACAGAAAGTCAATAACTATCAAATTGATTTTTGTGGGTGCAGGTAGACTTACTCGTTTCTATGCTAGACAAAGAGTCTTCTCCTTTTATCAAAGCTAGGGTACTAAAATGCTTATCTTTCCTGATAGTTCAAGGTGCTTCCTTTCCAGTTTCTAGTAAATTACTAGATTCATTGCTTCTTGTCATCGAGGACAGTAATTTTCAAGCTGAAGCTTTACAAATTCTGCAGAAGGTGAACCATCTGAATGCATTTACTCTATCCTATTTTATTCGAGTTAAAATGCTTCTGAATATTAACGTGGGAAATTTCCAGATTTTCTGCAGGATGTTTTCTGGTCTCTCGGATATAGATGTTCCTGAAATCTTAAAAGTGGTGAATGCTATGGAGAATGTGGCATGTTCTTCTATTGAGGCAAACAGCTGCCTAGCACTTGGTGTTCTCATGGAAATGTTGTGCAGCTTTAAAAAGGTTAGGAGAGGACATAAGTGGCACTCTTCCGAGAAGTCGCATGTAGCGTTCTTTCAATTGCAAGAAAGTGTGCAGGCTCTATCTTGTACTTCTGGGGGAGATGGTATCAGATTCCTTCTTTGGCACGTTATTTCATTAGTTATGGATCACCTCAAATCTCTTTTGGAAAGAGTGTATCCTGAGGTAGGTGGTGAGTTTTCTAAATTAAGTAGGGTGAAAAATGAGTGTCAAAACTTGTTTGCTCTTCTTATGCATCTTGCTGAAGAGTATCCTACATCAGTTGCAGTGTTACTAGAAAAGGCAAGATGTCTAGTAGGAATATTAGTTGGTGCACTGGAAAGGCTTCACGCAAAAACCATCAATTCATGTGGAGAAACAAATACTAATTTTCCATTGACAGAGTCTGATCACAACATGCGGATCTCTTTTATTTTGGAACTGATAATGTGCATTGTTAGGCTTGTCAATGCTTGCTTCACAATCCTTGATGAAAGTGGTTCAGTTAGCAATGAAGCCTGCAGCATGGTTATGAATATAATTGATTCCATTCAGCAGAGTGGATATGATGTTTGCAATATGCATGACATATTCCTACATTGCTTGCATCTGTCCACAACATGCCACTCCCATACCCTAAGCACAGGAAGTACACACCCTGATGAGGTATCAATAGGTGTTAATGTAGGATTTCCACATAATGTCTGTTTTTTCAGTCAGGAAAAGCAGACACTTGATATCATAAAAAAAATCATAAAACATGGGAATTATTGGGCAGCTTACAAAGCTGGAAAACGTGCTTGTTCTGAAGGTTTCTGGTTAGCAGCTGCTTTTACTTTTAGAAAGTTGATAGAATGTGTACGATCAAATTCTTATCGCTGCTGGATCAGATCTTTTATCTTATTTTCAGGCTCTGAAAGTGAGATCAAACTTCTTCTCTTTCCAAAGGCAGGAGCAGAATTGATAAATGAATTACACAAAAATAGTGATTGTGAGAGGCCTTTAAGTTGTGTTGAAGCTGAGTTGAAGCAAAATGTTGAAGAAAATTATGATTTGCATGATTTTGACAAGAAGCTTCCCAGGGTTTATAGCAGGCTTTATTCGTCGGTGCAAAGCTTAGCAGCAGCTGGACACTCAGATGGTATATACTGCTTCCAGATGTGGTTCCTAAGTCTCAGAGCTAAGATTTTAGAAATTGTGGCGGAAATGCTTGGACTCCTTAATTCGCATATGATTACCATGGAAAACCTTGCAAAAGAGGTTAAAAGAAATGCACACATGAGTGGAGCTGTTATGCCAAATATTAGTGATTTGGTAGATAAGTTTGCTAATATTTCTTCCCGGCTGAATAATCTAGCAAAAGCGTATGACACACTTGCAACATCTTTCTTAGATATTGATTTCTCTAGTGTCGGGAATATGTTGAGGTTTGCTCTTAATTGTTCACTGCTGGCATTTTCTGCTACCTTTGCTTTCAACTTCTTCAGCTTGCCTTCTTTTGAGAGCATAATCTCTTATAGTTCACAGAAGTTGGAAAACCATCCACCTACTGTTCTTTTACAGGATCTTGTTGACCGACTTTGGGGTATTGATGACAATATTGTTCTGCCACTTCAGCAATTTATGGTTGGTTCTGGGGAATTAATGTGCTATCCTCAGTCCAGGACACAAATAAACAAATCTGACCACAAAAATCAGTGTTCGTTGTCGATTAGTAGTTTTGCTGTATCTAATATTCTTAAAATTCATGAAGATGCAAAAAAAGTGAAAGATGATGAAGATCTGTATGTGCTTTTCAAGAGAGCTATGCAGCTTCTCTCTGACATTGTAAGAAAATGGATGGAGTTGCCTTTTCAGCTTCCCAAGTATTTCTTCAGAGTAAGGTATGCATTTAAAAGACCACTTAAAAATTCTAATTATTTAAATATTACTTCACCGATCAAATTTAAATGTCAATTATAGAACACTGATACGCTCACATTTTTATTTAAAAAAAAACTGGGAATCATTATTTTGATTTTCATATAAGTATATCAACTCTAAATTCATGAACGAATTGTGGACTTATATTGAGATTTGAGTGAATTATGAAGGCTGAATTGTTTATAACTTCATATATTTCTGCATTTTGGTCCAGTTGGTTTGGTAGGCTGGATTATATTGATCAAACTTGAGTCAGATTTGCTTTTTTGGTCCTGTTGGCTGAGTATGCTGTTCAATGTTTACTGATGACTGATTGACACCTTCATGCCCACCTCCTCAATTAGCTATGATTATTTATTATTGCAGATGATTATTAGCTGGCCAAACCCTCTAGATAGCATTTAAGTTACTAGATTTTTTAATTTAAAAAAAAAAAAAATCAAAGGCATACATACTGCATCTCCCTGGATTTTGCTCAAATAGTTTGATGTACACATAACCAGAGAAGTTTTTGCTAAAAGGGAATAGGGGTTACTCGCCAGCCCTTTTGGTTCTTATATTGGTTAAGCTTGCATAGATCCTGTAGATAACCATGTTGAAAGTTTCTGCTTTCAGGCCTTGCACTGGTGCCGAACTTTTCGTATTCAATGCAGATTCCAGACCAGAAGGGGAACTCTCCATCTTCCCTGGCTTCCAGCTATCTCTAAATATTTGCATCCAATTAAAGAATGCTGGATCAAATGTTCAGGTTTGTGAGATGCATTGTGTTATCACTACAAGCTTATCCCATCGAGTGACCACCGGAGCTGAAGGGAGAGACAGACAAGCAAACATCACATTTGAAACTGAAAAGATTGAAGAAATGGTTAAATTGAATGAGATGTTACTGCTGCATTTGAGATTCGACAGCAAAGATACTCATAGAAAACATTCAGCAGTGTTTGATAGTAGTGATACTGCGACAACATTTATATCTTTCAAACCCAATGAAAGAGGTCAGGGATTCTCAACTTGCCTGCTGGATGTTTCTGCATTCCCTGAAGGTGCATATCAAATTAAGTGGCAAAGTTGTTGTATTGATAAGAATGGTTCTTATTGGAGTTTACTGCCATTGAACACTGGTTCTATCTTCACAATAAAAAATAAACCTTGACGCACTCTTATCAGGTATTCACAATTCTTCTAGATTTTTTTTTGTGACAGGCACTCAAATTTATCTTTAAACACATTAGTATTGTGAATTTTCCACTTCTCATTGATGATTTTCTTCCATTTGTTCAACTACTTGTGTGCAATCTTTTTGGACATTTCCAGTAAAACCGCCAATTTTGGTTTCATAGACTTTCCTCCGTTTTGTGTTCCTTTTTTTCCTTTGTCTTAATTTTTTTTTTTATCATTTGTAAAATTTTTTATTGGCAATAAAATTTGGCATAGATCGCTAGATGGAAAAAAATTGACTTTTCCTGGTTTGGTCCTTTAGATTTTTCCCTAAATTTACATTTTTCCCTTTAGTTTTTTATGATATAAATATTTTCTCCATTAGTGATTAAATGACTTTTTATATAATCAATAAATTATATATATATATATATATATATTAATAAGGTGGATAAATCACTATGAATAAAAAAGGGCTTGGTATCAACATGGTGGAATTAGTTTTCTGTTCTTTTTTTTCTATCTGTTCTGTGCTTGTACGTTATGTTTCATTTTCAATAAATCTGTGGTTTATCTATTTTTATTTTAAAAAAAAAACATGTTAGAATTAGTTACCTCAATGCTTGCTAGGGCGCATTAGTGGCACACTTATTAGTTAATCTAATCCAAAGGTTGTGCGTGCAAAGATGCTAAGTTAATCCCTCTCTATGTTTCAACTTAATTAATTTTGTAAATTTATTGAGAAATACCACAGGGACTGAAACAAAAACGTCTGTATTTTCAGGGACTTGTATAAAATTTTACACGATGATTAATAACTTTCGGCGTGAAAACGGAGGATCGTGGGATAGCGGAGAACGGAGGAGATGGCGAATGGTGTGGTGCGCTTGGGAGCGGCGGCCGCGGTGGTCGTTGCGCTTGCGATCGGAGCGAGCCGGAGGTATGGATGGGACGGGGAGGCGGCGCTGGCCGCTTTCCGGGGGATCAAGGACCGGCTTGGCTTCTGGGCCATTCCCATCTATGTGGGCGCTCACACCCTCACCCTCGCACTCTGTCTCCCATCTGCCGTCTTCTTCGAGGCCGGCGCTTCCCTCCTCTTTGGTTTCCTCCCTGCTATCCTTTGCGTCTTCGCTGCTAAAGTCCTTGGCGCTTCTCTCTCCTTCTGGATTGGACGGTCAGTGGCTTCCTCTTTGTCTCTGACCTTCGCGTATTATGCTATGAGATCCATATGCTTGTTATACTGTACACGAATTTGGGGTGTTTATGAAAATTTTTTGAAATGGGAACAGGAAACTAGTGTTTTTTTTATTTATTTATTTATTTTTCAAATAAATGTTTGATGAAATAAGAAGCTTATGGGATGTGTAGATGACGGATGGCTTTACTGAAGGCGGATAATGTTGGATATGATGGGAATACAGGATCCAAGGATTATTGAAGAGGTTTGGGTTGGAATAAACTTTGAAAGGCTTAATCTTTAGATTATGAGTTGGGCCTGAAGAATCATGAACTTTGGAATTTCTTTGAGATTGAAAGCTAACTTAGAGAGGAATTTTTGGAGATTCAATTGATATTGAACACCTTACCAACGTCTAGATCTTGCTTGGGTCGTCTGGGCGCTCTTTCTGTTTTGGGAAGAGATAATGGGACTTTTATTTCACCACAGAGGAGCTCTGGTCAGTGTGATTAGTGACATTTACTTTTGTGAGTTGATATTGAAATTTGACTGCATTAAAATTTTTTGCAATTGTAGGATACTGTGTTACTCGCTGATTGTTCACTTTGTTAGGCTTTAAGAAGGAATAGGTCTGTGATCAGATAGTGTCGCTCTTTTAGTTAATATATTAATATATCTTGTCTAAATCGACAGATATATATATATATATATATATTTATTGGATAGAGGGTATTCCTGTTTGGGTTGTTTTTGCTAGATCTAATGCCTATAAAATGTAAACCAGTGAAAGATACTTATGAAAATGGCAAATACTGTTTACTTCTTGACTCATGTTAATAACTTGTGGTTTATATAGGAGGAATCATTATTGTTTGTATGAAGATTCCATGCTTACATCACAGGGTGAGTTTAGCTAGAATAAAGTGGGACTTTTAAGTTATTAAGTGGTTGAAATAGTGTTGAGTTCGAAAAGGGTATAATTTTAGGAGGTGCGGCATCCATACTTTTCCCTCCAATATCACATGTTGAAACTGTGGGTGGATTGCGCTTGCACCATTCGTGAGATATGTGTGTATTTAAATCCACTTGTCTTATTACATAAGAGGTACATGTGGTGTCTGATCAAGGACATACATATTCTTTCTTTTTGATTGGAGCAATGTATTAATCTTATATCAAGCTCACAGATAAGACTGTTAGTTACGAGTCTTTGACACAGTGAAAGGCAGTGAGAAGAAGACTACCTCATTTCTTTTCCGAGGATCCAAAGTGATTGGCCTGTGAGCAGTGGGAATGTATCAAGGAATAGGTGGTGAGCAGTGTGCAGGTGTGAGGGATTCAGAATGATTGACCATCCAGCCTTTTTGTTTGCTTAGGAACACAATTATTTGTGAAGGGACCTCACTTAAAGACCTGAATGCTTGGATATTGAGATAAATAAGATGACCAAGAGATTTGGGAGGAATAATTTTATGGTCTGAAGTCTCTGAAGTGATTACTATCAGCAAGATAATCTTATAAAAATCTTTACCTTTTTAGGGTGTTAGCAGGACCCTCCTTTCAGCGCCTTCTACAGTCTTCTTCTGTGTTAAAGGAGAATAGGAATGTTAAGGAAGGAGCCATGTATTATTTCAAGAATTTACCTAGTGCCGTTGACTGATGTTCTCCTTTCTATAAGAAGGTGAACTTGCTGTCTAGGTCTGCTTGCCTTTCAATCAAGACAAGCAGCTTAACTTTTCTTGTATTCGTCAGTGTCACCGGTCCTTTAAATTAGCAGCTCTGAGGAGCTGGGCTTGGTGTTTGCCACAGAATAACTGATGCCAATCTAATGTAATGATTCCAGTACGATGGATTTAGTTATGGTTTCAGGTGGAGTTGGCATTAAAGACCGAGCACCTCCAACAGTGCACAAGCAGTAGCTGCCTCTACAAACCATTCTTGATAATTTGGTAAATGGGCAGGGATTGAACGTTGGAAGACTGTATGTTATTACAACACTAGCATGGTAAAGGTCAACGTTGTTTTGTTATTTCTTTGCTGCATTACTCAAAACCTTCACAAATTTCCTTTTCCTTTTTTAGTTCTTTTACAGCTCATTCTACTATAAAAAAAAATTATATATATTATATTGGGCTTTTATGGGCAAAATTTCTTGCTTCTCTCTTTGCATGTCCCTTTACACTAATGTGATTACATTTCTTCAGAGCTGTTTTTAGGAGTTCAAAATCAGCAATGGAGTGGGCAAAGAGAAGCAAGTATTTTCATCTGCTTGCTCGAGGAGTCGAACGAGATGGATGGAAATTTGTGCTTCTCGCTCGCTTCTCACCCTTGCCCTCATATGTTATAAACTACGCAATGGCTGCCACGGAAGTTGGCTTTCTTATTGATTTCCTTCTTCCTACAGTTATTGGTTGTTTGCCAATGATTCTGCAGAATACCTCTATTGGCAGTCTAGCCGGTGCAGCAGTAGCTTCCTCATCAGGGCCTCAAAAATCTAGGGTCTCTTCTTACCTTTTCCCTCTGCTAGGAATTACATCAAGTGTTATCATATCATTGAGGATCAAAAAGTATTCCTCTGAATTTGTCATGGATGCGGAGCTTAATTCCTCTTCTCCCAGTAATGCAATTGATGCTGATGACAAGCATGTGGTAGATTCATCTAACATTACAGGTAATGAAAGGGCAAAAGAGAGAAAGTGATTTTACTTGTCATTTTTAGCTTATCCTCAACTGACATGAACTAATATAATGTAACAATGATTACTTAATGTCACTGGTCCATGATCAGTTTTACCCGCCCTTAGCCATTTTATTGTTATTGTTTTGGCCTTCTTTGTTGTTATTTGGATGGTCCGTTGCGTGATGGGAGGAGATTTGGAAAGGATGAATGTAACTTTTTCTCTTTTTATAAATGGTTTGGTTGCTTTTTCCAAAAAATAAATAAATAAATAAAAGTTTGGTTGATATGGATGAGGAGGTAAGATGTAGATTTTATTTTATTAATATTTGCATGAAATAAATATTTTTTGTTATTAATAATTAATTATAATATTTTATTTTTTAGTTATTTTTTTTGAAAATTTTAAATATAGATATTTTTTTTACATAATTTGTTTGTATCTTTAAAAATTATTAATTATTTTTGTAAATTAAAAAAATTAAATAAAAAGTGTGCTGGACGAGTTCCCCTTCAAGGACCCCATCTCCATCCCCATCCCTAAATGAAACACATGTATAATTCCCCGTCCAACCCCACATGGCCCATTAGTAGGGTTATGATTTTTTTTTTTGAAAAATGTGTTATAAAATTTATATATACAGTTTTTTTTTTTGTGATATTACTCTCAAAACTGAACCAAGTGAATGGATGAAAAAGTTTCTATTGTTCTATTAATATATATATATATATATGTAAATGAGAAAACTATACATCAAATTTTGGTGTTACTGTAGCAATAGTCGAGTTGTTAAAGTAGTTGAATTTTATATGGGAGTTGAGGGTTTTGTTAAATATGAGATCAAAAGCAAGAACTTCTACAGAGCAATCAATTGAGTGAGCTAAGTTTATTTGCATAATATCTGGCTTTTAAATAGCCTTACAACTAAAATAGAAATCCTAACAAACTCCATCCTTATCGGATTTATTTAACAGAAACAAAGATCAAATCAACTAGATAAACTCTTACAAAGAAGGAAACAACTCTTACAAATCCTCCCCTAAACCAACTGTGTCTCACAGTTAGTTTAACATTTCTGGCTTGCATAAACCCAAATGATCTCTGAGCTTCAAGAAAGTATCCAACTGCAAAGGTTTTGTCATTAAATCAGCAACCTGCTCCTTAGTTCCACAATGCACTAGCTTTATGACTTCATTTTGAACAAGTTCTCCCAAGAAGTGAAAACACACATCAATGTGCCTACTTCTTCCATGCATAACAGGATTCTTAGATAGCTTAATTGTTGAACTATTGTCACAATAAACAACAGTACCTTTATTAAGAACACAACCAAGCTTTGCAATAACTCTCCTCAACCAAACTGCTTGACTTGCACATCCAGCTGCAGCCACGAACTCAGCTTTTGTGGTTGATAATGTAACTATAGGCTGCTTCTTTGAAAGTCATGAGATAGCCCCTGAGCCTAGCAAGAAAACATAACCAGATGTGCTCTTTCTGTTATCCAAATCCCCAGCATAATCACTGTCTGTATAGGCCACCAAATATGAGATCTCTCTCTTGTACATAATTCCATAATCAACTGTTCCTTTTAAGTATCTTAATATCCTTTTTGTAGCTTGTAGGTGGAGTTCAGTAGGTTTAGACATGAATCTGCTAACTAAACTCACACTATACATCAAGTCTGGACGAGTGGCAGTAAGATACATAAGGCTTCCCACAACTTGCTTGTAATATGACTCATCAACTACAACTCCATGCTCATCTTTGCTCAATCTGCTACCAGGAACAATTGGACTACCAACAACTCTACTCTCCAACATTCCAAACCTTCTCAAAACTTCAGTTGCATACTTTTTCTGGCAAATGAAAATACCACTTGCTTGCTGCATCACTTCTATGCCAAGAAAGAACTTCATTATGCCAATATCGGTCATGTCAAAAGCTTGCATCATTGAGGCCTTGAAATCACTCATCATTCCTTCATCATCACCAGTGTAGATTAGATCATCAACATAAAGGCTCACAATAAGTAATTTACTTTCCTTGCTTTGCTTGATGAAGAGTGTTTGTTCATTTGGACACTTCTCAAAACCTTTTCCCACAAAATAAGACTCTATTCGACTAAACCAAGCTCGAGGTGCTTGTTTTAGTCCGTATAGTGCCTTATGCAATTTGTACACTTTATCTTCACTTCCTTCAACTTCATAGCCTCTTGGTTGTTCCACGTACACATCCTCATTGAGTTCACCATGTAAGAAAGTGGATTTAACATCCATCTGAAAAATCTTCCAATTGCGCTGAGCTGCTAATGCCACCACTGTTCTCACTGTTTCAATTCTAGCTACTGGTGCATACACATCAACATAATCAATTCCATATTTTTGCAAGTACCCCTTTGCTACCAATCGAGCTTTGTGCTTCACAAGATCACTTTTCTCATCATATTTGGTTTTATAGACCCACTTAACTCCAACTTTCTTAGCTCCTGCTGGCAAATCAACTAAGCTCCAAGTCTTGTTCTTCTTTATGGACTCTATCTCTTTATCCATAGCTACCCTCCAATGCTCACTCTTCATTGCCTCCTCAAAAAACAAAGGATCACCAGCCACCATGAAGGCCATATTGACTTCTTCATCCTCCGAAAGTCCTAACCCTCCCCCGCTAACATAATCATTTAGCCATGAAGGAGGTTGTGTTTCTCTCCTTCTCCTCGTATGAGTCCTACTACCAGTTACTTCCTCATTTTCATTTTCTCCCTTGTTTCCATTTTCAATTTCCACATTTTCACCATCTTCCTCACTCTCATTTTTGACTCCTTCATTATCATCATCACCCCAATCTAAATCTACCAAAATTTCTTCTCTGTAACTACTATCCCAATTCCAATTTTTTTCTTCTTCAAACACAACATCTCTACTTATCACAATCTTCTTAGTAATAGGATTAAACAACCTATAACCTTTTGATTCATCACTTACACCCAAGAAAGCACAAGTAAAACTTTTGTCATCAAGTTTAGTTCTTCGTACCTCAGGCACATGAACATGTGCAATGCAACCAAAAACTCGGAAATGATTGACTGAGGGCCAAAATCCACTCCATGCTTCTTCTGGGGTGATGTCTTTTACTGCTGAATTCGGAAATCTATTTAACACATGATTACTCCAGTTAACTGCCTCAGCCCAGAATGATTTTGGAATCTTCTTCTTAGAGAGCATAACACGTACCATGTTCACACCGTTCTATTTTTGCGCTCCACAACACCATTTTGCTGAGGGGTGTATGCAGTTGTCAATTGTCTTTGTATCCCATTATCCTTGCAAAAAGAATTGAATTCAAAAGAAGTAAACTCTCCACCTCTGTCTATGCGCAAACACTTAATTGGCAGCCCTGTCTCATTTCCTATTAACTTCATAAAGCATTTGAAATAACTCAAAGCTTCCGACTTCTCAACCAAGAAATAAATCCATGACTTCCTGCTATAATCATCAATAAAGCATAGAGTGTACCTCTTGTTGCTGATTGAAGGGGGTTTATTGGACCGCAAATGTCAGCATGAATGAGGTCTAGAATCTGTTCAAATCTCCATGAACTCTTGATAGGTATTGGATCTCGGTGATGCTTCCCAACTAGACAGTCAGTGCATAATTCTGCAATTATTGCCCAACTTGACAGTATGTTTGAAATCTTCATCTAATTCGGAGAAGAGAACTTTGTCTCCACACATATGATTCGAGCAACCTAAATCTAGAAACCACGCATCTTCTCGTCTGCTTTCCTTCACTTCAGCATAAGCCATTAACAATAACTCCTCCTCCTCAACTACTGCATAGTTGGCTTCCTTTTTTAAACTTGGGCACTCATACTGGAAATGCCCAAGCTTATGGCACTTGAAACACTCTAATGTGGCCCTTGAAAACACCTGTCTTCCTCTACCTCTTCCTCGTCCTCTTACTCCAACTTGTGCCAGTCTTCCACGCCCTTTAGTACTTTGTCCTTCATCATGTGACACCTTGAGTGCTTGTTCTTCTTTTGCTTCCTCTATGGAACACACAATGTAATTCCATTTCTCAGTGAGAGTCCTCAAGATCTTCTCCACTATTTTGACATTAGGCATATTTTCTCCATAGTTCCGCATATCATTTGCAATCATCATCACTCGACCAAAATAGTCAGTAATTGATTCTCCATTCTTCATCTCCAATACTTCGAAGCTCCTGCGAAGACGATTCAGTTGAGCTCGTTGAACACGAGCGTTGCCTTGATATTTCAACTTCATTGAATCCCAGAGCTGTTTGGCCGTCTCCTTTTTTGTGATTGTCTTCAAAATTGACTAGTCAATTGATGAGAACAAGTAATTTTTGGCCTTCAAATCTTTCAGCTTCATCTCATCCAGAATTTTCTTCTCTGCAACTGAAAGTGCTTCCTCATCTTCAGGCACCATATATCATGATTCCACTACACTCCAAAACTCCCTGGATCGGAGCAAGTTCTCCATGACCAGACTCCAATGGTCATAATCGCCATCAAACTTTGGAATACCAGGTTGACTATATCCAATGTTTGCTTCAGAACTCATCTTTTTCTTTTGCCGAACTTGCCGCAGCCTCTCTGATACCAAATGTTAAATATGATATCAAAAGCAAGAACTTCTACAGGAGCAAAGTTTATTTGCATAATATCTGGCTTTTAAATAGCCTTACAACTAAAATATAAATCCTAACAAACTCCATCTTTATCCGATTTATTTAACAGAAACAAAGATCAAATCAACTAGACTTGATAAACTCCTACAAAGAAGGAAACAACTCTTACAGGTTTGATTTTCTTTTGTTATGTGGTTAAAGTATAAATATGTGTGTGGTGGTTTATAAAAAATAAAAATATAAAAATATAAAAATAAAAATCAGATTTTAGTGGCACTTGGAGAGGATCAGATCAGAGAGACCACTGTGTACAATGTGGAATTCAACATAATGAATGGATCACTTTAAAAGGTTGATACTTTAGGACCATTTCAGCATTCAAAGGACTATTACAACCTTTGTCCAATTTCCCCCTGCCTTTGGAGACCATCAGATGATATATATATATATATAGCTGTGGCAGTGGATGTAACAATCACCTGTGCACCGTCTCCATTTCATTCCGATTCTTATTAATTAATTAATTAGTTAAATCTATTTTATGGTCACGGATTTTGGTAATTTAACACCACTTTCAATGTTTGTGATGACAAATGCTAGTGCCATTTGCCGACCAATCAGTTTGTGCTGCTAACACATGCATAACGCATGAATGGCGTGTGGAACCCTAGGTAGTCAGAACCGGACCGGACCGGCCGGTCCAACCGGGTTGAACCGGACCCGGGCACTAGGCCGGTCCGGTTCAGCTCAGAAAACCGGGCAATGGAAAACCGTCCATGAACCGGGAGAACCGCCCGTTTCAACCGGGAACCGGATGAACCGGGCCGGTTCTCCCGGTTTTAAAACTTAATTAAAAAAATTAAAAAAACTTAAATAAACTAGCCTAATATGATATTAGTAATATGAATATCTTATATTTATATCTAATTATCTATAGTATTATGAATTAATGATAATCTAATTAATAATTATCTTATGATTTAATGATTATTGATTAATGATTCATATCAACTTATTGATTATTAATCAAGCCTTCAAGCCTTGATGAGATTAATATTATTTAGTGTTTCATATCAATTTAGTTTAACTAAATGTTGTTAAATGTTGTGTTTTGAATATGGAATCAATACTTGTTTGTTTCATAGGTTGTGTATTTGATTTGAAAATTAATATAGGATGTGTATTTGATTTAAAAATTAATACAATATATAATGTATTTTATTTTATATTTTTATTTATTAAATCCGGTTCGACCCGGTTCAACCCCGGTTGGACCTTTTGACCCTTGAACCTTGGCCTCCTCCGGTTCGAAGGTCCGGTCCGGTTCTGACTACCTAGGTGGAACCTGGAGATAATTTTACCTACTTTTCTTTCTTTACCTGGGTGCTGGCGCTGGCTGAAAAAACAGAGAAGATAAAAAAATAATAATAAATAAACTATTACTCATTCGTTTTTTTTTTTACTTGGTAAGTTTTAGAGTTTTTTTTATTTATTTTACTTATTATATTAAAATTTTTATACAATATTAAATATTTTTTTAAAATTAATTATTTAATTTAATATATTTACATAATTTTTAATAAATTAAAATCAATTAAGTATTAAATTATATATTCTAATTAGTGTAGTTTTAAACATTAGTTTTGAAAAATAATAAATTTTTTTATAAATTTAAATTGTTAATTAATTTTAATTAATTTTTTTAATAAATATAAAATAGGTAAATTTGACAACTAAAAACAGAAGGAGTATTTACTTGGCTTCATGATTTTATTCTTTATGTTAATTACACTTACATAGACTCAATACAATGGATCATGACCACCAACATAGTGGGGTTTTAACCAATCAGAGTAACATTAAAAACTGGAACAAGAAGCACCCATTGTCTTCGGTGGGTGGAAGTGCCTTTATTTAAGTTCATCATAGTTATGTTAGTTTCTCAGACTCATATATAGAATTATATATATATATAACAACTTTCACCTCATGCATTAAGACTATGCATTCTTTTCCCATTCCGAAGGCTAGACCCCATTAATTAATGGAATAAAGAAAACGAGCCTTGGATGGTCCCAAATAACCAAGAAAAGCAAAATTAAAAGAAATGGGTAAATTCTATATATATATAGTTACATATATATATTTTTATCAAAAAATATATATACTAGCTAGCTAGAAGCTGTACAATGGGAAAGGAGAAGAGTAATATGTGTGACCAATTGGGGAGATCCATAAATCTTTTTTGATCCTTATCATGACTCGTCTGGCAGCAACCATTGGAATTATTGAAGCGGAGTAGTTAGAACTTAGAATTTAGAAGTTCTCTTTATGAAAGTCGAACTTGGTGTTTGTCTTCCTTGAAAAATCTAATGCAAGCTGGCGGAGTTCTTTTGTCAACCCGGCTGCTCCGCAATAGAACACACCTGCAGACACAAAAAAAAGAAACAAATAATATATGTAAATTATAATTTGATAAATACAAAATGGCTTAAATGAATAAACAAACACTAATGCTTATCCTAAATGTACCATCACTAGGATTTGTGGAATAATGAGATGTAAGATAACCATCATGTTGACAGAGAGATAATGTGGCATACATGAAACAGAACCAAGAAATTGTGACTAAGAATGTGATAGGCTAGCTGATATAGATGCAAACGTCACTTGGGGAGAAAAAGTCAGGGAGTGGGTGACATCTATATATATCACTCTGGTCTCCATTCAAAATATAAATAAATAAAAAAAAGTCCACTATAACTAGAGATGATTAGTTTAAAGAACTTTAATTGGTCTCTCCCCCTTTCAACCTGATGCAAAGCTGTTCACACCACACAAAACCAAACTGGATACGAAAGCACCCTCTCCTTGGCGTGGCGTGTAGCCATTTAATTTTGTTGACTTGTCAAAGCCGAAATATATTCGTATTTTATACATCACATAAGTTCATTAAAATGTACTTTCATTAGTCAACGAAACTATAAAATGTGTATTTTGTGTGTGTGTGTGTGTGTGTGTGTGTGTGTGTGTGTGTATGAATATATAATGAATGAATGGATTATAAGATACGTACCAATGCGCTGGTCACGGTGATTGAGAGCAATGCGCTTATAGACATTGCGCCAATTCGGTCGAGCAAAGTGTGACTTGACGCGGGTGCCGGAGACTACATCGACGCCGTGCTTGGCGTGGTTGAGAGACTGAAGCATCGCAATCAAAGCCGAGCGCGCATCACCCTCCTCGTAAACACTGGTGCAGTAGTTGTGCAGCTCAATGGCGTCCTTAGTGTCCGCTTCGGCCACCTCGTTCATCACTCCTTTGAACCACTCAAATGAGCCTTGCTCTCTGGTCACCCAATAGAAGTAGGCTCTTCGAGTTTTGAACGATCGGTTTCCCTTTCTCGTCGTGCTCTCGCCGGCACGTTCCAGGTCAGCATTGCCGTCAACGCCGCTATCGTCTTCAAGTAGCTTCATGTTGTTGACAATGTCTTTGAGAATGCTAATGAATGGAGTGGCACCGATGCCTAATCCTACTAGTAATACTACATCGTATTTCTTGTAGTCTTGGGCTGGCGCACCATAAGGTCCGTCTATTAGCACTTTTGGGAAGCTGCATTCATTAGTTAACAAAAATATCAGTTTTTACAACTATTGTTCACCTACTACGTACCAAGGAAGAAAATACTCATTTTTATACCATGCTTGGGTTTCAAGTAATGTTTTATTTTATATCTGGTCAAAGTATATAATGGTGTTTATGACAAAATCAATGTAGGTGTTGCCTAGAATGTGTTTGTATTTGTTTTTTTTATTCAACGTAGAAAAATGATGCAGGGCAGGTGTGAACATCACATGTTTGAAACTTGAAAAGAGGATAATTACACCAAAAAGAAAAAAGTTCAAATTTTGAGCAATTATTGAAGATTGAGAAAAAAACAAATGAAATAATTATTAAATGAAGACTTGAGGGATTCTTGGGCTTACCTTGGGTAGGGTGAGTTGGAGCCATGGTCATAGTCCGCTCTGAGAAGGCCGCTTTTCCCATCAGTGGAAGGTTGGCATACCTACCCACAAGAACAAAAACAGATTAATTAATTAATTACCCGATTTTTATGCAAATTTAGTAGTAAATAACAATGAACTCTGATTTGGAGACAAATTAACTAACCTCCGAGAAAACTTCTTTTAGCCGTCTTGTCCAGTCACCGGCTGTTCGGATATGAACGCTGACGTAGTCGTCTTGTGGAGCAGATGTGATGGAGAACGGATGCCTGTTATTATATAAGCAACATATTATTAGAAAAATTCACCAATATGATGGGGATATAATTAATTTAATTTTGACTGTGTTAATGCTAAGTTCACACCATTCAAAGGGGGAAACAGCAGCACAGTTGACAAACATATACTGCCCGCTTCTATATTTGAAGCCTTGAGGTTTGGATACGTGAAGTGCCAACACGTTCCCTGGGTACAACGCGACCTTAAGAATCTTAACAGGTCGGACACTTGATCTCAATGCCCGTATCAGACGTTCACTAGCGTAGAGGAGCACTGGCACTGCAAGATACATCCATGTCTACACACAAATAATATAAAAATTTAGATATTGAAAAAGATTAAAATATTTAAAGATTAAAGACTGAGATAGCTAGAGTCTTAATTATGTGATTGATTGATTGATTGATTACCGTTTTCTTGTACCATTTATGGGAAAGGTAGAGGAAAATGCCATGGATGATGAGGAGGATGTAGACGATGACGAAAAGGTGGTGAGAATACCAAAAGGCATTGAAACCAGTAAGACGCTTTAAAGGCTTAGGGAGATTAAGCCTGCCACGGCGGAACCAAGGCATGGCAAGAGTGAAGGCAATGGCCATTAGCACCACCATCACAATCCCTGTCCAGCCCTCAGTGCCTTTCACGAACCACCAGTAGTTGTTCGGTCTGGTATCACCGAAGAAGGGCTTCATGGGAATATACTCCTCGTCACTAGCATGCAGAAGCCTTGGAAAATCGCACGTCAAATGGGAAATTGCGTGCAGTCCCACACCGACCACTATCCCCGCCGCAATCACCTACACACGTTAATTATCCTATTTTAGGATTAAATTTTCAACTATGCATGACAAATTCAGCGTACGTAGTAACTATACCTTGTGGAAATTGAGGTTGTCGTCAAAGGGGACGATGACACCGAGCTTGGTCTTGTTACGGAGCCAAGTGATAGTGTTCCGGCAGACTGGGAGGAGGATGAGAGCCATGTTGAACTTGAGAGTCTCGGCGCCGCCTTTGGCGACGCAGACACAGTAGCCCATAACGTGGTACACGGCGCGGTTGCGGTACTGTATGAATTTCCAGGTGAAAAGGCCTGCGCAAATGCCGAGCCAGAGCAACAACACCCACACCCGCATCCAGTTATCCTCCACAAAGTAACGGAATTTCTGGTAGTATCGCTTGATGGGGTTGGGTTCTATGGTTGGTTTCAGCTTCTGGCTCAACATCTGGCTCAGGTTCCGGCTATTGGCCGTCCCTGGCCGCACTGACTGGCTCGGCGCTTGCAGTAACAGGGTCTCCAAATTGTATATCTGAACCATGCATGCATTCACAAACCATGATTTCAATAATCCGTCAAGATAATGAATTAAATTGGTATACTAGTGCTTGTTTAAAGTTTTAACCTCGATGTAGCCGAGATTATTTGGGTCAAGCTCCTCCATGATCATACGCGCATACTCCTCTGCTTGTTCTTGAATTTTCGAGAGCTTGTTGGCAGATGCACTCAGCGAGATGATCTGAATTTGCACGCCACTAAAAGTTAGTGAAGTTCGCGTTTCCCCATGAAAATTATATATATATTTTTTTTTGAATAACGCCTTTTTTATATGAATATAAACAGTACCAAACAGTACTGAAACCCAGATATATAATATATGTACAGTATAAAAATAATATAAAAATATTGGATAAACAGTATATAAACAGTACTGTAAACAGTACTATCGGAGGAGGGATTTGAACCCATGATCTCCCCTTTATATTTGGTGTCATACCATTGGGCTATCCAATGGTTAACCCCATAAAAATTATATTGCACTAAATTATTTTGATTTTTTTTTTTCAAAATAAAAAAACACTTTAACTATTTGTTTACCATTTATTGGGAAAGAAATAACGAATGGATTAGGTCAGTGGTTTATCCACTTTCATAAATATATATATATATATATATGGCGTTAGAATTCCAAGTATATATATTATAACCAGAGAATGTCCATACCTCCTTCACCTCTTCTTCATTTATCCTCCCATCAGCGTTCTTGTCCACCCTGCATTTCAAGAATTAATTAATTCGATTAAAATATTGAAAAAAAAAAGAGATAAATAAACAAAATAAACAAATAGTAAAAAGGAAGCAGCATCGGAGAGTGCATTGCATACATGTCAAAAAAGGTCTGAAGCCGGGAATCAAAGCTCTGGTCGGAGATCTGATCCCAAAACTCTCTGAGCTCTGACTTGGTAATTGAATTGGCAGTAATATTCCTTCTTCTCGCCAAAGCATCAAACAACTCACCTGCAAACTCCTTTGACTCCTTCATCCCTGAATATATTAAGACCAATTTCATTAAAATTTCATTATAACTTACAAAATTTGAATAAAAAATTAATGTGGAATTTTGAATTTTCTCTGTTACCTATACACTGCCCAAATAGGGCACGAGAGAGGCAGCCATCAACGGCGAGATCATCGAACCGCTTCTCAACGGCGGCCCATCCGGCGGAACCATCAGTCTTACTGATGAACTTAAGCCCCAGGAGCGCGTGCGCCGCAGCCGATCTCGACCGCTCGACTCGCCCCGGCCCCTGCCGCATAGTCAGTGACGCGAGCCGTTTCAGCTCCTGCGACACCTGCCGTATCCTTGACGACGCCGTCCGGATCACCGACGACCCAAACGACGACCGTTTCTCGAGCGTCCTCTGCAGCAGCGTCACCTCCGGGTCCTCGCACTCTCCGTTACCCGCAGGCTTCACACTATGCACCGCCACCGAGTCATCACGCACATCCAGAGTGATCTCCACATAGACCTCATCATCCCCAGCCACCGGAGCAGCATCGGCGGGGACATTAAACCGGGCGCTCTTCCGCCCGCCCCGCTTGTTCAGCGGTCCACTAAACGGTCCACTGTACGAACCACGATCACTTCCGACGCTCTCCGCCTCGACGATGTCCATCTGCTGCTCGCCTCCACGGCCGTCGTCCGTCCCCATTCTTTGCATTCCTTTTTGAAATTCAAATCTCCACCGCTACGAGTTGTGAGAGATTCCAACCTTCTCTCTCTATATCTCACCCTTGTGTTTTTTGAGTATGAATGAAGCGAATGGGCAAGCTACTTATATAAATATTTTTTTGTAAAAAAAAAAGTTAATTAATTAATTTAATTATTTATATAAATTTTAATAAATAGATAAATTAATGGAAAACAGTGTTTAAGCTTCTAGAATGGAGGAGAGAGGTGGGTAGGTAAGTCCGCAGGAGCTAAAGTTATCCCCATGTCGGGTCTGACCTACAAGTGTCAACCATATGAACCAATTCCGAATCGTTTCAGACCGAGTTGGTTCGAGATGGCTTAGCGCACGTGACAGAGTTCTCGGTGCGGTCGTGGGACCCGCACGATGACCACGAAAACGCGTCTCGTGCGCCGCTGATTGGAATTGGACGTTTGCCGAAACACTTGTTACGCTTTGCAGGACCTTTGCCACTTGTTGGTGTATTTGTGTTTTCTAGTGGTAATATATATTAATGGATAAATAATTATTAAGTTAAATACAATTTTAATTAATGTTAATCAAGTACAGTTTGGTTGAAATTTTCTATTTGAAATTATTTAGATTTTTCAAATTTTAATTTCAGTTTTTCACTCTTACCAACCAAACATGTATATGAACTACCTTAGACTCCACAAACACACGCATATATTCACATGTTTATCTTAAAAAGTATAAATTATTTGAATGTGTCTAAAAATCACAAGAAAAAACACTATCATGTGTTCTTCTAATAATACAAATTAAATGATGGAAAACTAATATAAAATATTATTTTTTATTATTAACAACGTTAATATATATATATATATATATATTGCTAGGTGTTTTTCACATTTTCATATTTATATTAATTCTCATTTAATTAGTCAAAATATTCAATGAAAAAAAAGTAAATCTGAAATTATTAAGAGTTTGAGACAAAATACGCATCCAGTAATCTTTTCAGTGCCGTAAAAACCTAACACAAGTAGATGCCAATTTTGCTTAGTTTTGCATTTAATGTGGACGAGGTTAATTAATTAAAAGCAAAGTAGTTGTTCTTGTCCATAATTAACGTTAAAAGCATATCTTACAAATAGACCGTACCAATAATATATAATAAATCTTGCCCGTTTCCGTTTGTTTGATAATTTGGCTTAATTAATTAACCAAATAACTGTGTTACAATTATTTTTCTCATTAACTTACAAACCTAAGATCACATCTAATAAAAAGAAGAACAAAAGAAGGCAACAAAGCCCTCTACTTTTTATTTACAAGACTTCCCAACGCGTATGAATAATGAGGTTGCATGACATACCACTAGCTATCACCTCTATGAAACTTTGTGAGAGCTGGAAATTAACCATTTCCCAAATGAACCCAGTTTTAGAGAAGTATGAATTCAAAGCTTGGACTTGTAGACATAATAAAGGCATTAATTTGGCATCTCATGGACTCAATCTTCTTTCTATATTTCAACAGTCCATGTTTTGGCTTTAATATAATCAATATATATATATATATATATATTGCTTTGATACCTACCAGCAACCATTGTTTGAAACTTGGAAATGTATCACAGGAATTTCCTGTTGCTCTTCTTCACAATAGATAATGTCATAATGATCAGGTCAAACTGCATTCATGAAAACTGTGGGTTAATTTCCACCAGCAATGCCATGCGTCTAACTGGTTTTAATTTAAAAGCAGTGTCAAAGATTTTTATTTTTATCAATTTCCACTTAAACAGGAGTAACGAAACCTTTTTTTTTTTTTCCTTCTTTAAAGTGATTGTATGAGTCAGACATTGATGGTAATTTAGCATATATAGAATTCATAAATATCAATGCATCTAATATTCTAATTGCTAAACAACGCCCTGGCAACTGGTTTAAAACTTTTTTTTATTTTTGGATAACAAGACTGGCCATTGACAGAGAAGTTGGGAAAATCTCTTGCTTTGGGTTTTCTCAACAACCCAATAAGTTATGCCAAAGCATCGGATACCATAAATATCAACATCGGATGAGTCATTTGCATCTGGGTGGGCGAGATTAATTGAACCGAACCATACTCCATTGGTTTTTTTTTTTGTTTTATTGAAAAATCCGAACCAAAACAAAACTTATTTTATAATAAAAAAAAGGAGTTTTTTAAAAGCGGATTCATATAGTTAAAATATAAATAAATTAACTAACTTGAAATCAAAACTTAACATATTCTTTTAAAAAATGTGGCTTATCTAGTTTATTAAAAAAAAAATCAATAATGAAAAAACTTAAATGATTAGTTTGGTTAATAGTATTTTTGGAAGTTGACACACTAAATCTCTGAGAGCCGCTAAGTCACACCCACACTAGTGCATCTCAATATATACCTATTTTTTTTTTACCGTATTTGTCATTTTTATAAAAAAAAAATAGTTTCATCTGGGTTTTGATTCATAGCCATCCATGATTTGCATGTTGTCTTGCCATCAAGATCCAAAAAGAACAAGAATATATGAAAGAAAAGAAAAGAATGCATGCATGATACATGGTTAGTTCTAAGAAGGAGGTATAGACCATAGTACCACCAGACAAACTTGTGCAAATGTCAAACTGATGAGAGAGGCTAGACATAGAGCTAGGTAACAAAGAAGATAGAAATCATAGAATGAGGAGGTGACTGGCGAGCTATATGGTTGACTATCATGGAGTTTGAAGTTTGAACTGAAGGGAAGGCGGGCGTTGAAAGTCTGAAATTTCTTGGCTGGAGCTAGCCCATTGCATCAGATGGTCAAAGTCTTAATTAATGGCAAATCAGAGACCGAATTTTTAATTTAATATTTTCAGAGGTTTACCATAGTTGAGGTATAATGAGTGCGTATATAATGGTTTATCCGTAAATAATAAATAATTAAAAAAAAAAAGAATTTTCTCATGAAATAATTTTTGAAAAAAGAATCTAGTGTTATAGTATATACTCATTTCTTTTAATGTAGTCCTTATATATATATATATATCCATTCCTTGTAATGTATCTCTTGTGTATATATTTTATTCATAAAAAAAGTATTTAAATTAAGAATCCAATATAAATATTAATTTTCTCAAAAAATAATAGCTAGAATAGATCGAGATTCTGGTCTTATAATATATTTTTTTGAATACTGTAGCTGGTCTTATAATATATATATATATATATATATATCCATTCCTTGTTATGTACGTGTAGGCCTGTAGCTCTAATATATTTATAAGATCCGATCAGGATATATATAGTGTGTGGATATTTAAACTTTATAGTACACTTGCTTTGGTATACATTGATGAGAAAAGAGCTCAGTGATTTTTCGTATTGAGAGTAAGTTTTAAGTTGTATAACTATATTTTCTTCTGAAAATGAGAAGAATGATGGAGTGTGTATGTGTGTATTTGTCACGCCCCGAATCTGGTGCGCTGACAAACGGCCGCAGACCCACAAAGTGGGGCCCAGTGAACCTGCAAGGCCTCAAAACCTAAACACAAACTAGGAGTAGAAAATAACTGACAAAATACTAAATAAAAGTACAACTGAAGGTTTACAACCAAACCCAAATACAAGGCGAAAGAAATACAGTACGACCTACAAGGAGGTCCTTACACAATAATACAACAAATGCAAATACATAAGCCACGGAACATAATTCCAAAGAAGGCATCTATCTGAAGTCTTCTAAGATCCCTGGGTCTCATCGCTCCCGATCCGAAAAGGATTTAAAAGTAAATCCATGAGCTCACTAGCCCGAGTAAGTAATCCAAAAACAAACTGGAAGCAAAAGTTCAGGTCTGAAAATTTCACACACAAAAAATAATGCAATAGCACAAAATAGTGTAAACAAAATCAAAGGTAAAACAATAAATACAATATCCAAAGTATGACTCCAAATTCACTGAAAGTGCCAAAGGTCATTTATTTACCCTCGTGATGGACACGAGTCGAAATAATCGAAATCATTTATTTACCCTCGGTGACCCGAGACTCGAATAACAGTGGTCGTTGATTATTTCACCGAACGGACACGGTCTGAAAGCTGCGATCTCATTTTCCAAAATTACTTGTCGACAAGGTCGGGGTTTAACCCTCCCAGCGAGGGGTTGCATATTGTTCATTTGGAGACCAAAAAAATTCGGATACAATTCCAAGCCAAGAATACGAGAATATCCACAAGTATTTTTCCAAAAAAATTCATCTAATAAAAGTAAAGTAAATAATTAAATAAACGGATAAATAAATAATGTAAAAAGGAAATACTCATTTTTTTCCAAACCTAAGCCTCGGTTCTCACTTTGGAGAAATAACAACATTTCACAAATATTTTCCCAAAAATTCAAGAAAAATAAAGGATTTACAAAAAAATAAAAATAAAAATAACACAAATATAAATAATAGTGAAACCAATAAATAATTATTCGACCAATCTCAAGGAAGAAATGCATTAATACAATAATATACTAAAAATTTGTAAAAAAATACAAGGTCTAATGTATCTCATCAATTGAAGAAAAAAATGGCCACCTAAAAATCAAAAATAGCTAGAAAGATAATTTCAAAGGAAATATTGTCAAAACAAGGATGTTAAAAATTTTAGGAAGGAGATAGGCTAGGACATAAAGGCAAGTGGATATTTAAGGGATAAATGTATAACCAAATAATATATAGGTAATTCAAGTTGATGTTAGGTGGACCAAGGATTCAAACACTTAATAAATCTTAAGTTTTTGTTATTGGGAATAACAAGATTTCAAAAAGGATAATTACTTTGCTAAATGTTTGGAAGTAACAAGGAAATAACATATATAAGTTTTGGCAAATAATAGCACTATGGTTCCAACTAAGTATAGAACTTCTCTTCCTCTAAAAACACAAGACATAAATAGATGGCATTCCCACAACAATCTTTTTTTTAATAAATGCAAACAAAATTTCAGAAATTTCGCATGAAAATAAATCAAAACAACAAAATTTAAATACAAGAGTTTAAGGGATTACTTACTTGGTGATCCTAAATTCAAAAAGAGATCTAAGATGATGCTCAAGGTGGTCCTAAAATCCAAGGGAAAACCAACCAAATATACATGAATATTTGGAAGAGTTCAAGCACCAAAGTTCATGCTAAGCTAGTCTAAAAATACCCCATTAAAACAACAACAATATGAAAGTATCTACAAGTAGATCTAACATAAAACTAATACTAGTGGTAATAACAATGATGTGGGAAGGGAACATAGAATGATTAAGAGGAACAAGGACAATAGGTGAGAGAAACAAGGATGGAAATAAATCTCCTAGCACAAGTAGTAGATCAATGCATGCATGCATGCATGTATATATATATATAATCACAAGGGTGCAAAAATATATAAGGTCCAACACACATGCCAAAACTACAAAACTATGCAAAAACTTGGGTTTTTGGCTTGGGTTTCAAGCAAAATGGTATAAACATATAGTTGGTTCCATGAATAAAACTTTATGTAACATGGAGACCAAGAACTAAAGATACTCAAGAGGCACAAGGGTGGGTTTCAACATGCATAAGGAGAGGTTTTTCATGCAAGGATAAGCACCAAAAATTTTAAACAACAACCCATGCAAACATAAGCAACAAGACAACCACCATCAACAAGAGGAGGAGAGAGCCTACCTTGCCTTTGGAGGATGCCGGCGGCTACTTGCTCTTCTTCTCCTCACCTTCGGATGCCAAGACCACCGGTGGAGACTCGAACTCCGGTGATGGATGGCCTTCTTCTTCAACTTCCAAGGAGTAAACAAGTGGGAGAGTGCAGAGAAAGAAGAGAGATGGAGGAATGAAGAAAGGAGATGACCATGGGGTGAAAACATTCGGCCAAGAAGGGGGCCATGACAAGATGGCTTCCGGGAATTCCTCTGGGAATTCTTCTCTCTAGAAAGACTCCCAGCATGGTGACAATAAGAAGAAGAAAGGATTAAGGGGTAAGGTAAACAAGGTTAGCACTTAACTAAGTTTTTTTTTAATAAAGTGTGATAAAATTTTGAAAGTGCTAAATGAAATTTAAACAATCTATTTTCAGGAAGGATAGTGGGTGACTTAATTCCATTATTACATATAGTTTCTAAGGAACATAATTTTTTTTTTTATACTAGGTGATACGTACTTCTATTTAAAGTTAATAATCAGGAAAAGCACTGATGTGAAACACATCCGTGAATTTAACAACATCATGTCCTAATTTTGAGTAAAATTTCAATTTTTAGTCTCCCCAAAAAAAGAAACTTTATGTAAAAGACCTGGTATCAATGGATCAAAAGGCCATTAATGAAACACATATCATATCATGCTTAATATTCAAATGTTTTAAAAAATACTTTATTTTAAAATTTAATATTCTTAACTATGTATTTAATCAATAATACTAGTGATAAAAAAATACCCTTGAAAGTTGAAACAACAACAACATAATAATAATAATAATAATTATTATTATTATTATTATTATTATTATTATAACACTAGTTAACATTGATGGGCCACATACTCATCAGAACCAAACTGAATCAGTTGTCTAATTGGTTGAATCGATGCTACCGGTTCATTTATGTAATTGGACTAGAGTTGTAATTGAATTTCTGATTTATATGTAATTGGACTAGATCTACAATTGAATTTCTAAGAACCGATGTGAACTAGGGGGGTTTGAATAAAGTGGATAAACCAGTGATTTATTAAACGAGAAAAAGAGCAAGTAAAACAAAACCACAAAGAAACAACAACTGGAGGTGAGAAACAGTCACTAGGGGTGAATTACACCTCCACAAGAAGTCACACGTACAAAAGACAAAAAAAAAAAAGGGAAAAGACTGAAAAGCCAAAAACAGGAGAGACTAAGCAGTTGTAGAAGCGAAGTCCACCCTTTGGTATCTAAGGCCTCCTGGGTGATGGAGTCAGTCACACTTGGGAAGTAGAAAGGACCGTGGTGCCGGACTGATCATCTAGGTGCGCGCTCATGAAGTCAATGGAGCGCCTTAGCTTTTGAATTGATTCACTTGGGAAATACTGACTTGGATCTCTAGCTGCAAAAATCCAAGCAAGAAGCATATATATAAATAATCTTAGAGGTCGTTTGGTTTATGGTAATGACATATTACCACGTAATAAGATTATTATGATAATATGGGTGGGAATATAATATGGTTGGGAATATTGTGGTAATTTGATATAATCATGTTTGGTTAAGAACTCTTATTACTGAAAATAGTTCATTACCAAGTTATGAGATTACTATATGCTTGGTAATCTAAAATAGATACAAAATTTGATGATAATGTTCTCATATTGGTAATATGATATTACCATCCCGATTATCACCGGTGTAATACTAAACGTGGTAATATTTTCAGATCACCATGTAACACGTGGTAATCTTTCTACACTATAGCAAACCAAACGATCTTTTAGAATTAACTGAATGTGGGGTAAGAACATACATGTGAAAAATACGATAATTTCTTTCGAATCATAAGTTCCAAAGAATGGCTCTTGAGAGAAGATCCCAAAAAAGATGTTGTAGATCTTGAATGAAGGGATCCAAGAAGCCTAAATATCTGCGATAGACCGGAAATGACAACGAAGAACGAAAATTTATTTGAAGAAATGTCAAATGCGATTTGAAAAGTCACACCCAAACAAGAAATGATCCACTGACTCTGGAGGTCAGTGACACAAAATACAAGTGCCCATTGCACAATGAATATTATAAGTGTTTGTTGCGCAATGGATATTACAGCCTTTTTTAATTAGCGGTTTTGTAATTAACCTGGTAAATGGGAATATTGTTTTATATTAATTGAATGGGTTATTAACGGGATGGGTTGTCTCAAAAGCACAAAATAACTTTAATACCATAAATGAATTTATTTTAAAAGCAATAGATCAAAGGTTATAAATATCGTTTTAACGAAAATTAATTCATCTTGAAATTTCAAATATTTACTAATTATTCCATATTCCTACAGATAGATAATTTGAATAATTAAATACCTAAGTTAGACTCTATGTATTTTTATTTATAGTTTATATTTTATTTATTGTATGAATTTTTAATTATAATTACATTACTTGTTAATAAAATTTTTCAATTTATTATATTAAAAATATTTAAAATATTTAAATTGATCGAACATTGACCCCCAATTAAACTGGTAGTTGAATTAATAATTCAATGACCCAAAGACTGGACACTTTAAACGGTTCATTATCTATTCTAGTTCTAATAATACTGATTTACCATACTTCTATAAACAAAACAATTAATGAACCTTTATATATGTAATTAAGTTGAACTAATGGTTATATAATGCATGTTCCAGGAGTTATACAAATATATTTCATAAACTGAAATTAAACTGGGCTTTTTATAATGGACTCAGGTCATTACACCCCTAAACACCCAACCCAACCCAACCCAAATCAAGCCAGCCATGTTGTGGCTCAAGTGCCGAACTCTGACTCCCATCTGGATTTGGGCCCCATAATCCACCACCATCCAAAAGTAAGACGTGCGATATCCACTGACATACTACCTGCCAGCAATATTCAACGCCTCCCTTTGCTATTTACCGCCATACAGCATGAAGCCCGCTCAGCCAATCCCCACCGTTAATCATCATCTTTAGGCAAAACCAAAGGCTCTGATGATTTTTATTCGATATCTAGTTGATGCTGTATAAATATTGGGGGGGTCCCTGGCAGCGAAAGGAAGCGCGAAATCCTCGTGACAGCGCTCAATGATAAGCACATTGAGAGAGATATTTCTCTCGAATCAAAGCCCCCTCTCTCGCTTCGGGGTTTTAGATCCATCTCTCTGTAGATCGACCGATTCCTTCCCCCGTTGATGCTTTTCTAATCGGTAAAACTTTCTTTTGCTAATCTTTTTTGGTCCTTTTTCATTCGTTTTTGTGATTTGATTTGGGTGTTGATTTGTTCCTGAAAATGCTGTTAATTTTGAAATGGAATATCGTTTTACATTTGATTTGGTGTTGACGAAATATTTATTATGAAAATCAGGATGTTGTTGGATGGAGATTGTTGCTATAAAGCTGTTTTTAATTGGTTTATGAACTTGTTGTATATGAATCAAAGTTTGAATTTTGTTGATATTGAGCTGTTCTTGTTGGGAATCTGAAGATTTTTTTTTCCTCTTGTAAATTAGGCTGCATTATGACAAATAGAATTCAGAATGATGGTGACTCTAGTAGTTCTAGCTCTAGTTCCACATGTTGGCAGAAGAATGAAACGGATGATGACAGGATGATTGCTGTTGTTCTCTCAGAAGAGTATCAGAAGTTGGATGGTGCTGCTCCTAGTAACCTGTCCAACCTAGCTCCCATTCCTGTAAGAAGTTTGCTTATTCTTGTTCATTAGTTTCTCTTCTTTTGCTTCATTTGGATTGTGGCCAATACTCTTTTCGAGAGCTCCAATTACTTTACATCCAGGATGTTTCAAATTTGCTTTCATTTTTACTCCAAGGAGATAGGCAATTTTGTAGGCTTTTAAAATTTTTAAGTTCGTGACTAAGGTACATTATTATATTGTGCACAAAACCATCACTCAAGCTTTAGCATGTAATGTAATATATTGACAGATATTTTACTATATGCAGCATGTTCCTAGGACAAATATGTTCATCCCTACACTTAGCGATGCCAGTTTAGATCATCAGCGCCTTCTTCAGAGGTACACTTTTTTGCACAATTTTTTTTTTCCATTTATTAGTCACAGGAAGTTGGATGTTCTAATCTCCTTTTCTCTTGGTGTTTATTCTATAATTTTTACCCAACTTACCAGTCAAAGGGCTTGATTATTCTATTGTTTATGATGCTCTGTTTTAACGAATCATATTATTTTTCTTAACATAGAAAGAATGATGCCAATTCATACACGATTGATGCTTGCTTGAGAGTTATAGAAGTCTCTAGCAGTTAATCAGTGGTTATATACTGCTAGCACTAGGTTTTGGCTATCAAATGTTCTAAATAGATGTCTGTACATTGATGTCCTTTTTCCTCTGTAGTCAAATTTGACTAACTGTATGGCAATCTATGCTAGGTTGAACGCTTATGGCTTAGTTGAAGTTAAAGTCACTGGTGATGGCAACTGTCAGGTGTGTGCTTGACTTTGATAACAAAATATTGCAGCAGTTGTTTTTAATACCACATAACTGAAGTATCTAGGTGTAACAGTTTGGATAATGTATTTCCTCATCTTGCAGTTCCGTGCACTTTCAGACCAATTGTACAAATCACCAGAGCATCACAAACATGTGAGAAAAGAGATTGTGAAGCAGGTGCATCATTTTGTTTTCATGTTCCCTCCCCCATTTATTTGTACTGTAGCAAGGATTCTGCAGTGGTATGAAGTTCTAAATTAACTCCCTTTCTCTTCTCTTACAAAATGGCCTAGTGTTTATCCCTTTCTATGCAAACATGTTGATTGAGGCTGGTAGTGTTGGATTAAACGTTGTTGTTACAAAATTAAAAGGTAAACAAACATTGATGAATCGTCATAATTCTGCAATTTTCTTTCCTTCAACTCATTGCCATCTTTGCGCATCTTGCCCATATATTTACCTTCTGTAGTCAGTTAGGGAAAAACTGCTGCTGACTTTTTAAGGTGTGAAGATGGACAGTTGTAGATATGCTTGCTATAACAAGGAAAGTTAATTTTAGATTTTTTATTTACTGTGTATATCTTTTTCCAGCTCAAGGATAGCCCTTCACAGTATGAGGGTTATGTGCCCATGAAGTACAAGCACTATTACAAGAAAATGGCCAAGTAGGATATCTCTAAAGCCCTATGGCTGATGTCATTTTAGATTGTGTCCTATGTGACTACTGCATTCTTTGCACATATATCCTATTAATGCATTGGAGCATCATACAGGTCTGGTGAATGGGGTGATCATGTTACATTGCAGGCAGCTGCTGACAAGGTGTGAAAATTTTCTGCTATCTGACTCTGTTTAAAGCATTTATCACTCCAAAGAACCCTTTTTCCTGCAACAAAGCATCATGCTTCATTTGATATTTGTCTAATAGATGATGCCTTTGTTCATTTTACTTTTTGTCGAATTATAAATGGAAATGGCACTTCTTGCATCAGAATTACAGCCAATTTGGAAAATTTCACTATTGTTCTGCAAGGCAATTTTGTCATTGCGGTTAAGATTTAATATAAGAGACAAATTGATCACAGCGTGACACTTTTCTGGTATTCACCATGGAAACTTTCACCTTTATGCTGATGATCTTGTCAAATATGTACAGTTTCTTTGTGAGTGTTGAATCAAAAACAATAAATTTTACCTTTGATGTTGTATTATGAGTTCTTATGAAAATTTATTACAGTTTATCATCAATGTTCAGAGTTATTTGAAAGTTTTCTTAGATTCATATTTATAAATGAAGGTTGCTTTTGAGCAGGTAAGAAATATATGAAAAATGAAGGCTTAATGTGTTTGTTTGGGCATTTGCATATAGAAGATTATTTATGAATTGATTTTGTGGCATCTTCTTTGTTTATGCTAATACTTTCTATAAATTATACTCTTCCATTGAGCCCCACTAATGCTAGATTTTTTTTTCCATGAAGAGAACTATGGTCTCTCTAATTTTGCTTTGTTTTATTTTGCAGTTTGGAGCAAAGATATGCCTTCTAACCTCATTTAGGGACACGTGTTTTATTGAAATTGTTCCTCAACTTCAGGCTCCTCAAAGAGGTATGATCACTTATGGGTTATATGTGTTGGTACATAAATTGTCATCTATTATAAGTATGCACACAATTTCATGGAATAAGCAATGTGTCTTTAATTCTATATTATCGTGTACTGGTGTTTGGTTAAATTTAGAGAGAAAGAAAAGAGTAGGAAATCCAATCATACAGTCTGGCATTCACCTTTCCTGATATCCTTATTTTCAGAATTCCTAATACAGTCTTCCAAGAACCACTTTTACTTAGAAGACAGAATTGCCTCTGATTTGTGTTATGAAGTTAATCTTCATCGAGCAGACTGGAGTGAGAGGAAAGATATAGGTGATGTCCCTTTCAGGTCCTTGTTTCTCTAGCCAACACTGAAGACAGAAGACATCTGTAGCATTGAATGAGTAGAGGATGGAGTAAATACTAAATGGCCAAAATATGATGAGATTTCTGTTCCTCGTTTGTCTCTTAGTTTGGAATCTTTTGGAATTTCCCTTCACATTCATCACATTTGTGAAGTAAGGACTTGCATTAATGTGCCATGAAGATAATAATGTTTTATTTATATGTTAAATTTGATGGTAAAACTCAGATGGCCATTCTTACTTCATCAGTAGCTTACAAGTGGTTTTTTTCTCACAGAACTATGGCTGAGTTTCTGGTCAGAGGTACACTATAATTCAGTCTATGTATATCGAGGTCAGTTTTAATAATTGATGAAATTCTCAGTTTTTGCTATCAGTACTTCTTACTCCATTTCTCAAATTTTCTTGTCTGGTGAATAAGACCCGCCTTTGTTATTTCCTGCAGATCTTCCAAATCGATACAAACCAAGAAAGAAGCACTGGTTATTTTAGAAGCTCATCAGAATTCAGTCTATACTTCACAGTGATTGCAGCCCTCATTGTATGCTTGCATGTTTTGTTTCTTTGTATGTAGAAACTTTCTTCTTGTGATAGCAATTGATAGTGAGACTATTCAATTTTTAATTCTTTATATTAATTTGACTCTCCAGTGCTCACATGTGTTGAGCTCTTGTGTTGAATTGTTTATGGAAATGGATCAAATCCAACAAACAATTTTTGCATTATTCTTTGTGTGCAATAGGATAGAGCTTTGGTGATTCACTGGCCGGCGCTGCTGACAGAGAAATGCACCAAACTCTCAAGTTTATGGGCAATGGCTTCATTCCACAGGGACACCACACCACATTGACTGTAAGTGAAGCTCTCCCATAATCAAGGAACCGTAGTTAGTGGCCTGGCCACCTCAAGTAGTGGGGTGTGTCAGTGCTTTTTTATTCTGGTGCTTCCGTTACACATGATACAGACTGCGTCACTGTTCATTGACATAGAATATAATAATGAATGGTTAGATCATCATACTGTGTTACTAATTGTCCAGTTCATTCATGTGTTTCTCTAATTAGGAGTGACCCACATAACTTGCTAGCATTTTTGTCCAATGAATGATTATCAACATGGGGATTAAATATGTAGGACCTGATTGGTTTGTGCAATGATCTAGCAAGAGGGGAAGTTCTCATTTTTCTCTCTTTTTCTATGTTTATTATTTTTTTACGAGAGTGGTTTACAAGCACATGGAAACCGTGCAAAAGAAGAAGAAAATGTTACTGTGTTGGAAGACGACATAAAAGTTAGGAATAAAACCATGCTCATATGGGAGAGAGTAGAAACAAACAAACAAATTACTTTTACTCTGTGCACTGTAGTCCATGCATCTGGCAAAAGTTAGGATTGTTTGTCCTCTCTAATAAATGGAAAGGGGCTGGGCAGTTGAATAAATGTGCCCAGTTTGCTTGAGATGAAGACAAGGCACTTAGGCACAGACCAAAACATATCAATTGCTTTCCATTGCTTTTATGATATAGTTGGAGGGGGGAAAAAAAGGTGAGATTCATTATTCCAACTCCAACATCCATTTAGTTGGCCTATCTATCTTGTTTTATCTACTGTAGTTTTTCCTTTTCCTGTTGTTGGTCCTCTAGTTCAGCAAGGAACTCAGGTTACTTTATTTGATGGTCTTTGTTTACTGTATGGTGCCTTGCATTGAGTCCCATTAAGATATGGCCTATAGCTGTCCAGAAGAAGGCTCCAAAGATGGACACAATAGAGTCCCCAGAATCCCACACACTTGTCCATAAAAGAATCTATTAACAGTGCATGTGATGTTTGCTTGCACTTGAATGTGGGGGGTGCCCCCCATCTTAAACTTGCTTGATTTTCAGGGAATGCATACACTTGTATCAGTTTTGTTGGTGGCCCTGCCTCCCACCATATATTCTATGTAAAATTAGATTGAACCTCTTCTCCTTTTCTTGGACTGCCCCCCTCCATGAAAGTGATTGCCATAAACTAGATATACCTCTTTTTCAACATGATAACATTGAAGTCATGAGCAATTAGTAAAAGTATCTAAACTGATCAATAAATCATGATTTCCTTGCTTGTTTCTTTTTCACAGATGATGTGGGACTGGGAGTTGTTTAAAGATTGAAACTCTCATTTGAATATTGAATGATCATTAATTAACCAAAAAAACAAAGAAAAGAAAAGTTTTGAATGGTCATTGTTCTTACTTTTTTATTTTTTCTGTGAGGCAATGAGTTGCCTTTATAGATGGTGCTTCTATCCAAATGGATTTTAAGTAGCAGCAACAGCAGCAGCTTTTATTTGTAATGGCTTAGCATCATAGTTGAGATGCCACCACCCTTCCCCCTTTGCTTGCTTTAATGACTCCACTCCACATCACAAACACCTGGGCCCTGTGCCTCTGTAAAAAGTGAGCCAATTAAAGATCTAGCCTGCATTATAGTTTTCAACTTTTTTTTTTTTCTTTTTCTTTTTTGAAATCAATGAGATTCTGAAATTCGGTTGTCAATGAACATCAAGATTATTGGTGATAGAATATATGGTTTTAAAACTCTTGCACAACAATGTTGGAATTGATTGATTGAATGATCACGCTGAGGACCATCAATGAGAAACAAAAAAAAGGTGCCAAGTCTGTGACCATTTGGGTAAATACGGCTCCATGTTAACTGGCACAATTCAAGGACACATGCAGGCCATGCCATTATGTGGCCTGAACGTGCGCCGAGAGATTAATGACATGGCCCCATAAAAACAGTGATACCCTCGTAACCATTTTACTGGTCATTATCTAATTTTTCTCATGGAATATGGAGCAACAAAAAAAAAAAAACAAATAAACAAATATTTAACATTAAAAAAAAAGTCCTGATGACACAATGATGATGAAGATCATGATGATGCTACTGTTACTGTTACTGCATTGGGATAATGACATGGAGACTAGCATTCTTGGGAGAGCTGCAAACAGGGCATGCATCAACAATGGCAGCACAGTGCTTGCAGAGGCAGAGGTGCTTGCAAGGCAGCAACAGAACACAAACATCATCATCCTTGCAAACTGTGCATGCCTTATAGCACCATCTTTGGACCTCTTGGCTTTCACCAACTTCCTCTGCACCATCTCCAACTGCAGTCCTTCTATCCCTCTCCTCCCCTTGAAAACAACATGACTCTTCATCTTCAGCAGGGTATGTGCTTTCACACTCTCTGCATTCTTGATTCATTTGAGGGACTTTTCCCAGCAAAGCATGCTCAAGGCTTGCCTTGAGCCCTGAGACCAGAAACTCACTGTTTTTAGCAGCAGCTTGCCACATCTCTTTCTCTACTGATAACTGTCTCACATTCTCTTCAAGCTCTGCGTTCCTCTGTATCACCTTCTCAAGCTCTGCTTCCTTTTCCTGCAACCTCACCTCAAACTGCTTCTCCAGAACTGATAGCAGTGCTCTGCACTGCCTCTTGTGTGATTGTTCAATAGCCAAAAACAACCTCTCACTCTGTTTTTCCAGAAAACAGGAATTAGATATCATGTTATATAAAGATGAAATATAACAACAAAACCTCATTACAAACACTAGTTGTTGTTGCTTACGTGCTGGCGGAGAAGAGCATCAACATCCAAGCTTTGATTGTAAAGATGGGCAGCAAGGAGGCTTTGTGCAGGCCTCCCACTGGTGGATGCTCCTGAGGATTCAATCAGCCGGTTTTGAACGTGAGTATTTGAGACCATGCCATTGTTTGGGAGATCATTAAACTGATGAAAAGGAACAGCCATGAGATCATCCCTGTTCCTCTTCCTTGATCCATAGTTATAACCATTGAATGCTAACTGACTTTGTGGATCACCAAAAACCAGACAAGGACCAGCACCACCACCATCACCATTGTTCTCAGCCCTGCCATTCAAAGAAGAACATGAGAAACAGAGAATGGAAAACTGAAGAAGAAGAAAAAATAAAAAGGAAAGCTTCGATGATTCACACCTGGAGATGATCAAATCTGGAGAAATGAGGTTTAATGGATACTGAGCTTGCACAGCCATTCTTGCAAGAGAGAAGAAGAAGAAGAAGTAGAAGAACTAGAGAATGAACGGAGAGAAAGCAGAGCTCTTTACATATATATATATATATAGAAAGATTGGAGACAGGGATGCTTTCCAAGCAAACAATGTAAATGGATTTATTAATAGAATGGTGGGGACACCAGCACAAGAGTAGACCCAACCCAACGAACAAAAATGGATATATAAAGTAAGCAAACATTTATTTATTAATTTATTTATTTATTTATTTATTTATTTATTTATTTATTTATTACTGACAAATGACAATGAATAGGAGGATGATGGTATGCAACGGACGGTCAAACAAGGGATCAAGAAACAGCGGAAGAGCAGGTCTTTCTCCACAAAACCAAAACCTCCGGAAAAAAATAATAAATACATATCCTTTTTTTACTATTTACCACCATAAACTCATGACATTAAAAAAGCTGACAGACAGCGTCTTGGGAATCAAAAGAAAGTGGTTAATTAAATGAGTTACGTTACGTGTCAGGACCACTTCAGAGAGAAAAATAAGGGCACAACTCCCCATGACGTGGTGGGGTAAATCATAAATAGGAAATGGTTTCCTTTATCACGTTCACGTACTCCTGGTCCGGTTGTTCCTTGTCATTCATTTATTCATTCATTCAAAAGGACTCTTTTTTTATTTTTCTTTCTTTCTTTTTTTTTCTTTTTTTTTTCTTTCAAAGAAAAAATTAAAATGGGTAATGAATGAGAGCAATGGAAAGGTCCAAGACGCATGCAATTGCATGCAGATCATGCACTTCCATAAACGTATACATCAAGCTCTGGTTGGGTGTCAGATCATGCACTTCCATAAACTTATACATCAAGCTCTGGTTGGCTGTCATATATTTATGTCCATCTAAATAAAAACCCTGTACGTTTCTCATGTCGTTTCAGTATCTCTTTCTGATTTCCATGTTCAACTTTCACCTAATTAGTTCTTACAAAACTTCACCCAACTTCAAATTTTAAAAAAAAAAGTATTTTATTAATATTAAATTATATTTTTAATTAATCAGAATCTAAAGTCTCCATTTATCACTCATCAACCATTATCTATTAAGTTGTCTTTATCATTCATCAATTTGATAAGAGTGAAATCATTATAAAAAAACAATCTCTCTTGGCTACCTTGTCCTTCTTTTCACAAATATATACAAATAATGAAAAGGATGACAACTCAATTGGACATTTAAAAAAACTCCATAGATGACATTTGGACATTTAAACATAAAAGTCTTATTTTCTTGAAAAAATAACATATATTTTTTTTTAAAAAAAAAACTATACATAGAAAATTGTTTTCCAAAACTTTAGGGGAAAAAATTACAAAAAATAATTGATATGAACTACTCCCTGCGTTTCTTTTTAGTTGTCACATTTAACTAATTTATACCGATTAAAAAAAATAGTTAAAATTAGTTGATTGATTACCTATATATTATAAAATAATCCATTACTTTTCAAAACTACCCCTATTTAAAACCCCACTAATAAAAAATGTAATTTAATGCTTAGTTGATTTTAATTTATTGAAAATCATAAAGTACATTAAATGAAAGGATAAATTTTAAAAAATTATTTAATATTGCATAAAATTTTTAATGTAATAAATAAAAAGAAACAGTTCATGAGAACTAAAAAGAAACGAAGGGAGTAAAAAATTAATCAACCAAAAAAAATTTATAATAATAAAAAAAAAGAATAAGTGGACCAATATCCGAAAAAAATCAAGCAATAATTCACCCTCAACTAAAAAGCAAATAAATTTGTTACTTTCTCTTTGCTCCAAAATGAGAGAGATATATATAAAAACAGTAAAGAGGGTGGGGGGAATTGGATTCCATAGCTTGACTTGGTTGTCCTTTTTCTATTTCCTGTCTCTGCTGTCTCTTTCTTTTCATGAGGCACAAGGTGTTGAACCATTCTTATCTCCTTTTCCTCGCAAGCATGATGCTTGCACTCACATGAAAGGAACTCAAAACCCCAAACAAAAGTTTATTTATTTTTTTACTATTAAAAAAGAGAAAAGAAAAAACTCTAAGTTGCCTCCAAGCAATTAATAACTTTAGCCTTTCTTTAATGTCAGGGTCATGCAATGCATTGTTAATCCAATTAAATGAGTCCCTTGCATTGCTTGCAAAGTCATCTAGTCAAATGAGGCTGGCTTGATAATTGAATTGATGAGTTGGCCTTCCCGTATGCATTGTAGTTGCACTTGCACAAGATCCAATTTCCCACAAGTTGGTGTACTTCTTATGAGCCATATGAAATTGTGCCCATATTTCTTAGACTAGACTAGATTGTACTACTAATACTTAACTACAATATTTATGGATTATTGTGGCCTTGTCCCTAAATGCACCTCATCCTGTTAGGTCTTCATTATTATTATTATTATTATTATTATTATTATTATTATTATTATTATTTTAGTTACTTATTCTTCCTTTGACCTGTTCTTATTTAAAAACTATTTTATTATGACAATGTTAATATTTGAGTATCCAAATTGATTGATTAGTACATGTAATTTGTAGTAACTAGTTATTTAGAAAATTTACCTAAATATAGACCTTTTCTTTTGAACATTCTATTCTCTAAAAACACAATACACTGTTAATTTTATATCCTTCCTATCTAATACACGGATGTTGAGTAACATAAAAAAACTTACTAAAATAATTTAGTGTACTATATTTGAAATACAATTATTCAACGCAATTTAGTGTACTATCTTTTATTGACTTGTATATATATGTATAAAATGTTTTTGAATTTTCAATGGAAATATGTCTTTCGGCATGCATTTATGGTTTTTATTTTATTTGTTGAAAAAATAACCAAGATGTGGATCAAAGATTAGCACTCTCCATATGATACGAATTCTCATTTGGACTTTTTTGATATATTTTGAAAAAATTGATATGTTTGACATGACAATACATCAATCCTCCACGTTTCCTTCAAATATCAAATTTCTAATCTTTCTTTGTTAGTCCTAATCTTTTGATAATATCCATCCAAACAAAATATTTAATGTTTAATTGATTGCCGTCTTAAATTTCTTATCATATCCCTGTTGTGGAATCAGTAAACAACTTAAAAAACCAATTAACTTAATTTAAATTTTATTAATCTATTGCAAATTCAACAATTTTTACTGCCATAAAATAATTTATTTTTTTAATTGTTATTCAATAAAATATCAACAAGCACAAACATTAACTAATCTCTTAACCTTTGAAAGCAAAAAGAATGATATACAACAAAGACACACATAAAAAGCCAACTACATGCAACCAGGTGCACCAAGTCATGGACATGTGTGCTCTTTAATTTAAACACAAAAGCACTGTTTTGTTCAAAGGATTCCCATATGGCAAGCATGGCCATATCTTGATCTTAATAAAGTTTATATAATTATTAATTATTATTTTTATATGAAGCTCTCGTGCTGCAAGGAGTCACTAATCTCCGATTACTCCAATAATTGTAATTTTATATTATCATCTCTGATTAAATAAGTGATATTGAAACAAATGCAAGTTAAAGAAAACAACACAAAACCCAAAGACATTGGATTATTCATTGAATGAGGAGGTTACCTTCTCCGATTGCTTTGTATAAATAATTATTATTAGTGTCTCACTTATAATTAAAGTCTAAAAGTTGTTTGTGCATGCATCTAATATAACCAATTCAAATCAAGTTTAGGATTTGCATGAGCTCTTGCATTAGATTGGATCTTGTACAAACTTATTTTAATATAAACTTATTTGCACTTCTTGTCATTGTCTACATCACAGTTGATTTTATAGTACCTAATTTTTATATAATTATTCAACAACCTTAAACTATACACGTTATACCTTTAACTTTTAAACATCAAAAAGTTGGCTTGACTTATCACAATATTTATTTACTATTATTTGAATAAGTAGCTTTGATTGAAGGAAACTAAATAGAACTTTAAAAAAAAAAAACAACAACAACAAAGCTAGTTTAAAAATATGTTTATATTTTATATTTCTTTATTAGAAAATAATGCATAATTTACCCTTCTATAATGATGGATAATTCATTGGTGATAATTATCTTTTAAATGTCATCAATCATTTTATACAGTTTTATATCTCCAACTACAAATCAATCTTTCTCTATCATTAGCGAATTTGGCTTTTTCTCTTGTACTGTATTTTTTAGTATTGATTTATCTCCTCTATTTTCTCTTCATAACTTTCTTTTTATCATCACTTTTATCAATCCCATAATTATTAATTACTAAAATATTTTATTTTTGACAACCATACAAATTTGGATAGGTATCTTGTTGTTTTCACGTTGTTGTCTATTTTTTTGGCAAAGTTGAAGTTTCACATGTTTTTATTATTTTTGTTTTCCTTACATGTCCAATGTCATCTCTTGTTTTTATTTTTTTCCCATAGTACACAATTCATTCACTATTCTCTTCTCAATCTCCAACCAACACACATGCCAATTATTCAACTGAGGCAAACCAAGAACACATCCAAAGATCATTCATTAACACACCATTCAATTGATTTTTCATAACAACTTAAAATAACATCCTCCAAATGTTCAATTCACAATAATTGTAATTTTTTTTTTAAATGTCAAGTTTGGATCTAGCTTTTAATGTGTACCATTCTCAGCAAAGAAAAATCAAATTCCATATCTTGGACATATCATCAAAAAAGTCATATCAACTGTGACCACTTCTTTAAATTTTTTTTTTTAAAAAAAATTTTAATAAAAAAAATAAATAAAAGAAGTGACGTGGGAGAAGGAGAAGACACCACCCACCACCAACCACCCACCCCATTTGAGTCCATGACCCATCTATTCTATCATTCTAAACACTCCTCCATATTCTCCAAAATCACAAGAAACACTATCATTATTATTACTGGTTTGTAACTTCAACTAAACTTCAAGCTACCAATCAAACAAACGGTTGAAGAGATGATCAGATTAGATACATATATGCATGAAAGCCATGAAGGTTAGAAAGAAAGATAGGAGACCTGCAACTATGTGGGTCCTACCTTGATAAACACAACAATGAAAGACAAAGTAATGTATGCCTTTATTATCATCAATAAATAAATAAATAAATAATTCATTAATTATTAATGATAAAGAGAGAGAGAGAGAAAGAAGGGAGAATCTGGCGATGGGTCCCATGCATGTTGGGAAAGGAGTAGAGAGAGAAGGAGGGAGGGGGGACAAGACAATGAACAGAGCCTTTTGTGTACTGGTTTTTAATTACGGACCATGATACGAGAAAGGGCCCCACCGTCGGTGCATGAGTGGCATCCCTTGAGTTGTTGCCCTAACGCTCTGCTCTTCTTGTCCAACCTCCCTAGTCCCCATCCTTTGTTCTCTCCTTCTCTCTCTCTCTCTGTTTTTTTTTTTTATTTATATTTAAAAAAGATAAATGCAATCATTGTTAATTAGATAGATGCGCACGTATAAATATATGTTTAAAATTTCGATTTTTCACATTTAAGTACAGTATTTTATCATTATATTATGAATAATCAAATATATCACGGTCAGATTTTATGAAATTTGATATGAATATTAACTTTGGTTTCGGGGTTTCTAATCCTAGAACTGAAAAATGCTAAATCCAGAGCCAAAATTAGTATTCGTGTTAAATTTTATAAAATTTATTTATAATATATAGCATTACTCTTTTATATTATTACCATGATGACTATCTTTGTTAGAAGTAAATAAATCATATTGCATAAGAATTTAAATCATTCTTATCATATAAATATTTTTTTATAAAATAGACAATCATTTATCTTTGTAATATATTAATTGATATTGTGAAAGTTCTTACTTAATAACAGAAAATTTCAAACGTGATAGTGGTAACATTTTTTTTATTTTTATCACCATCTTCAACCAACATATATTTATGTTTGTATGCACAAAAAAATTTTACATATCTATTATCAAATTGACAAAAAAGACAAACAACATATATGTTTGTCGTAACAAGAAACTAACAAGAGACTGTTAACTTTTTAATCTTCATTGAACTCTTATTTGAAAATATCTCCCTTTCCTTTCAAGGCACCAAACATGTGGATATAACAAATACAGCTGAATCTATATTTAAAAAAATGACACAGATATATATAGATATATATATATATAATATAACATATATGAGAGCGAGATGATGGACAATATATATAAATATATATGAACATGAATATGAATATGACTATATGAATATAAAAAGAAAGACACCTTTCACTTAGGATTAGAACCAATATTTTGTCTCCACTCAGCAGCAGCATCCTGATTGCACGCACCATCAAAGTATGAATGTATGAATTCGCATTGATTCATTGATACTCATTATCACATGTCCCTTCTCTTTCTAATCTCTTTCCATCCTTGATCATGATCCATTATCCAGGCCCCCACACCCACCTCTCTACTCTCTTCCGTGGTCCAAACCAACAAACAAACAAAGCAATTAAACTGTGCTTGCATGGCCTAGACTTAGCTCATCCTTATTCTTTCTCTCTCCCTCTCTTCTTCATACGTCTAGTCCTCTCTGTCCACCATCTTCAACCATCTTATTTCATTCATTTCTCAATTTTCTTCTCTCTCTCTCTCTCTCTTTTTTTATATATATATATATTTTAAGTTTTGGTTTTCACCACAAATTGACATGGACTCATACCAACCAAAATGATTTTGTCTCCAATTATATGTTTCTTTCACATGTTTTCAGCCTGGCAACTAATTTATTCCTCTGTGATCACACTTAGCTCCTTAATTCAATTCATCTCTATTTATTATTCGTAGACTGATTGACTTTCTTTGTAGCTTATATCTTTTTTAATATAAAAGGTCTGTTTCCTAATTTGGTCTCTCTTATTGTTTCAGAAAAACAAAAATAATAATAAAAAGTAACAGCATGCATGTGGCATGCCAACCATGACTCTTGCATGAAAACAATGGAAACAGGAGGAATATAATGTGGTGTGTGATTAATAGAAGCCAACAAAACACCTGCTCAAACTTTGGTCATCAAAACTATAAAAATGGAGTAGTTCTGTTTTTATATGAAATGAGAAATTGACCATTTCTGCATGCATTGGCTGAATCTCAAGTCTTATTGTTTTGCCTTCACTGGTCCCCAGAATATACAGTATTTGTCTGCCAAGAATTATTGGAATCTTAATAATTAGTAAACTTGTACACATTTATTGATTGATGATCAATGATCAAAGAATGCATCATTGATAGACATCTTCAAATCAGCAAGCATGGATCAGAAATTAATGGTGTGGTAAAGAAACCTATATATATTGTTGAAACTTCCAATCTAGTGGTCACTAGCTAGCACATCATGTCAGCAATATAAATATATATATAAACACTACTGGAAGACGTGACCACAATAACAAGCCAAGCTATGAGATAAAATATATCTTTTCCACCAATATCATAAAGTGATTGTTCAATATCAATAGAAAAATATTACAATGGTTTTTGTTTTTTGTTGGTAACACTCAACTTTACTATTTCACTGAATAAAGACTATACCTTATTGTTAACTTGGAAGTAGTTGAAAGGTTCAATATCAATAGAAAAATATTACAATGGTTTTGGTAACACTCAACTTTACTATTTCACTGAATAAAGACTATACCTTATTGTTAACTTGGAAGTAGTTGAAAAATTCCAGTATTTTTTTAGATCTAAAAGATTAATTGGAAAACAAGTAAAATGACATTTAATCTTACTCGAGAAAAAAACACAACTCTTCAAAAAGAAATGCACATCATCACTTAAAGCATTTTTAAGAACTGTTTTAATATGAATCAAGCGCAATATGTTGAGTTAGATATCACCCATCCAACTTAACTGAGTATGTGTATTCAATACTTTTATGGGCTGCAGGTCTTATGATGGTGAAACTGTGAGTGGACCAAAACCCACTGGATATTAGTCTTTGGGCCTTTTTTGTTGTTCAATTATATTGATCAGTGGCCAAAATTAGCAAGTACTGGCTTGGCTTTGGCCTTTAAATAAACAACCAAAAAAATTAAATAATGGTTCATATTTGACATAGAACATGAAGTAATGTTGGGGTAAAAATATTATTAAAGAGATGAGAATTAGTACATATTAAAAAGTGCATACGCAGAAGTTAATAATTAATTAGTATGAGATTTATTAAAAAGACCGTTCTTGCCAGAGAATGTAAGATTTCAGATTGGATATAACTTCATTTACCCGGAATCTGTAACATCCCTAAATTAAAAATTCTAACTAAATTCACAATTAAGAAAATTTTTGCATTGTCCATATTTATATTAAAATAATATAATTATTGAGTAGGAAAATTTTAAATAATTATTAATAAGTTACAGGGGTTGAAACATAAATAACGTAAATGTTAGGGGTCAATATAGAAAAAAGACTAATATAAAATTAAACTAAATCTTGGGGATTAATGTGAATAAACAAATCTCTCTCTCTCTCTCTCTCTCTCTCTCTCTCTCTCTCTCTCTCTATATATATATATATATATATATATGTAGATACGTTTATTAACCTAAATTTAATCTCATATGCTAAGGCACTGATTTTTCCATCTTCCATACTTTCTTTTATCCTTGCCTTAATCCTTAGAGATTCCCGGATTTTAATTAATATAAATAGTTTAATAGGATTCTCTATTATTGTTAAATATTAGTTTTCAGTATCTCTTGGTTTTCTTTTTATCTTTCTCTCTTATTAAACAAATACAACTTAATGTTGTAATTTTGGTGAGATCCATATTTTGATTGAGGATGAGAAATACTTACTAATGTTATTACATAATTAGAAAGCATATATATATATATATATTGATTTGATGATAAAGATTTATATTGGATTAATTATGGATGTATTAGATTTTATATAATAGATCGGATGAGTTTATTTTGATATTTAAAGAAAAGCCCATAAATAACTTAATAAACGTCAATGTATATCATCGAGTAAAATTAAAAAATTTCATGAATATGTGTGTTTGGTTATAGATGAACATAATAGGGGTAATGCAGCGGGTAGACAGACTTAGGTTTAACATTGGGCAAGAGGTATGTATTTATTTATACTTGAATGTAATTGTATGCATGATAGTTTGAGTGATTGTTTTGTAATTACTTTATTTATGTTTATATAGAATTGTATATTTGATTATGTTAATTTATATATATATACATATATACGATGAATTTATTTGGATTGAAAGGTTTTTTTGTATATATATCTCTAAATATTAAATATGATGTTGTTGTTTTTTGGATTGATGACATGTTAGAATTTATGTTGTCATAAGTTAATAATAAATTATTCTATTTTGAGGTATGAATGTGATGAAAGAAGAAATAAAAAATATGTGACAGCGGGAGATTGGTTTAATGTTATGATGTAAGATATGTAATAATTGGAAAATGGTAGATAATTAATATAGGCGACGATGTGTGTTGTGATCATTCTTGTACTTGTCCATATATATAGGCGACAATAAGGTGCTGATACTTGTCCATATATGCGATAATAAAACGTTAAAATACTGTGCCCATACATGTATACAGGCGAAAGTAGCATTACCTCGGATTGATGTTATTGGATATGTCTCCATATGGGTGATGATACCGCATGTCTGGAAAGAGATATGACTACTATACTATGAGATATAGTTAGGTAGATCAAGCAAAGTCCAAATACATAAAACATAATAAGAGATTACGGTAAATATTTTGAGATTTTTAAATTGATATGATTAATTTGTGCATTATTTGACTGTTTAAATTTCTTATCATGAGAATTAAAATGATTTGATTATTTGCATGTTATTAAATGTATTTCTTTATATGACTACCTAGGTATAGTAGTAAATGATTTCTTTTGGCTAGTTGGAAAAGAATGGTGTGTTACATACTCTTTAATCCATAATTGTGACTGAAATTTCAGATAAATTTCTTAACTTAAAATATTTAACTAAACTGATCCTTATTCATGAGTTAACCCAACACAACTAAACTAAACTAAATTAATCAGTCAATCTGACAAGGTTTTTAAAGCATGTTTCGTGGTAATAGCTGCTAAGCTAGTGGTTGACAACCAAAGGAACACCAAATGGAAGGCTTCTCAGATTCTCCAGATAAAAATCTATCTACGAGTCCAAATTCCTCAAATACCATGTTCTTTTCACTTATTTTATACCTTCAAATGCTAGTAAGTTGTTGCCATTAGAGAAGAAACCGAGGTCAATTATGGAGAGGGAATTGCACCGTGTTTTCCATTAGCTTTACGTGCTTGTTTGTATGAGTTGTCACACTCCCCGTGGAAGTTCTAGATGAAATTGTAGCACAAGTCTATCTATATAAGCATCTCAACTAACCCCACTTTAAATTCATCAGCATCTCAATACTTGCTAATTCCTCCTTAATTAGATCTCTCTTCTGAGAGTTCTCTTCTCAAAGGCTTCTGTGTCTTTCCAGAGCATTAGTATGAATTCTTCAACTATGGCCAAAGAAGATGGCTTGAAGGTCAGCATGAAAATTTTAATATATTATATATATATATATATGTGTGTGTGTGTGTGTATCATCTCTCATCTTTCTCTTTAATTAATTCCCTTTCATAATTATATATTTATATGTATATGTGCTTGCCTTTGTGGCAGATTATTCAATTAAAGGTATCTGTTAACTGCTGTGAAGGATGCAAGAGAAAAGTATTGAAGGCCTTGAGCATTAAAGGTAGTAGCACCACTGAGTTTAATTTTGATTACTTTGTTCTTAATTATTCGTGAATATAACTGAAAATTTTAGTATGCAGGTGTTTTGAAGACAGAAATCCACCCAACTCTGGCCAAAGTGACTGTTTATGGGAGTGTAGATGTCGATACTCTTATCAAGAAACTGGCTAAACGTGGCAAAACAGCAGAGTTATGGTCATCAGAATCTATAGCAGAAACCAATCCAGATATCAGCCAAGATAAGGACATTGAAACTGTGAAAAAGAACAAAGATGGAGACAGTTCTAGCTCCATGAAAGAATACACGCATATGAAATATATCAACAGTGAGAAGAAACAAAGTGAAACCTCCACGTCTGATGCTTCAAATGCCACATTTCCTACAGGGTTTACACCAGTTGTTCCTCCTTCGAGCATGATGCTATCTCATGCAAGGGTGTTTTATCCAATGGAACCAAGTAGTGCCCCCATGGCATACTACATTGTAAGCCCACAATATCCTGGTTATGCTGGAGATCATGGTCATTATCCCTACCAAGTTCCAGTCTATCATCATCATCATCCTTATCCTCCTCTACCACCACAGCCTCCAGTGATGCAATCACAAATTACCGGGTTTTCGGATTACTTCAATGATGAAAACACGGTTGGTTGCCGAGTGATGTGAGACAATATGTATATCTATGTTTGCCACTGATCAATGTAGCAGTAACTAATTAGCACATGACACTCCTTTTGGAGTTTTTTGATTGATCTCTTTCTTCTCGTCCATAAATTAACTTTGCTTGGTGTGAAACATGAACGAGCTTTCTTGCATACTAAACGTGCTTAGTGGGATTGGCATTGGCATGGAAAGGAGATTCCTTGGTTGTTCTTTTGATTGTTTTCGAGTCATGAGAATCCTTGAAATTAATTAAGGGGAAAAATGATGAACATATATACATATGTATACATATATATATATATGAATTGGTCGTGGGGGGTTGGAATAAAGCAGCAATGACCATTAGCCATCCAAGTTGATAATTTAGGCAGCTTATTGACAATTGATAACAAAAAAGAATAATGCCATTTCTTTAGTTAACTGGTCAATGGTCAACTTATTAATTAATACATCTCATTCTTTGCTTATCTTCTTAAAATGGCCTTGTCCTTTTTGCTCTGGAGGAAGATGCTCACACTTTTCATTTAAGTGATGACATGTGCTTATAAATTTGGGGTGAATGATCGAGTCACGAGTTATTCTTTGTCCGATTTGGATTTGCTTTGACTGATATTGAGTGCTTGTTTTTGACCAGCATGAATTTCATTCTGGATATATTGTGTGCCCTACAAAAATAATATTCTGTTTTAAATATTATAATTAATCAGAAGCAACTTTGAAGTCAAATCCTAAGTTTTCTTTAGAAGGTACAATGAATCACTAAACCTTGATATTTATCATTGTACTAATAATAATAATAATAATAATATTCTCATACTGTACAACCCAATGGTATGATATCAAAGTGTAAGAGGGAAGTCATGGGTTCAAATCTCTACCACAACAGTACTGTTCCCCGTACTGTTCACCCGGGATTTCTATACTATTCTCATACTGTACATCCGGGTTTCAGTACTGTTTAGTACTGTTTATATTCATAATAATATTTAAAGGCATAAAATAAAATTGTAGGAATAATGTATTTTCAATAAATTATAATTTATCTATTTTTATTAATTTTTTTTTGTGCCAATAGTGGTTTTCCACCATCTCTTTCTCAATTATTTTTATTTTTATTGATCTGAGAGTGTTTGCATAAATTCCAACCGATTTTCTTTTAAAATGTTTACATTTTTTTTTTTTTGAAAAAAAAAACTATATCCTTTATTAAAAAAAAGAAATACAAAACACAGCAATCAGGCCCACAATAGCAATCAGGCCCAAGAACGAGCCCATTCTTTTCCGAGTTGCACCACCACCAAAACTGAAGTTTGGAAAATGGAGGGCAAGATGGGCGGGAAGGGGGCCTTCTCATCCGTTTCACCCCGCCATTTTTTCTCCTTTTTAAATTATTTTTATTTTTATCAATAATAAATCTTTTATTTCGATGAAGAGATTCTTTCAAATCATTATGTGATTGTATTCTTTCGATCGAATTCTTCATTATTTTTTTATTTTTTTATTTTTGATAATCTTGTGTTTATTTTTTCAATTCCAATGGACTTTCGAAACCCTAGCGATAGAAGCGAAGGATCATCGAGATCAACTGGGTTTTTTCTTCTTCGTTTGCTCAGCGATGGCGCCGATCTGTTCTCTCTGTTGCCTGATCGGATATATACTGTCGGAAGGGACAAGCGGCGCTGTGACATCATCGTCGTCGACGGCCGCCGTTGTGTCAGCCGGATGCACTGCCAGGTCTTTTTCGATGGCTCCAATGGCAAACTGAGACTGGTGGATGGCTTCTTTCTTCAAGCTAGGCCCTCTGTGAACGGGGTGTTTCTCAATGGCCGGCGGCTTCGTAGAGGAGCCACGAAGGATCTGTCAGTTGGGGATGAGATTTTGCTTGGTTGTAGGAACCGGTCAAGCTCCTGTTGCATGGCGAGGAGTGGATTTGTAGTAGAGATGATTGTGTTTCGTGGAGCGGCCGGAGGCTCTGATGCACATAAGGTGTTTGATTCAATGAGAGCAGTGGATCCTGGGGCATTGAGTGATGTGGGGTTGAGAGCTAGAGCGGGATTACTCTTGAGGTATTGTGGCAAGGTTTTACAGTCTGCTGATCCGGTGTCCTATTTGAGGAATTCTCTCCATCTTGAGATTGGCACCGGAATTGCAGGTATTGAAAAGATTAGAGGCTCAGGTGACGATCTCTTGGCAGCTGTTGCCAAGAATTATGGTCATGTTGTTGTTCAGAGTGGCAAGGATAGAGTTTTCTCGGGGAATCCCATCAAGAAGGTCAGGAAAACTGGTGGTCCTTTCCAGCCAAGGGAAGACATATTGTGGAGGAGTTGCAATTCGAATGGAAAGAAGTTGTTTCTCAATAAACTGGATCTAGTGGGGTGTGATATGGCTGATCAGGGCAATGTTGTTTCTTTGCTGGAGCTTTTTCACCCTGTTGAAAGCCTTGTGCGAGTGTTTGCTGCAACCTTTACCAGTGATATTCCTTGGTATGTCATTAATTACCTTTTTTTTTTTTGTTTCTCTTTGACTTGCCAATATGCATGTTGATTGCTAGGCACTGTATCAAGCTTGCCAAATCACGGTTTTATTTATTTATTCAATCTGTGTGACATACCATTCATGTAGCATGAATTTATTTTAAAACTCATTTTCTTGAACTGTTAATTGCAACTTAAATAATGCAGGTTCTTGTCATCTTGTCGACTTCCTAGCCATCTACCAATTACAATTGCGTGCCATAGCACAGAAAGATGTTGGAGTTCAAGTCATGATAAAAGAACATCGAAACCATACTCTTCTTATCCAAATTTATTGCTTGTGTATGTGCATCAATTCAATTTTACTGATATTTGCTTGCGTTGAGTGTTTTTTGCATAGTATAATTCATTGTTCACAGTGATGGAATCCTTTTTAACTATTTTATTACCAACATATTTGTTTGTAGCTACCCTCCCTTCCCTGATATTATAGCTTTTGGGAAAGATCGCAAAAAACAAGGTGTTGCATGCCATCACCCAAAATTATTTGTGTTGCAAAGGGAGAGTGGTATTCGTGTCATCGTGACTTCGGCAAATCTTGTTTCAAAACAGGTAACTGCTCTGGTGCAAGCCATCATTCTAGATTGATATATTCTTTTCCTCTGCATTTTTATATAGGCTGTCTCAATGTGTTCAGAATGTCATACAAGTGAAAAATGTTCAACTATGACTGCACAGAGAGAGAGAAAAAAAGTGTTAGCCAAAATGTCTATTTTCCCTACATGTGTCTGCATACTTACTTAGGCCTGCTTTGGCAGTGGAAAAATGTAACTAATACAGTCTGGTTTCAAGATTTCCTTCGAAGAAGTTCTCCGGATTATTCATCTTTATTTGGCAGACCTGAACATACAAAGTGTGACTTTGCTGCTCAACTAGCTGGGTTTATTGCATCACTTATCATCGACGTGCCCAGTCAAGCACACTGGATTACAGAATTAGCAAAATTTGATTTTACCGGGTCTCAAGGTCATCTGGTTGCTTCAGTGCCTGGAATATATGTGCAGAACCCACCCTATTTTGGAGCTGATCATTGCTTGTCAGTAAGTAGTTACAATATATTTCAATCTAATAACTGTGTCGACTGAAATGACCGTATATGTAATGCACATGATGCTTGTAAGTTGGCGAAAAAAGTCTACCTGTTATTGCTGTTCTCTTGACATGATTGATATATGAAACACTTGCGTTTGGAGCTTTTTTATCATCTACCTTAAGAATAATGTGGTATTTGTTCAAATTTGTTTTATGCCACACTCTTGTAGTTACCATTGTGTTGGAACATCATCAAGGTTGTCTCTTGTTTTATTTTATTTTATTTTATTTTTTTCCAGCTCTGCTGCTTATACAGTAAAACTTCACTGGTTCTTATTTAGTCTGGGTTGATCCTCTTCTACATTGATGCTGATAGCTCTTTAACCATTTATGTGGGCAACCGCACTTGTATACATCAAATTCCTCAACAAAACGATTTATTTTGTATTTATTGTGCATCCTCATCTTGCAATCAATTTTTAGGCTTAATATTGCATGGTACTTTGTTTTTCAGTTTCTAAATTTTCTCGTATGCACCCTATAACTCGAGAAAACAATGCCCTTGTCCTTTTGAATAATTTGGTGTCACTATGATGTAGGCCAAGCAGATTGAGCGGTTACAGCCTAATGCTGTGGACTTTCTTGGTTCAGCTCATTCATCAGTGGTAGGTTTAAGACATCGATTTAGTACCACATCTGATGCAACTGGTGCACAACTGAAGATTCTGGCTTCAATTCTTGGTAAAGGTCGGGAAAATGCAAGTGGGCTCTTTGAAGTTCTTTTGCGAAGGAACAACAATATACCCGCTGATGTTAATGCTGTGAGCGTTCTTGTTGCTGACTTGGATGAATTTTCTGAGGGAGGTAATTCCTGAAAAGCACTTGCATGTGCTGATAAATGTTTCATGGTGTACAATCTGGTGCTGGTCATTCTTTGATCATAAAAAAACAGCATAAAATGCTTTGTAGGCTATGTTTTACTGCTTATTCTTATAATGTATGATAAGATTACAATGTTACTCAGATACTTGCTGTCCAACCATTGAAGCATTTGTGTTTATAATGTCCATATCATGCTAACATAGATTTTCTACTCTGGTTATATGCTGGAAAATATGACATGCTTTGAACTATAGCCTTTAATTTCTTAATTTTCAGATTTTAAATATTTTTTCTTCAAGTCCAACTTTTTTAAGATGCTGTGACAATGCATAGTCTGCAAATAATACTATGCTCCTTTCTTTAAACAGATTGTTTACAACTGGGGTTTTTGCCTAGAGATGTGGCAAGCTGGGTTTCTCCTCTTAGTGATAGTGGTTTTTTCAGATTTTCCGCATTCATTTATCCTAAAGAAGCCTTGGCAGCTGCTTTGGACGAGAGCAACATGAAAGCACAGCTAATATTGTATGTGTCACAGGCATGTCTATCTGGTTTATTTAAGTGTATTATTTACTTGTGATTTATCATCATTTCACTGCTTCAATTGCTGGTATTGATCTTGTTGACCACTTCAAATCTTAAAAGCAGGGGCCTAAGTTTTCTGAAATTTCAAGGTTGATTCAACCAATGCATGTGGTCCCTTTATGCTCGCTTCTTGCATCAATTCAGAGATGTTTAGGCCTATGGCGCTTGGAAGAGGTATAATTTCATAGAGCTTTCCTAATTGATGTTTTCTTTTTGTTATGTGTTCTTTGTTATGGCACTATTTCTATAGGCTAACTGCAAGTGGTCGATATATCACGTTATTCACTGTCCAGGACTTGTGTCCATCTGGCTCTCTCAGCGCTTTCATGATGGCCTCTCATATGTTTGATTAATTATCAGACTGTGGGAGCCACATGGACTTGGGTTGCGATGCGCGACTTTGGTAGTGTAACTTGTTTTGTTATCTCAAAGAAATGCATCTCTTTCAAAGATTTGCACTGGATACAACTAAGAAGGGATTTCTTTCCTTCCTAAAATGTTATGCCCTCTAAGTTTCTTATTTTTTTTCTTTGAACTTATTTATGATTCTATTGTTAATGCTAGTGAAAATTTGCATAATGGCATGTGTGCCTTGGAAAATTTATTATAGGTGCGAAGTCATCATATGACATCAAATTTCATTGATTTGTGCATCATGCATACACCATGGCGTTAGTGATAAGGGTGCCAATGCTTCTGTTATTTTCTTTCTTATTTTTTGGGTTGAAGATGTTCCCCAGCAAAGTCTTGAATCAATTGGTTGTTGATTTCTTGCACAACTTTTGGGTCTAATCAGGTATTATCTCAACACAAATGGCCTGAACTTTTGGAGAATGATTTTGTATATGGTGAGAATTTATAAATGGTATTATTTCTCCCTTTTGCTATGTGCTTAGAGTTAGTTTAATGACACTCTCTTGCTCTTATTAATCTCTTTTAAGCTTCTTCATCCATTGGGACTTCAGTCAGCACACAATTTTTAGCCACCTTCTCGTCAGCTGCTGGGAAAAGGCTTTATGAACATGTTGATTCTGATGAATCAGACCCAGAGGTAATGATTTTTAGCAATTCTTTACACTGAAATGCTGTCTTCATGGAACCATCACCTGACCTATCGTTGCATCCAGTGGGGTTGCTGGAGCGCCAAGCATGAGGCTATAAATCCTTCCATGAAGATCGTATTCCCAACCATTGAGAGAGTAAAGAATGGTGCTCATGGAATCCTGCCATCAAGATTTATGCTCTCTCTATCAGAGGTGAACTATATCCATTGTTGGTCATTCAATAATGGTGCTGGTGCCCAAGCTTTTGATAGTTTCTGCCTATTTTTATTAATGAATTTTCTTGGCATCAATGAACTGACCACACTCATATCCCTTACAGAAAACATGGCAGAGATTGAGAACTACAAACATATTCCGTGATGCAGTTCCTAATCCAGATAATAGAATTGGCTATCCAATGCATGTAAAGGTACCATTAGACTAATCATATCTGTGAATTTTATCAGTACATTTACTTATCGTTTCATCATGTTGATACACATTACCATGCACATGCAGATAGCACGACGACGCTTCCATTCCAAGACAGGCAAAACATCGTTCGGTTGGATATATAGTGGTTCGCACAACTTCAGTGCGGCTGCCTGGGGGCAAATTGTTCACCTCCCGTCTCAATCAAAAATTCCTGGAGCTCGTGCTATAGCTAATGAGTTAAGCCCCAGATTGCATATCTGTAACTATGAGCTTGGTATTCTCATAGTTGTGCCTCCATCAAAGGAAGTTGATAAAGAGAGCCTGGGCTTGGATGAGGTCATCCTGCCATTTGTAACTCCTGCACCAAAATACAGAGAGGGTGATAGGCCAGCAACAACGAAGGCCATGAGAGAGGCCTTGGCTGAAGCTGCTGTTGCAGAGGGGGAAATTTCTGCAGCTGTCTTTGCTGCAGAAGATGGGGATGTCCAGGGAGAAGAAGAAGTAGAAGAAGAAGAAGAAGAAGAGGGAATCTCAGAGACGGCTGAGTTTGTTGCTGAAGAGAAGGAAGAGGAGAGAATATATGCTGAGATGCTTTGGAGCCAAATGGACTCGTCTGAGAGTTAGCATGGGGTATAAGCTCTAATATGATGAGATGGAATGCATCACCTAATGCATCATAGACATCCAAGATATGCACACAAGAATTGGAAATTAAGTAAGTGCTCTTTACATGTGATTATGCAGCTGAGATCTTCTACAAAGGCTTGCTCACCTGTTATCTCTTGGATTACATTTAAATGTTTGATATGTATCAAATATCAATAACAGACAGCTTGCATTTCATTTGATTCTGTGGCTGTAAAGAATTAGCCATCATGCTGCTCTGTGAACTTTATTATGTATACCAAGGTGAAGAAAGGAAAAACCTATTAATTTTTTTCTTAGCGACAAATGTTCTAATAAAATTATCATCGCCTGTTGTAAAGTAAGAGAAGGCAAAACAATGTGTCATATATGAGGCACACCGGTGCTTTGGTTAAACTCTATAGTAAATCATATGTTCCATGATATATACATGTTGTCATGGACATATATACAACTTTGACAAAAATTAAGTTCTTTTGGATGAAAATCCACAAATTCTTTGGATCTCACATGAGACAAAGTTGAAGAGTCCTTTTAACTTCAACCAGCGGAAAACCAATGAACTGCATCTGGTCACACACAAACAACAAGCTAACCTTTTCTTGTGTTGATCTACTCATTGATTTTCAAAAGGCTTTAATAGTGTTAACATTTGATAAGTTGACCTCATGAAAACTAGTAAGTTGCTCAACTTAATTTAAATTCAAGAATTAACAGTATCCTACCTTGATCCTATTCACATTCAGGGGCCTTGACCTATGAATCACTGCCTATCACATTGGCGAGGTACTGAGATTTTTGTGGGCAGAGACACTGAGATTTTTGTTTCCACCAAAATACCAACTGGAGGATATTTTAGGCCATCTAGATTCTAAGTTTAACTAAAATACCTAAAGTTCTATGAGCAACAGCCTCAGCAAACAACTATTAGGATTCCCAATTCAACAAATTACTAAGGCAGGAAACAAGTATGGAAACAACATATAATTCTACAAGCATAAGTATAGCATGCGATAAATCAACTATCACAATTCAAGACATTGCTCGCATAAGAAATCACAAAAACATTAACAAACAAAGACTTATCATTGACAGGCCATTGCTAAAACAGGAAACAGAAAAGGCAGCAAAATATAATTCTACAAGAAAGAGCATCCGCATTCAGCAAACAGTGAATTAGACTTCATAATGCAAAAGACGTAGCATAGAGAACAACAATTGCAGCAGCAAATAATTCTACAAGCAAGAGCATCAACAAGCAACAAATGGCCTTCAAAATTCATGAAATCACTGATATGCAAGACAATTACTACAAGTCTAATCATCAACAAGAACTAAATGGACTTCACAATGCAAGGTTTACTAATACAGTAAATGAAAATGGCTGCAACATACAATTCCACAAGCAAGAGTGTCAACAACCAATCAATCACCCCGCATAATAAAAGAATTATTAGTACATGAAACAAAAACAGCAGCAAAGTATGACAAGAACATCAGAAAACAATGAGTCACCATTCACAATTCAAGAAAGTAATAATACAGTATAGCAGATTTTGCAAAGCATAAATGGAATATCAGTAAGCAAATGAATCACCTTCACAATTCAAGAAGTCAGAAATGCAGGAAACAACAGCAACAACTAATTAATTCCACAAGCAGGAGCATCAGCAAGCGATGAATCAGTTTCACAAATTAAGAAATTACCAAAGCAAGAAATGACAACTGTGAGATGAAAAAACTCTACAGAGAGTACTAAAAGCAACAGATCAGTAACAAGTCTAGTAATTACTAGCATAGGAAACGACAACTGAAAAATCACATAATTCTACAAGTTGGAGAATCAACAAAAAATAAGTCACCCTTCACAATTCAAAAAATTATTAACGCAGGAAATGACAACATAGGCATTATATAATCCTACAAGTGGGAGTATCGGACAAGTAATAAATCACACCACACAATTGAAGGAGTTACTAATACAGGAAATGACAACCGCAACATCATATAATTCTACATGCAAAAGAATTGACAAGCAACAGAATTACTGCTATAGGAAACGACAAGGGCAGCATCAGGTAATCCTACAAGTAGGAATACCATAACCAATAAATCATTTTGCCCAATTCAAAGAATTATTAATACAAGAAGCAACAATGGCAGCATTATATGATCCTACAAATAGAAGTACATAAAACCAATGAATCACCTTGCTTAATTGAAAGAATTACTAATACAAGAAGCGACAAAGCATAATGTAATCCTACAAAAAGAGCACGGATGACCAATGAATTGTCTTGCTCAACTCAAGGAATTACTAATACAAGAAACGACAAAGCATCGTATAAGCTTAATTCAAGAAATTACTGATACAAGAAACGACAAAGCATATAATATAATCTTACAAAAAGAGCACCGATGATCCATAAATTGCCTTGCTTAACTCAAGGTATTACTTATGCAAGAAACAACAAAGCATCATATAAGCTTAATTCAAGTAATTACTGATACAAGAAGTGACAAAGCATAATGTAATCCTACAAAAAGAGCACCGATGACCAATGAATTGCCTTGCTTAACTCAAGGAATTACTAATACAAGAAACGACAAAGCATCGTATAACCCTACAAGGAGGAGTATCAACAAGCATTGGATCATCCTGCACAATGCAAGTAATTAATAATGCAGGCGGTGGAAAATTGCATGATCAACAAGTAATAGAACACCTTGCTCAATTCAAAGAATTACGAATACAAGGAGCGACAATGGCAGCATTATATGATCCTACAAATAGAATTACAGGCAACCAATGAATCACCCTGCTTAATTCAAGGAATTACTAATACAAGAAGCGACAAAGCATAATTTAATCCTACAAAAAGAGCATCAATGACCAATGAATTGCCTTGCTTAATTCAAGGAATTACTAATACATGAAACGACAAAGCATCGTATAACCCTACAAGTAGGAGTATCAACAAGCATTGGATCATCCTGCACATTGCAAGTAATTAATAATGCAGGCGGTGGCAAATTGTAGGATCAACAAGCAATAGAACACCTTGCTCAATTCAAGGAATTACTAATACAAGAAGCGACAATGGTACCATTATATGATCCTAAAAATAGAAGTACAGGCAACCAATGAATCACCCTGCTTAATTCAAGGAATTACTGATACAAGAAGCGGCAAAGCATAATGTAATTCTACAAAAAGAGCGCCGATGACCAATGAATTGCCTTGCTTAATTCAAGGAATTACTAATACAACAAACGGCATAGCATCGTATAACCCTACAAGTAGGAGTATCAACAAGCATTGAATCATCCTGCACAATGCAAGTAATTGATAATGCAGGCAGTGGCAAATTGAAGGACCAACAAGCAATACAACACCTTGCTCAATTCAAGGAATTACTAATACAAGAAGCGACAATGACAACATTATATGATCCTACAAATAGAAGTATAGGCAACCAATGAATCACTCTGCTTAATTCAAAGAATTACTGATACAAGAAGCGACAAAGCATAATGTAATTCTATAAAAAGAGCACCAATGACCAATAAATTGCCTTGCTTAATTCAAAGAATTACTAATACAAGAAACGACATAGCATCGTATAACCCTACAAGCAGGAGTATCAACAAGCATTCGATCATCCTGCACAATGCAAGTAATTAACAATGCAGGCGTTGGCAAATTCACTTTGCTCAGTTCAAGGAATTACTAATACAAGAAGCGACAATGACAGTATTATATGATCGTACAAATAGAAGTATAGGCAACCAATGAATCACCTTGCTTAATTCAAGGAATTACTAATACAAGAAGATACAAAGCATAATGTAATCCTACAAAAAGAGCACCGATGACCAATAAATTACCTTGCTTAATTCAAAAAATTACTAATACAAGAAACAACAAAGCATCATGTAACCCTACAAGCAGGAGTATCAATAAGCATTGGATCATCCTGCACAATGCAAGTAATTAATAATGCAGGAGGCGGCAATGTGTAAGACCAGCAAGCAATAGAACACCTTCACAGTGGGAGAAATCAACACCAAATACATTTAATTCCACAAGCAGAGAACAATGGCAAGGCATGACCTACACTTCACGCTTTCAAGAAAACACAGAAATCTAAGGCAACAACAACAAATAATTCTAGACGCAAGAGCATCTACAAGCAAAGAAGCAACCTGCACAATAATCGAAACTAAAGCGATCCAAGTTAACTCTTAGAACAACAACATTTAATTCTACAAGCAACCGGATCAAGGAATAGCTTTTTCACAATGCAGGAAACTACTCATTCAGTTAAACCGACAACGAAAGGAACATCATTACAAACTGGAACATAAAACATACTCCTACAAGCAAGAACATGAACTTCCTCCCACCCTCTCTACTATTTGTCAAATGAAATGAGGAAGGAGGAGACGAAAAGAAGAAAACCTAGAGATGTACGCTGCTCTAGTTCAAACCCTAAGGATCTGGAGCTTGGTGGAGAAGGCGATGGCAACCCAGTCGGGCTGAGACGAAGACCACTGCAGCTGCTCTATCTCCGCCCCCGCAGTGTACGCAAGGATGGGGTCCAACCCCCCCTCGGCAGACGCCGTAGCCTGCTGGCCTGATCCACCGCCCCCGTTGCCCACTGAAGAGAGGTCCCAGATCAGCGCCTGCGAGTCATCGCCAGCAGTGCAGATGTGACAGGAGCTGTGCGGCGCCCAGGCGATGGCATTGACGCTGGCTTGGTGGCGCTGCAGCTCGACGACAGGAAGGGTCGGGAAGCGAATGTCGAGCACGACGACCTTGGCGCTGTCCATGATGATGGTGGCCATGTACCTAGGATCCTGCTTGTTCCAGCCGAGGCGGACGAGAGGAGTGTCGACAGAGTCGGAGGCCTCATAGATGATGGTGGAGTGCTCCTTGTCGCGGAGGTCGAAAACGCGGACGGAGCCATCAGCAGAGACAGAGGCGAAAACGCCAACACCACCCCAGGCGATGTCGTAGACCTCCTTGTCATGGGCGATGAGCTGAGTATCAACAGCCTCGCGCTCGACATCCCAAATGGTACAGGTGGTGTCGATGGAGGAGGTACCGATGCGGCGGGGCTCGGCCTCGTTCCAGTCGAAGGATGTAAGAGGGCCACAAAACTCAGAGTTTTTGTTGCCGTTAAGGACGGATTTAAGCTCCACGCGGTCGTCATGGATGCGCCAGACACGGAGGAAGTCAGCGGAGGTCGCAAGGAGATCAGGCCTCACGCATTCACGATCAGGGATGAAGATGGTCTTCGTCGGAGGGTAAGGGTGCTCGAAAGACAGCGCCGGGTCGGATCGGATCTCACCGGTGGAGTCATCGAGCTGCACGATCTCCACACGGTTCGGGTACTGCTCGAGGAGACTAGCGATGGCGAGCCGGTATTTCTTATCCCGGCGAACGCTCCAGTTCATGGCGTAGATGTGCCATGGAGCCTCGTAGGTGTAGATCTCCGATCGCTTCTGCTGCTCCTCTGACCCCTCCGGCGTCCGATCTCCGCCGCTACCCATACTCGCTCTCTCAGCTCTCTCTCTCTCTCTCTCTCTCTCTCGCTGTCTCGCTCTTTCGGTCACTCTCCACCGCTCTTGATGTACGAATATCCGGAAATAAGCAGCAAAGGCAGGGGGGGAGGGGACCGAAACGAGGACTTCGTTGTGGTCCCCACCTCTCTCTTCTAACCGCTTTCTATGGGCACACTTTTGGCGCAGCATGCGGTTTGCTGCCACTTGCTATCTTATGCTTATAATAATAATATTTAATATTTATTTAATATATTTAATATAAACAGAAAGAACTTAAGAGATGTATTATTAGATCAGATTTCGATATCAATCTAGTCTCTAGATGATGATGATGGACCCTACCCTATCAATATTAGGAATGCTATGCAATCTTGACCTGTTAATAGTGAAATCATTGTAGACATTATTAGTTTATATAGTACATCTTTGGCAACCTGCTTTGATGTTGGATTGAATGTTAGACTTTGCTTTGCATTATCCTGTTTAGCTTCCCACAAAACCGGGCCCAACCCGACCTGACCTGACTAGTGAAAATAGATGAACGGAACGGTGACTGAGGGGAGACACTCCATATTCCATAACCATCCATCATGTATTTAAAAATTATATAATAATTAAAACTCTATGTTAAAAGACCATTTCTATTTTTTTTTTTTTTGGCTAGAATATCTCCTTTAGCTGGAGTACTGGATTGACGGCTTTACGTTGGAGAATAAGTGGCCAGATCTATTAGAACCCTCTCAGCATGGTTGCGGATTTTGCTTTGTTTAATATGGCTCCTTGTTTTCCTGAGCTTCTTCTTTAAGATTTTTTTTTTGGTTTTATCCCCAGGCTCAGATGTTAAGACATAGCGTTGGTCTAATTAAGGTTTTTTGGTTATATCCTTTTACTCCTTCTTCAATGATAACGGTTTTTGTTGTGCCTAGGGTAAAGCCTTTTAGAAGGGTCACTATCTGCTGAAAGTGGAAGCCTACTTCTGGTTTGCCCTTCATAACAAAATCTTTGTGCTAGAAAACTTGACAAAACATCAATGCTGCATTATTTCCACTAGCACTTGTGTGCTTTGTAATGCTGTAGAGGGAGGGACTCCTTACCTTCTAATTAACTACCATTTCTCTTCTAGGATATAGGCTTACTTTGCGTCACTCTTTAATGCCCCTATTCTGTCCTCTCTGGCGGAGGCTTGGTCCTGCTGGGTTTCGTTTGGTTCCCTACACCTGAAACCCCTAGGAAATCTCCTAATTAGGGTTATATGTTGGAGTATCTAGGCTGATCACAATAACCGTCTTTTTATATTTACTTTTCATGATGTCTCTATTATCATATGTAAAATTGACCATTTACTCATCGATTGGATTTCTGTAGTGCCCGATCATGCTAACGTGCAACTTGAGGATTCTCTTTAGACGATCAAATGCAGAAAGGAGTTTATGGGATTCATAACACATGGAATTTATGGGATCCATGACATACTTCCCACGAACCGTCTGCTCCGACAAACGTGCCAACAGATCCATCCCTGTCTGCAACTTGAGTTTTTCTCAATGGTGGTAGCTTGCACTACTCCCACCTTTATTTTTTTGGAATTGATTCTCTTTTGTTTGTGTTGTGCTATGGTGACTTTTCACATCTCGTGATGTGTATTTTTGTTTTTTTGTTTTCTCCTTTTATAATTTTTGTTGTTGTAATAAATTAGTGGTTTATCCACATTTAAAAAAATTATTTTTTATTTAAATTAAGAATAAAATTAAGAGAATGGAAATCACCAGCATAAAATCATGCCAGGCCCGGATTTGCCATTCACTGTTTCAAATAAGGGTTTGTGCATTGTTTTATATATAAAACAAAACTTTCGAAACGGATGAAGGCTGGTTTGTGAAAGTACTCTTTGACCTGCTTGCTCTAGAAGGGTCTAAATAAATAATAAAGAGAAAAAGACAAATTTCTTTGTTACTTTCATTGTGCAATGCAAAATTTATTTCTTTAATAACTGCATTAGTTATGAGACGGCATTTATTTTGTGGGGCTATTGTTGTTACTTGTGTTAAATTTTTTTTTTTTAAAATTTTGCTTTATTTATTGGAGCTAGCAAGTAGCAACTAGCAAGCATTAACAAATGAATCTACTCCCTCCATTTTTTTTTTATCTGTCGTGATTAACCGAATTTTACATACCAATAAACTTAGTTATTTCACAAAATTTTATAAAAAATTAGTTCTATTTCTAAAATTACCCCTAATTTATATTTTTATATTTCTCTTATTTAATTTGAAGAAGAGGATTGAATAAATTGTTAAAAGTAATTTTGAAAAAACAATAATAAATGTTTTTTGATGGTAGAAAATGACATGAATTTGTGACAAATTAATAAGAACGGAAGGAGTATTAAATATTTAAATGAGCTTAAATTTACAAGAAAAAAAAAAATGATAAAGGCTGCTAACGGAGACAACAGGTATCCATAATAGAGAGATAAACACATCCTTATAAACATAAATGAGATATTAAGATAAACATTTCACAATAAAAAGAGCAAACTGGGAATACAGTACAAAAGAATGAAGTTTGTACCTCAAACTTGTTTTCCTAGTTTTTTCTTCCATTCATGATCGAGATTACCAGGTCCTGTTAAAAACTAATGCATAAAAATAATTATCAGTTTGAGAAAATTAATTCAAAGTAAATATTAGACGAACTTCAGTAAATCAATGAGACGTCCATCAAGATTGAACAACTCAATCTCAAATCCACCACACTTCTAAGATTTGGCCTACAAAATCTCACATTATTCTTGTGTCCAAAAGTCTTCAGGGCTATCACAGTCTCTTCCAGAGGTCATGTCTCCCAAGACATTAAATAATAAATACTCGTTGGCTGATTAATTCTCTCTTCTTTGCTCTTACTCTTTCAATCAAAACCAAAGCAAGACCTTTTTTTTACTAGAGAAAAAAAAAAGTTGAAATAGTACCACAATTTACCTGAAGATGATAACCTGCCAATAAGGAAATTACAGCAAAGAGTTCCAAATGCAGGTGCTTTTCATCATTGACTCAATGTAACTACTAAACAATTCAATGCTAGACACATAGAAAGGAGATAATCAGAAGGTTATCAATCTCAACTTAAACTCATAGAGCAACGACACATCCAAATAAGCTGATGGCCTGATAAAGATGGAACATAGGATCTACCTCATAGATATTCTATAGAATTGATCACCTACAAAGGTAGATAAATTATTGGGAAAACAATACAGTCATTATTAGTGTAAGTAAAAGAAACAGAAAAGCCTTGAAATAAAAAACAATACAAAATATACATGCACAAATGCATCTATGGATTAAGCACTCAATATCTCTTCTTGCAAACATCTGTCTAGAAGCACAGAAGAGAGCTCACATCTTTTTTTTTTTTTGAAAAAGTGGATAAATCACATTAATTAAAGAGAAAGGAGAGAGTTACAACAAAATCTCACAACACAGCTGTGGGACAAACAAAACAAGAACAACATCAAAAACAAAAACAGCTAACCACAAGAAGTGGTAAAGCAGGGAAGAGCTCACATCTGTCTCACCTTTTTCAGAGACCTCGAAAAAAAAAACTAGAGCTTTTATAGTCAGATATCACCGCAGGCCTCGTGATCAGCACTCGTCATTAAGAAATGAATCGAGGTTAGTTTGGTAATTCAAGATCCTATCTATCTATCCCATTTCCTTAGCTTCAGCACATAAAGCAGTGGAGACTAGAGAGCAAGGAGAAGAGTTTCCGCTGTTGCGGCGTAGCTCCCGAATCCATCAATCTATCCTTGTTCCCTCGAATCCGTTCAGAGGTGCTTATTTCCTCCTAATTTTTAGTGTTTTAGGATTTTTTTTTTGGAATTTGTTGTTGTTTGGATTATTATGGATTTTTAGCTTGTAAAGTTGGGATTTTTATCCGTCTGTCTGTTGATTCTAATCTTTCAATTTACTCTCTTGTTTGCGGTTTCTGTTTGCGTTGCATTCTGGTGAGATTTTGTGATGGTTCTCTGCGCTTGTAGTGCTGGAGAAGTATGTTCTTGTGGTTTAGTCAACTGATTTCTTGTCTTGTTTGGTTTAGGTCTGAATTTATGGAAATCTTGTGAATTTTTTTTTTTTTTCTCCTTGATGGTGCTTTATCTGATATCATATTATTGTCTAATTATTATTCTTTAAACAACTACTTATCTAATTGAACTGTATGCTTTCTGACTTGTTGTGTCATGAATAATGTGTCTAGGAAGATTTCTTGTGATTGTTCAACAATAGCTTGTTGATAAATTCATATTGTTGTAGGAGTTACCTTTTGCTAGATATCCTATTAAAGAATTACTGCATGGAGGTCTGGTTTTAAAGATCGTGCAGAGTTCTTGCCTTGTTTGACTTTGAATAAGATTTGGAAATCTTTGTCATTCACTTATGATTAATTATCTATTTGTTTGTAATACAGTTGCAGCATTCCTAATTTTTGATTCATTGTGATAAATTTTATGTTGTTGCAATCTTGTATATGATGCACTCGAATTTTGATTGTTATGCAATCTCAATCAGAAGGTTATTTTTTTTTTCCTGAGACATGGAATAGATGATTCAGCTCTGGAGTCAAGCTCTTATATTTTGTATCTTACAATGATGATGTAACTAATGCTTGACACCCTATCTTTCACTCATGCAGATGGACAGGGATAAATTGATGAAAATGGCAGGTGCAGTTCGTACTGGTGGCAAAGGGAGTGTGCGCAGGTTCTTCATTGTTTCTTTAATTCTATATTGATGTCCAAAAGAAAAAAAAAATTATCTCAGCTGCATAAAATTCCATTTCATATAAAAGAAGGAAATTTTGATTTTATTTTATTTTAATCTTTTTAGTGTGTTTTTGGCTTCAATTTGAAGAAGATGAGGATGATGTTTGATTTTAACTTTGTGACATGTTTCAGAATTCCTGAAACAAGTTGTTCATTTTGTTAGAAAGTAATATGTGTGTTGATGAGATGAAACAAGTTTTCTTGTTTGATGAATGTATGCACAAATATTCTTATATGAGATATATACATATATTCATTTGATGTGTTTTTTGTATACTAGAAAGAAGAAGGCTGTTCATAAGACTGCGACAACTGATGATAAAAGGCTTCAGAGTACATTGAAAAGAGTCGGGGTAAATGCTATCCCTGCCATTGAAGAAGTAAATATTTTCAAAGATGATACTGTCATTCAGTTTACTAACCCCAAAGGTAAATTCATTACACAAGCAGAAAATATATGTTTTATCCACATTGGTCTGGTAAACTAATCTTATCTCACTTATACAATCTGACGTTTTTTGTTGTATTCAGTGCAAGCTTCAATTGGAGCAAATACTTGGGTTGTCAGCGGTTCTCCTCAGACAAAAAGTACTATTTCATATTCCTTTACTTGCTCTTGTATAAGTGAGCTGGACTCTGCTTGTTAAGATTGTAAATAAGCTTCAATCATAGATTATGATGTAGGAAAGTGGAGGGTTGGAATAAAAATATTAATGTGAAATCGTTCAAACCTATTCTACATTTTCTTTAATGTCTTGTAATCAAGAAATTTTTTTCATTTTATTGTCTGTTCACTTCCGAATCATCTATGACATCAATGCACCTAATATACATGAAATTTCCTGGTGACAGATCTTCAGGACCTGCTGCCCGGGATAATCAGCCAACTGGGTTTGTTGTTCTTGCTCAATCTTTCTTTGTGTTACTCGTTTCTGTGTGCATATTGCTATGATGGAATTGGTGATATCTGATGCTCTGATGCATCCATCTTGTTTTTTATGTATGCATTACACTGTTAGTTGACGGCAATTTCAGATACCTTGGAAGGTTTATTTCATTTGTTTGGCTATCATTTACTCCCAATTTTTGAATTCCTATCACTATCTTGTAAAAGTTTGGCATCATTTCTGGTCTTTATAATCTTTTGGATTGATTGATTCTTTTATTCAGGCCCTGACAACCTGGACAACCTGCGGAAAATCGCCGAGCAGTTCCAGAAGCAGGCACCCAGTGGTGCTGCTGCAACTGCTCCGGAGGACAATGATGATGATGTTCCACAACTCGTGCCAGGAGAGAACTTCGAGCAAGCTGCCGATGAGAAGGAAACTGCATAGAGATCACAACTTTTTTTTTTTCCATCTTTAAATTCTCGGTCATGTGCAATCCATTCCCACGGGTGAAGGAATTGTGTCAGCGTGAGTGTTTCTGTAGCTTACTCCATTGAACTCTGCTATGTGAGCTTACGCTCACTAACACCATCTTGTTTTCAGACTTAAATTATTATGACTTGTTTTATATCTAATGCTTAGCCAAACAATTTGATGCCCCTCTATGTGGTAAAGTTATACTAAGGTTGTGAGCTATATTTTATAAGACATGTATCAATATAATCTGTTGTGCATGACTGGCCGCCTACTCTGTTGTTCAATGTGCAGTCAGCCGCACGCATTCCCCCCCTATTTCTTCCTCCAAATATTAAAAGAAAATCTCTGAATTAATATTCCAGGGACTTTAAAAGATAGAGTTATTATTGATAATAAAACTATTTATGACTGCTGAAAATATACAAAGAGTAGGCAATTATTGGAAACTCTGGCACATGGTTAAGGTGTGAAGCAGTGATAGATAGAATCAAAAGAAGGGACAATACTAGCTCTTTCCCCTTGAGACTTGATTTTAACCACTGGAGAAGGAGAAGGAGAAGGAGAAGGAGAAAAACTCTTGGAGTTCTCACCAGGGCTCCTTGGAGTGCTGCTACTTGAGTTTATGGAATCCATTCTCTGGTACACCTGGACTTCAGCCAGCTTCTTCTCCTTTCTCTTCATCTCATGGCGCCTCTTCACATAGTCCTCCGATATAAAGACGTCCATACTACCATGCAAACTAAACCTCAACTTTCTCAGAGAAAGAGGAGGAGAAAAGGAATCCAATGATAAGCTTATATAATGGATCAATAATTGTGCTGCATTATATATTATAACATTTATCTTCTTTTAGTATTCCAATTTCCAACAGTCGTAGTCACGTGTACGCGTAGACGATAAGATATGGACAGGGTTTATAGCTAGAGACGACAAGAGAGCTGAAGTCTTCTCTTATCACAAAGCAACAACCTTTATCTTACAGTGCTTTGACCTCTTATTAATTATTACATCTACTCCTTAACATAATTAGTTATTTGATTTTAATAAATTATGGTTTATCCACTTTATATATAATAGTTATTTTTCACTACAAGTAAAAAAAGAAAAAAAAGAAAAAAGCTAAATATGTTTGCCCAAGTAAGACTTAGCAATACGTCCATCAGCACCTTTGGGATAGAAACCTCCAGGTTTATCTGCACTTCCAGTCCCATAAATAATCCTCAATATCTCCGTTGGGGTCCTTTTGTAGGACAAGGAGTAACGATTCCCAGCAATTATATTGCCTTGAATCCACCCTTCTGCTCCTCTGTAAGGTGGTACTATGAGACCTTCATCCTTTATGCCAGACCCTCCCAACTGGTTCCTTAGTTCTGAAATCCTGCTTGTGAAGTCAGCCACAGTAATATTATAAGGGTGCACAGAGTTTGTTGCACGCTCATAGAGCAGTGTTCGAATCACTGCGTCCTGCGCCGACTCCACTCCCAGCAACCCAGCAACAAGCTGCAAGCATGCCCATAATTATATATGTTACATATACTAACTTGCTAAACAGAGTTTGTTACTGTTATCTTCCAGTAACTTATACTAAAATGACTTTATATGTATATATATCATCTATGCAGTATCTGACGTGAATACTTATAAACATCAGATATTTGTGTAGGAATTTAGATCATGATTGTTGTGTATATATATATATATATGTATGTATATGTATATGGACACACATACCCTTTTGGCGTGGGGGTTGGTGAGCAAAGGGTTGGCGCCAACATAACCAGTGAGGCCAACATAAGGGATGAGATAAGAGGCAATGAGAAAATTAAGTTCATTAGCATATGGATCAAAAGGTGGCTCCAAAGTGAGATTCAAGGCGCTATCCATAACCTTGGCGAAGGTTTTAGAGCTTAAATCCAACAATGGCCTTGGGAACCCCTTCACAGTGCTCTTGATTGCCCTGCAAAACCACCATAACCATACACACAATCTAGTCAATTAGAAGCCCCACCATTTATATATTTATATATATACATAAGCACAAAACTACATAGACGTGCAACTGAACCTCAGATGTCCAACTTCTTGATAACCGAACTGGGTTATGATGTCCTTAACGAATGGGTTGAGTCTTGCTTGCTGAGCCCCAATGGGTGGAGGGCCACCTAAGGTTAGGTTGGGTGCCACTGTGTCCAACCCATGGCCTAGTGCACCCCAGAGAAAAAACTCAGCTTCAAAGTACTCTAAGTTCAAGGGGAACTCAATAAGATCAACATCTGATTTAGAGAGTGTCCTGTGCCTGAAGGGAGAGGCAGTACAAAAGAGGAGTAGCAGAGATGTAAAGAGACTGAAAGGAAAGTTAGCAGTCATTGTAATCTTAAGGACCTCTCTTTCTCTAATTTCCTCTCATATGTTCCATGGTTACATAGTGCCTTTATAAAAGGCAGCTTGAGGTCCGGCAAACTTGGCTGCATGGGTACGTGGCAGAGTTAGAGTTTATCAACTTGGCACGAAGGGAGACATGCAGGTCATCATAAAAGAAGTCAGCCATTGTGAGCATGTATGTGAGCACTGGCATCCATGAATTTCATCTTTATCTTAAATGAGCACACCGGATCAGTTCGGTCAACCCTGCCAGCGGCTAAGCCATCTGCCATCATTAAGAAAAATACAATACAAACATTCAAATTAATAAATATAAACAAATTTAAAATAACAATAGATTTTTTTTTTTTTTAAAAAAAATCTTATACATGGACATTTGAAGTATATCTTATTATACAGGTCATGTGAAGGTGGCCATCTCGTGGTGCAATCTGATGGAGTCTTCTAAATTGCGAAGTTTGGCCCAGAAGTTATGGACCTAAAATTGAAAGCCCAAATCAATTATTTGAGTGGTGTTTGTTATGAATTATTGAACTTATATCAGTGAATCTTTATAACAGGAACTCAATACTGAGATTAATGTCTCCAAAACCTAAATCTCATCTGAATTGATATTTCAATCACCAGAATTTCCACTCAAATAACCAAATCTAGCATCCATGATCAAATCTCACTCAAGTCTCAAAGCAACAACAAATTAAGGGAAAAACTCCATACATTCACCAAATGATGAAAATAAACTCATACAGCTATAGATCTACTTAATATGAACTGAAATATGTAAAGTAAGTGGGAATTTCTTCCCTCCACCGGAGCACCGGAGAAGATCGCCGGAGAACCAACTAGGCCCAAAGATCCTTCTTCTTTCTTCCTTTTTCCCCATCATAGCCCTAGCTTTTTCTCTTATAATCTCTTGCCTTCCTGCCTTGGGATCATTTCTCATTAGAAAATACCAATCCCGATGAGTCATAACAGTGTGTCATTCGTCAGTTCATTAATATGTTCTTAGGTATTTTATATAGTTAGCACATGCGTGCAGCGTGATTGATTGTTAAGCAATATGCCAAATCCAAATGCATAAATGAAAGCAAAATTCTGTCTGACTATGCCTTGTTAGTTGTGATCACAATTTCTTCTAATCAAAGTTATCCTCTGATTGCTTACAAATATTATTTTATTCCCTTTCTAAACCCATTGAATCTTTGAGTTTCACGCCTTGATTAATTAGTATAACCAATTAGTCTCCCAGTCACAACGCAACCCTTGCCCATTGAGATAAATAAATATATATATATATATTTTATGCTTAAAGCGTTTATCTGCCCACCGTTCCCGCCGAGTCTAAAAATAAAGTATTTTGCTAATCAAGTAGTTGGACAGAGTGGCTTAGCATGCCACATGGCCCACATCCTTACGTTGCTGGACGAAGTCAATATTTCATTCTTGAGGAGTCATTCAAACACTTGTTGGCGCACCAGTCACTTCATGGATCAGTATATTGTACCTTAAAATGGCAACACAAAAGAGCAGCATATATGCTTCAAATGGGGACATCCATTTATTTCACTAGACAGAGACTCATGATCGCCATGAATTACACTCTTAAATTTATTATTTTATAATAATTCGTCCATGACCAAATAAAAACTTGAGTAAATTTAAGTGGTAGTCTACTGGTCAGAGCAGCATATGAGTTGCCAACTAATGATAAAAAGGTAAAGTACATTAGTTTTTATGTGGAGAATATGTATTTAAATCTTGTCTTAAGCATAATAAATATGGTCTCTTGTAAAAGTAGTACAGTGAGTCTCTTGTGCACAAGATAAAAATCCGTGGTGCATTCAACTCAAATCCGAGCACATCATGTGAAAAAAAATTAGATGAGTTCATTGGTATATATTTGTTTATTTATAATATCACTAGCAAATATATATATATATATATATATACAAAAATAACTTTTATAGAGAAAACAAAAAATTGAATTGTATCCAAAGATTTAAAAAGGTCATGGGCTATAGCAACAAACCAATAGCCAAAGAGCAGAGAGCATACCGGATGCAGCCAAGTGTCAATTGGTTCAGCATAATCCTTGGATCCAAATCTCGAATCACATAAGAAAGTCACAAGACAATGACAGTCAAACAAAACACATCAAATCCAGACATTGCACCACCACATCCTCCACAAACAACCCTTCTCTCCCTTCGCCTGACTAAAGTGACACTAAAAATATCCATCTCTCACCATCCATCCCATCATCTTCATACAAATTAACACTACTGAATCCTCAAGGCGGGTGATTTAGACTACATCACATGGCCTTAGTCAACTGCGCACCAAATCCGCAATTAGGACTCTAAATAAATCCACGTCATTTAACCCTTTTTTTTTTTTTCCAGCCACCATCCTGGTTCGCCAATGCATCAACCAATCAAACAAGATATTAAAGAATCAGATTTTTAATAAAAGCAAGTGATGAATAGTTCAGCATATAAATAATTATGCCTTATTTATTTTTCCAAACTTCAACAAGAAAATTAGTAGGATGGCCCGGGTCGCTGATTCGTATTTAAGCCCATCTGCGATTCATCCTCGCTCCATCACCACCGTTCCTTCAAGACCAAGACCACGCCCTTCGTTTTTTCTTTCTTTTTCTTCTTTGATTCGAGTTCGGCGTTGTTGGATGGGAAGTATGGGATCTGAGAGGAAGATGAACATCGCTGGTTCAGATCACTTGCGTCATGTGGAGTCAATGAAGGAACTGCCGTCCGGTGCCGGCAAGATCCCGCGTCTCAACGCTGTTGTCCTTGGCGAGGCCCTTGCTTCGGAGGAGGATGATCTTGTTGTCCCCAGCGAGGATTTCTCCCGCCAGGCCCTCGTTTCTTCGCCGCAGCAGGTGATTTTTCTGGAAAAGATTGAAGTTTTATTTGCTTTTTCCCTTTTGAGAAAAACAAAGTTAGAATTTTTGTTAGTTTTTGTTCATGTTGATCGTCTTTTTTCAATCATCGTATAGATCGTCGCTCCATTGTCGAGTTTTTAACTTGCTTTTGTACCTTAATGATCACGTGCAACAAAGATTCTAACTTTTTTTTTTTTAATCAAATTTTGACTTTAGTTTTGATTTTTTTTTTCTTTTTTCTGTTGTCTGATTTGTTACCAATGCTTTTCTGTTGATTTTCTTCTCTCTCTTTTTTTTTTCTAATGGGAATTTTGATTATGGTGATTTTTGTTGCTAGTTTTTGTGAATAGCATGGTGATCTATGAATTTCTATGTTTGCCAGTATCTAGAGATGTACAGCAAGTCAATTCAGGATCCTGCTGGGTTCTGGTCGGAGATTGCGTCTCAGTTTTACTGGAATGAGACTTGGGGCTCTGAGGTTTTCTCAGAGAATCTTGATTACAGGAAAGGAGCTGTTAGGATTGAGGTTGGATTTTAATGAAGTGTAACAATGCCTCTATCTTCATTGATTGGAAAGCAGCTTTCAAATGTTTGTTTGCACTTTGCAGTGGTTCAAAGGAGCTTCCACAAACATATGCTACAATGCACTGGATAGAAACATCAAAGCAGGCCTCGGTGATAAGGTTGCTATCTATTGGGAGGGTAACGAACTGGCCCAGGATGGTCAGTTGACTTACAAAGAACTTCTAGAGAAAGTTTGCCAGGTATAGGATTGTCCACTTCTTATATAAGTAGCCTTTGATTACTTGTGGTGGCATTGATAAGTTCTTGCTGAATGATGTTCTTATGACAGCTTGCCAATTATTTGAAGAGTGTTGGTGTTAGAAAGGGAGATGCAGTAGTTATTTATTTGCCTATGTTGATGGAGTTGCCAATTGCTATGCTTGCATGCGCACGTATTGGGGCTGTGCACTCGGTACTCTTTTTGTATATTTAATTGCTTTTTTGGTTTATCTGAAATTAATTCTCAAATGCTGAATTACCCATGCTCTTTGTCTAGGTTGTGTTTGCTGGCTTTTCTGCTGAGTCACTCGCCCAAAGAATTGTGGATTGCAAACCAAAATTAGTGATCACATGCAATGCTGTGCGGAGAGGTCCCAAAACTATCAACCTGAAAGATATAGTAGACAATGCTTTGATTGAATCTACCAAGAATGAAGTTCCTGTAGGTATGTTTAACTCATCCTGTAATTTAACCTGGTAATTTTCTCACTACTCCAAATTGTATCATAGCTTTTAAATTTATCTTGGTTTGAAGGGTCGCTTAACTTATCCAAGAAAAGGAATTGTTGCAAAGATGTTGATGCAAGCGAAACCCAGTAATTTGTTGCTTTTTGTTATTTCTTCTCTCCTCTGCTTGATATCACTTCCAGTGGTTATCTTGGACCCCTGTATTTGTTACTTTTTACTTTCGTTTGTATGGTTTATCCACTTTTTCGCAAAAAGAAAAAAAGAAGATTGGCATGGTGATAAAATTTATATTTGGTGGCTTTATGCTTGCAAGTGGTCTATCTGGACAATGTTTATTTTGGTAGCAAACCTTTTCTTGTGAGTACCTTAATTAATATTTTAAATTTATAATATATGGTGGCTTGTAGGATTTTTGAGCTCAGACTTCTACATTGTGAGGAGTTTGTTAAGACACCTTTTTGAAACATATTGTCATACCCTACCAAACACTTTTAGGAAAGCTTGATACTAACACAACCACAACTGCTTAAAATGATCTAGCCTATATCTATGGTATCAAAAAGAAATTAGGTTGCGTCCTGTTTATGTTCATCAATTTCAATGCATTTAATTCATGCAGTTTTCTATTTTGTTCTATGCACTTGTTAAGAAGACCAGCTATCCTGTGGGTACCTTTTTTTTTTTTTCTCTCTCTCTGAATTTCGCCGATGACTTTCTCTTTCTTTATATCTTTTTGTTTGTTACATTAATTTTAACATATCTTGTTACCTTGTTCCTTGCCACTTATATCTAATCCTTTTTCCTGAATAGGACTGTGTTTGACTTATGAAAACCCATCAGCCATGAAAAGAGAAGCAACAAAATGGCAGGATGGAAGAGATGTTTGGTGGCAGGTTGGTGCCTTGGTTTCCTTTGCTTTTATGCCCACTAGCACCTGAATCAAGTCTCTTGTCAACGAATTGCATGACTTTGTACCAAAATCTGTCAAGTAGGGGAGGAAAAACTTCTCTATTGTTCAATGCAGGAACTAGTCTGTGGTTGTTTGCACTCATTGGCATCTTTTAATTGCAAAGATTTATAATTCTGGTTGTACTTTCCTATAAATTTTTGCAATTGTATTTCAGGATGTTGTCCCAACATTTCCTACTGAATGTCCAGTGGAATGGGTCGATGCAGAAGATCCTTTGTTTCTATTGTACACTAGCGGCAGCACTGGAAAGCCAAAGGTGATTTTCTTGATTTTTCTCAATACCTATTGAACATGCTTCTTGCTTTTGGATTGACATTTTTAATTTTCGCACTTCATATGTAGGGTGTTTTGCATACAACCGGCGGGTACATGGTATATACTGCAACAACATTTAAATATGCATTTGATTATAAACCTTCTGATGTTTACTGGTATGCTGATTATTCTTTTGGCTTATAACTGTTGTTGAACGTATACTTGGATTCATAACCTGGAAAAATATTTTTCTAATTGTTAAGACTTTAAACATATTGCGTCTTTCTAACCTCAGGTGCACTGCTGACTGTGGTTGGATTACTGGGCACAGCTATGTTAGTTATGGACCTCTTCTAAATGGAGCTACTGTTGTTGTTTTTGAAGGGGTAAGTTAAAGTTTCAATTGGACATAATTAAACCAGTTATTTTGGAACACAAAAGATTCCTCTTTTTTTTTCCCTCGTTCCATGTTCCACAATGTTTGAAAGAGTTCTTGTTAATTGTGCCATGTTGCAGGCTCCAAATTATCCAGATGCTGGCCGATGCTGGGACATTGTTGATAAGTACAAGGTGACAATATTCTACACTGCACCAACTCTTGTGCGCTCTCTCATGCGTGAAAGTAGCAAGGTGAGATATGTCTCAACACTGTGCATACATACTGCATTATAGAGTGTCTCCTATTGCATTATCTTGGCCCTCTCAAACTTTACTCATTTTGAGCTTAATCCTCGGTACACCTAACTTCTCACAGCAACTAAAATGTGAACTGTTTTAATTTTTGTTTAAACTCTTCTCAAGTCTTTAAGATATACAATGATCACAAAATACTCTGGAGGCACCTCTTCGTGTTGCTTTTCTACTTGTGCTACCTCTGTATTTCTTTGTCTTTGTCTTTGTAAGTGGAATCCTTATGTCGGAATTTAACTTTTGTTTATATCCCTATTGATCTGTAATAATCTTTTTGTGCAGTTTGTTACTCACTATTCTCGTAAATCACTTCGAGTTCTTGGTAGTGTGGGGGAGCCCATCAATCCCAGTGCATGGAGGTACACACATTCTCTTATTCCAAATTATTGTGCATGTCAGCAGCATTTGTCATGGGCAACCTGTAACATGGTTTGCATACATCACAGATGGTTCTTTAATGTTGTTGGAGAATCTCGTTGCCCAATATCAGATACTTGGTGGCAAACTGAGACAGGAGGTTTCATGGTATGGTTAATTCTCCTTATTTCTTATTCTTTGAGTTTGAGCAACATACACTATTTACTGTTTAGTGCCCTTCCTGGTCTTCTCACTTTTATGATCCTTGCGTATTTTAGATTACTCCTTTACCTGGTGCTTGGCCACAGAAGCCTGGTTCGGCCACATTTCCATTCTTTGGAGTCCAGGTATTCAGACTGTCAGAACTCCTTTTTTTTTCTGTCTATTATGAAAGTGGATGACGAGAGGCTGCATAGTTCTTGGTTGTGGTGTAGGTTATTATTATTTTTCTTTGTTTTTTCTCCGGCTTCCTGTTTTTCACTTTGTAATATTTCTTATGGAATATCACAGCCAGTTATAGTTGACGAGAAAGGGAATGAGATTGAAGGTGAATGCAGTGGGTATCTTTGTATAAAAAATTCATGGCCCGGGGCTTTCCGAACTCTCTATGGTGATCATGAAAGATATGAGACAACATACTTCAAGCCATTTGCTGGTTATTACTTCACTGGTGATGGCTGCAGCAGGTATTGTTCCAAATTTCTAATATTGAGGCATCAATGTCTTCGCTCAATGTTGAACCTTCACCCTGGTTGTTTATGGTCTTTTTTTCTCTAACAGTGCTTTTGTTAATGGGACAATGATGTTTCCCTTTGATTTATATTGGACTGTGTGATAAATTTACCATTCTGATGCTGCAGGGATAAGGATGGTTACCATTGGCTCACTGGAAGAGTTGACGATGTTATCAATGTCAGGTGTGGATTTCACTTATATTTTGACAACTTTAAACTTAGTAACACATCATTTTCTTCAATTGTAAATGTAAATAATGAGACCATCTTGGCTTTGTATGAAGTTGCATCTTATTTATTTTGCAGCGGACATCGCATTGGCACTGCAGAGGTAGAGTCTGCTTTAGTCTCTCATCCCCAGTGTGCTGAAGCTGCTGTGGTTGCTGTCGAGCATGAGGTAAACCTGCTCACTGTCATCCTATCCATCATATTATTGCTTATTTTATTCATAATAAATTTGCTTGGTATCAGGTTAAAGGACAAGGAATATATGCTTTTGTCACTTTGATTGAAGGCGTTTCTTATAGTGAAGAACTCCGCAAAAGTCTCATACTAACCGTCCGAAATCAGGTTTTTTTCGTTTGTGAATCTTTCTTGTGTTCATAAATCATTCTAGGCTATAGAACATACAGTATAAATTAAATTTTAAAAGGAGTCATCAATTTAACAGCTTTAGTTTTCAGTCTGATGATCACATCCATTAGCAATCACTTAAAATGTTGAACATGTGTATGGGCAGATTGGCGCATTCGCTGCTCCAGACAAAATTCATTGGGCACCTGGACTTCCGAAAACTAGAAGTGGAAAGATCATGAGGAGGATCCTAAGAAAAATTGCATCTGGGCAACTTGATGAACTTGGGGACACAAGTACCCTTGCCGACCCTGGTGTGGTGGACCAGCTAATTTCACTCAGTGATTGTTAATCTTCAGATCAAAAGAGTTATGTATTGCTTCACCATTTTCACCATATTTAAGCGAGGATATACCCCGATTATTGCCAATTATGATATCAAATAATATGCCCCCTGTGTTACCCCTCAGTCACATAATTGAGTTGTTTTGGAAAGACCTTATAGTGTCATCTTGTTATTATTTCTTTTTGGTACCAGTTTCTAAGAACTGTGTCAATACAACTCTTTTTCTTCATCCGCAAGAATGTATAATTGAGTTGGTGCAATGCAAAATCAAATGTTTATGTTTCTTCTTAATAAAATAAAAAAGGGTCTTGCATTGAGAATATGCATTAATTTCATAGGTGGCATAAGTGGGAAGCCAAGAGCTTCTGATATTTTACAGATGTGCATTAAATTGCTAGGTGGATATTTTATAGATATGAAGATAGTGGAAATGGGCTGCATTTAGGCACATCCTATCTGCATGTGCCATTCTTTACATGGGTTTATAGTAACTATTACAAGCTTGCATAAGATACAAGCAGCAAAAGAAGCAACGTAAACTTCCACTGCCCTGGGCATGTACAAAAATGAAGCACAGGGTCTCCAGCCTCCCAAGAATCCCAATTCCTCATGAAATTGAAGGCTGTAGATAAATTGTGATCATCAGCTGGATGTTCCTGCTACTTCAAATTCTTAAGATGCAATCCCAATGGCTGCAAGCTGTTAAGAATGCGAAGGGAAACGGAGAGATAGCTGGTCAGTTTGGTAGCATAAAATGCAAAGTAATCATAAGGAAATGGAGACACAGAAAGGATCATAATGATGTTTTGTTTGATTAATCTGGCAAGGATGGGGAACTCACAAGATTGTTTTGAGGATCTTTATAGTAGAAACCTTGGATAAGTATTGGCAATATATTGCAGGCTATTAGGATATATATACTAAGAGCATGCATTCCCATCCATTCCATTACATAGGTTGGTCGTCTGAAACCATAAACATCCACCTAGAAACAGAGCATCAGGAAACGATCATTAGTCGATGAACATATGATGAAACTGGCAAGAGAAGTGTTTTTTAGTAACCACACCAGAAGATAAATTCCTGCAAAAAGAAGCCCAGCTACACCAGCAGTCACACAGGTGTAGCTTAGTGAGTATAGGGGCTTATTCATATGTACTCCTGCAATTACAGAAGGGGAAATTAGAAACTTAAACCAAAAAGTGCAGAATCAAGTTAAGTAGAGACCAAGAGATTTGCTAATACCAAAAAAATCAAGTGCAAAGGCCAAAGCTAACAGACTGAATGAAGAAATCAGCCAGTGAAAGATTCTATCCCAATGGTCCTGTAAATTCAAGAAAAACACTGTAAGTCTTCAAGTTTGGAATTTCCTCAAGAACACTTGCACACGCGCACACACACAATGAGCACCTTGAAATGCACAATAACGTGACCAAACTGCAACCCTATCAGGCAAGTAACAATAGCCATCACAGAACTGCAATGCCAACAATGGTTATGTCACTCTGGGGAACAAAACCTGGAAGTTCATAAATATCCAATTCCGAAGAGTGTAAAAATGGAAACCTTAGGAGTCCTTCAGGATCAAAAGGGGCTTGACACCATGAGGGAGCATCAGGTGGAAGTGGACCATTTTCCGGGGAGTTTATGCTACACTCCTGCGTCCGTTCGTATACCGGCCGTCTGTACAAGTGTTGAATGCCCATAATCTTGCGATCAATCATGCCAACAGCATTGCAACCAGGTCCTGTATCACCTCTAACTCCACATTTAACCTGAAGGTGAAAACTACCGTCAATCCTGTTTCTTGGACAAAAGCCAGCCAAATATGGCAACAGGAATTCCATTTTCAAGTGACCACATTCTTAAACTCATTTTCCTCTTAGGAAGATAAACAAAGAGTCTACACAACAGTGTACATGCAATACAGATGCAATCCGGTCAGAAAAATTGTGTCAAAACAAACTTACTGAAAAAGTTTTTAGAGCAGAACTCTCCCCCTGGATCTGGTACTCCCAATCAGGGACATACAGACCATACAAGAGGATTGTGTAGAAGATTGTGAGAGCCAAGCCTACCAACCTGATAAATAGAAAGCAATTAAGCAGATCATGAAAACAGAAGCACAGCTACAAAACTTTAAAAGTGGTAGTCAAGGTACACAGAGCTAAACTTGCAACTGAAATCAGAGAAATTCCACAAGTCAATGCAATTCAACTTACAGCTGAAAGCGGTATCTTGTCAGCAGGGAATATCCGGAATCAACTGCATCATCACTTCTGAGCCATATCTCAGATACTGCCGCCAATAAATAGGCTAATGCAATTCTCTGGACAAACATGCAAAATACCGCAGTCAAGAAAAAGATGATTCAGTGGAATGACCCCTGTTTGACTAGATGTCTGGTTATTGACCTGACTAGATTCTTTCTTTTTAGTCCTCTTATCCCACGATTTAAGTGATTCTTGTTAATATGTGGGTAACCAGTAAGAATTCTAGAAAAAAAGTGCACTTATATAAGTTATAGAGCTGGTGGTAATTATGTCCCAATGACAAGGAATTATCAAAGCGTGAAGCAACCTGTAGTATACCCATCCACCGAATATATGCAATGTCCACTCCATAAGTCAAATTGTGAATACCGTGGAAGTAACCACCTGGATTAAGGTCACAATTAGAGAGTTACAACAACATTAAACAAAGTAAATTATTGCTTCATAATTTACAGTATTCAACGAGAGTTCTCAGAAAAAAAAATGATGTAATTATATTCCACGAAAGAAACGGGGTAAAACACAAGCACCTTGGAGAACAAGGCCTAAAAGGCACAACTTCAGAGCCCGGAGTATAGCCTTTCTTGTTGCAACAACTCTATTTGGCACTCTCTGTAATCATGTTAAGTTGTAATTAAATCTCTGCCTTCCTCGTTCAATTTCATGACCATTTATACAGTGCATATATCTCTAAAAATGTCCAAAGTTGCAGCTGTTACCTTGTATGCTAGTCCAAGAGCAACACCAACTATAAATAAGAAGAAGGGCATAACGAAATCCGCGAGTGTCAACCCATTCCATGGTGAATGGTTGATTGCAGGAAAAACACTACCAGCATCATCAACCAGGATCATGAGCTGTAAGAGAGAAGCATACAATGAAACAAACTAAATGTGTCTTTTTCTTCCTGAATTAGAGAAATTCGCACACACAATAAAAAAATAATAATAAAAATATTCATGATATGCAAAATATTAGCTAGTAGGGACACCGATCACTACTAATGATCTATCCCACTTTATTTATTTTCTTATCCTAATGTCTTATTATATTTCTCAATTTATTTTATATTATTTTTTTATTAATAAATTTTATCATTTATTTATTTTTATGAAGAAAATAACTACTTGTATCAACAGAATAGTTTAGCTTACACCAAAAGGACAAACAGAAGAGAAAAAAGATCCTAATATAATTAAGTGGTTTATCTGTTTAAAAAAAAAAATTGCTGCCAACTTGTATTATATTTAATAGAACAACTCGCAAGATTGGAGTACCCAATCAACCTGCGCAGATGAATCATATTAAGTTAGCTTAGCTAAGAACATGGGCCGCATCACAAAAGTACCTGGCGATATGTAATCCACAATTAAAAAAACCAAGTCTGCGGTTTCCACGAGTCTAAAATAATATAAGCGGATCACTTTTAAAATTAATAAAGACCAGTACCAAACGCTTTCCACCTATCTTTGCTGTTTAAACAGGTTGGTTTCAGCCATGTATAGGCCGCAACTATGCAACTGCAACTGTTTTCAGATGAATCCACTTCAGGAACATCCTTTAAAAAACAAACAAGAAAAATAGAAAAGTTCCACCAAATGGGGCACTCCAAAGGACCGAACACATGAATTCCATTTGTGTATTCCACTAGAGTAATGGGCAGGTAAAGGAAGTGCGGCTGTAGTTGATGCTGGTTGGTAACGCACTACTTTCATTAACAACATGCCGTCTGGCTTACTTCCAGCTCTTTGAGGTAAAGGCAAGGAAAGGAAACATTGTCAGGAAGGCAAGAACCTTATGAATTCACAGAAATCAATCAAGCAAGCAAGCATGCCCCGTCCTATTAGAAAGAAAGTATCATATCCACAGCAAACCTGCGCCTCAACAACTCTCTTATACTATTCCTATCCAACAAAAAGCTGAAAAAAAGGAGAGGTTGGCATCCTAACTTGAGTCTTGTTCTCGCTTCTCCGCCATCCAAAAATATAAAAGACCAAGTACACTAACTCAAGCAAAAGAAGATGATAAACTTGTAAGGCACTCGAAGAATCTATATGCTCAGCTCAACCTCAGCCTTCCTTTGTGAGAACTGCTTTCTATTATATAATATTATAATATTATAATATTATTTATTATTATTATTTTTTTTTGAGGTAGAGCGACAAGCGCCAACTCTCAGGTGTACGCGGGCAAAGGAATTACCACAACGTCCTCACCCTCTTGAAACTGGGGAGCGCGGTCAGGGGGAATCAAACTCGCATCTCCTCCAACGAGGGAACCCGGAGTACCGCTAGGCTACAAGCCTTTTGGTAATATTATAATATTACCTTTTTTCCTATCATATTATATTATTACAAATCTTCCTGAGAAAATCTATTTTTTTTTTAATAATATTACCCTTTATAAGTTTTAGATCTATAAAACAAGGACAGGACGGCATATATATATATATATATACTATTCTATCTTTCTCTTCGACCTAAACGAGTGGAGCACAGATAAGATGAATTCCTTCAATCAGAACCGGAAAATGAATTTAAATACAAATCAAACTCGATCGCTATGCCAATGTTTCATAAATAAATAATAATAATAAAATAATAATAAAAAACCCACCTTCTTTCGTTTTTTTTTTTAATTTCATTAAACGTAAAGGGTAGAATAAATTCCATATTTAAATATTAAGAATCTTTTTATATAATTGATTATAAAATAAAAAAAGGTCTATCTAGTTTGACATATGGGTCATCTATAATCACATAGGCCGAGTAAAAAACCATACATGTATGTATTCAAGTTGGAAGATGGTTAGTACTGAAGGATCAGGTGAAACGAAGATGGGCCATCGACTTGACAAAGTCCAAAGTCATTGGCAACCATAGTACTAATAAATCAGGTACACATGCATTAATTGCAATAAATGGGTTTAATTGAGAACTGGCACCAGAAAAGCTAAAAACTTGTCAAAGAAAATAATAAAATCTCTAAATCTAAAGTACCACCAGAAGAGCAGATGACAATAAAGGATACAATCAACATACAGCCCATAAAGAACGCAATCTGGAACAAGCCCGAAACTGGGTAGTCACTTTCAAAGAGTTAGGATGGCAGGTAGGTGATCAGATCACAAGCGCCCTATTGGTCATATAGAAAAGAAGGCTTGAACGACACCCGAACCAAACCAGAGGCCCTAAACGCGAAGCGTTGTGTGGGTACAAGCAAGTGGCATGCTCGAAATTAAGGAGAAAGACATGGGCATTCTCAGTTATAAAAAGTCCTGTACGTGGTGAAGAGAATGAAAGAGTGCCAGACGATGTGAAATTTATTTCTATTCATAGAATGAGAATCAAAATGAAAATCAAAATCAAAATCAGAGATTGGGATCGCACTTGGCGACAGAGCATTCATTCGAAAGGAATGGTTTTCAATGCTCGCTTATCTAAATTTAAGAGTGTGTGCCCTTTGAATTTAAAAGGAAGATAAATCTCGGGATTAGGAACTCAAACGAATCAGGCAACAGTAATTCCTGGCGAATTTATCGGTCCAGCGTGAAAATACGTGGAATCTAAACAGAGTGATGAGTCTGTTCCGCAAAAGGACGGCGATAAAAAAATTTTTCCATTAATTTTTAATCTAATCAGAGAAGAAACAAAATAGCAGATGAAATCGAAGAAGAAAAAACGGATAATGCGATTAAAAAAGAAAACTCACCGCGACGGTGAGGCCACGGAAAACATCAAGCGAGACGAGTCGTTTAGATTGGGTTGATGGAGGGAGGAGGATGGCAGCCGGCGGCAGAGACTTGAGCGGTTTGGTGTCGCCGGGCTTGGCGTGGCCTTCATCGATATCGATGGCCTGGTGATCATTGTTGGGATCGGCTGCGACGGCGCTCTGATCATCGCCCTTGATCAACTCGTACATGCCCATTGTCTGGAACTAGGAAACGAACAATATGGATGGTTTGAGAGGGCGAGAGAGGGAGGGAAAGGAAGGGAGATGAAGGATGGATGAGAGACCCTGCCGCCGGATCCGAGATCAGTAGGAGAGTGCCACGGATCTCGACGGCATTGAGGGTTCGGGGGAGGGAGGGTGGGGTTTTGGGAGGGACGAGAAGGCTTCGAAAGAGGCCCTCTGTTTTCTTTTCTCTCGATTGCTCGGATCCGTAACTGCAACACAACCCGGCCCCCCCTTTATATACGGGCGGGCCGAACCTTATTTTTATGGGCCCACGTCACGTATTATAAGTTTTGGAAATTCGTATTTCGTTGTATGATTTTTGGTGCTGATAATAATATTCTCTTTCTTTTTATTAGTTACACTTGTTATTTTAGCCTGGGGACTAAATCATTTAAACTTATCTAAACTTTTTGGATTGATAAGAGTTCTAAGGGACAGTAGCTGGTGCGGTTTAGAAAAAACATAACAATAATAATTGGAGGATATTTTTAAAACAGTGAAATTTTTATTAATGTGGATATTCTTTCTATAAAAAGGTAATTTTAGATGAATATGGAAAATAAAAATAAAGCTTTTAATTGAATTGTTAAGGATAATTTTTTAGTGTGAGATATATTCATAATTTTTATTATTATTATTTGCATAAGAATGCAAATTTAATATATATTGATATAGATATATATTAAATTTAGTTTGTTTATTTGAATTGGTTGTTAAACAAATTACGGTTTTTTCAGAAAAAAAAAAACTGTTTTGATATTCATGAAATAAATATTTATACAATAATTTTATTTTATTTTGTTGACATTTTTTTTTTTTTATGTAAAGCTTTTACAATACCTATGTAAAATTAAAAGTGTTCCTTCTTTCCCTCCTACCATTAACAACCTTCCGTCTTCTATAAGGTGGAAGGCTAACTTCAATCAAACAATGAACCACATTGATTAATATATATATATATATATATATAATCAACATCCAAATAAACTCATAAAAAACAACCATAATATATACCAAAAGGTTAATTAATAAGCTCATAGAAAAACAATTATAATGCCAAAAGGTTCATTGCACAGCAGGAGTTCAAATTTCAATTGATGGGTGAGCTTATAACCTAAACCTTGTGTTGTATGTGCTTGTCTCAATTATATATAAATAATAATAATGATAATGATAATAATAATAAACCATAATCAATGAATTATGATTTAAGTATTTAATTTTGAATTTCAAATAATTTTCATCCGCTGGAGTGGTGGCGAACCATGATCACTCAGTCGTTTGGGCAAAACCGTGTCGTATGCTAACATAATGCTTGCCTAATGCGTGCCCACCACATCATATCCATGTTTCATTATCATTCCTACATATGGATCAAGTTCTTGTTGCATGTTATCACTAACCATGCATGCAGAGTTAACAAACTTACAAATCTTTGTGGCTTAACCCAGGCGAGTTCTACTATGACTGACAGGTGGCAATTAATATAATTACGTACCTTAACTCGCTCACAATATCTTTCTTTCACGGGTTTATATATCTTTTTATTGTCATGAAAAATTCAAACCAGATTAATTGTGACATGAATGCTTTCATTTGTAAAGGAGATTCTTTTCAGCTTAAAACTAGGAGAATAAAACGGGGTAAATGCTCATTAATGAGTGAATCAATGCCTTTGCATTAATTTGTTTTTAGTGCCACAAGATTCACGTGTGAAGAACACCATATGTAGAAAGAACGGAAAGGACACAAAGTGATCAAAATATCTTCAGCATTATTCATTCGTGGAGTTCTAACATATATTGGAGTAGTACACAGAGATGCATTCCAGACGCTATTCCTGATTAAAGTGAAAGCAAAAAGTGGGAAAAAATTCCAAGATATATGTGGCTGCACCATGAGGCACCACGTTCATAACATATATTGGAGACCGAAAAATAAAATAAAAAATAATAATAACAAAACAAGATTAGAGTCTGGGTTAGATGCAGTGTTGAATATTTCAATGTACATAAATACTTAAAGAAAAACCAAATCAAAATGGCACTTTTTTATGTGTTATATATTTAGATGGTTAGTTGACTAGGAATTGCCTACAGGTCCCACACAAAATATAACTGGCATGTGTAGTGTGAATAGAATGTATATTTGTGGTGCGGAGCATTAATTTGGTGTGGTTGGTACTTTAGTGACATTGGAGAAGTTAGCAGAAACGAAGTCCTCTCTTAATGGCACTTTGCCATAATTTTACCAGTCCTGGAATATACAATCTGAATCATGCAGGCAAGGGGAAGTGGCAAGATGTGGATCACTTGGCAGTTAGCCATAATTCACCAGTCCTTGATTATACTAACCCAATATTCATGCGTGAAATGGAGCGAAAGAGAAAGAATTAAGTGGATCATTCCCTCTTCTCTTGTGTGGGACTTGTCTCCATTACCGTCACCTCCATAAAATGCCCATGCATGCAATCTCAGCTTAATTTGATCTCTGGCTGCTGCCCTGAAGTGCCGCAGAGGGTTACTATATCTCACATGAAAACAACCTTTCAAAATTGGAAAGGCTATTAAATAAAACCAAGTTATTATTAATTCTGTAATATTTATGAGAAAATTCACAATTTAGTGTAATTATTATATTTTTTTTAACAAATGAAGACAAGTCTTGCATCAGGGACGACAAATACACATAAGGAGCTAAGCTCTACAACATGTGTATCTTTTTCCCCGACGGTGGGATTTGAACTAACTTTCTCAGAAGAACGAATACTTTATGTAAAGTACCCGATATTAAAAGACCAAATGGTTATTTAACACTTATAAACACTTGGGGATTTAGGGTAATTAGATTTGAAAATACTGTACAATTATATAACATGTATAAAACATTAAAACCTTAAAAAAAGAGAAGGTGGTGAGCAATGGCATGCTGACAAATAAGCCGGTGGGCTCACAAGTGACAAAGCAATCAGCAGTGGCAACTAAGAGATCAGCAAGTCCAGCGTGGAATCCGACGTATCAGTTGCTTATTTGCTGTACGGCCATGTGTTTTGTGATCGAAACGAGACAGAGGATCCAATGACCGGAGCACGACAAAGATGGTGACATCATACAACAGTGATTGCTGATGCGAAGGAGGTTTGGCCTGAACTTTTTCACTGATAATTTTCCTTAGATCCCCCATTGTCGTCCCTTGTGCATTTTCATAGAAAAAGGTGATGTAATTAGGTTCATCTGATGCAAACACAACGGTCCTTTTTATTTATATATATATATATATATTTTTTTTTTGGTTGGGGGGAGGATTATGGATGACATCGTGAGCCAGTTATCAGCCTCACATTATTTCCTTTTCAAGATTTTAGTGTGCGCATCAGTGAATAAAAGAAGGCTAAATAATTATCTTTTTTTAATTTCACTTATAAGGTTGACAAAGTGTATATTATTATCAATAATGATCCTTTTATAGTTAAGTAATTGTCTTTGCTATCATGCTTACGAGCATATATAATATAATGTAAGGGTTGGGAACCGAGATTATATAGCACATTAATGGCAAACCAGCCACTGATACGTCGGATGCCACGCTGGACTTGTGGAACAATCAATGGTCCCTTTAGGCAATGGTTAAATTGTTAATTGTCTTGGCTGTGATGGCTTGCTATTAACCTTCATATTATTTTAATTTTTATTTTAATAAGGTTTATGATAAGATAATACTGATAGGTGCTGGTATAATATACTCACTAATTTACATAAAGTTTACAGTATATATATATGTATAGATATAAGAATAAAATAGCAAAATATCATATAGGAAAAAAAAAATAATGACAATATTCTAATATGAGCTCAAATTTTAATTTATGACGGAAATAAATAGATGAAAGTGAGTTTTTTTTTTTCTTTGAAATGACTTAGGTGTAAATTTCATTGTAAAATTTTTAGTTTTTAATTCGGACGTCTCTCATCTTATGCATACAAATTTTATGAAGAGTTGACTACATCGCTACCAAATTAATTGTAAGGAAAATAAATATTTTAATTTTTAAAATTTGTTTTTATGTTTACTAATGGTTGCTTATTAATATTAATATATTTAAAAAAAATAGTTATTCACAATAAGGTAATCATGGGTGTTTTGTACAAAATCTTGAGTGACCTTTATCTCAGATCCGAACATATATAACTCTGCTAAATGTGTTGTATCCCACCTCACAGTCATCACAATATGTAGCTTCAAATAATGTCCTACAAACTTAAATTAGCTAAGCTTAGCTTATTTAAGTGCGTTAAGTTGAATTAGAACATAAAAAATTAAAATTAAAATTAAATTTTTTTGATATGAATCAAATAATAGACTTCTTAAATATTAATATTCAAAGATTACTAAAAGAATAGTAATAAAATTATGCTCATTTGAGATTTAATTAACTTACAAGATCAACTATGCATATACGTAAGAAAGCACGTGCACATAATTCAACTAATATTAAAAAAATAAATTGCATAGAAAGAAGTTATGAAGCAATTTTACGAGTGTTCTATGATCTATATATTATTGTTAGTTATTGTCTGAATGACTAAAAACCTGAGTTAACTATTAAGATGACCCTTGGATGGTTCAATGAATGTTTCAAGTTAGAAATTAAAATCTAACTAAGTTAGCATTAAGCAAGTAAGCACATGAGAGAAGACAAAAACCTGAGTTAACTATTATGATGCATAAAATAAAAAACAAGCATGTTAAAGTTTGTGGCAACCCGTACAAACAGAGCCTGTCTTGGAACTTCACCACATCAGTGCATGGTGATGAGTCATTAGCTTGTCAGTTTATGCAAAATGAACTGGGTGTTAGCTAAACAAGGCCACCTAACTTCTATAGCACAAGAAGATATATAAAATATATGCGGGAGTGGGTGGCCGACATTGTTCATCACCCTCAGGCTCATTCAAAAGATTATCAACATGCAGGTGCAGCTCATATCCACACTGATCGTACGTTTTTCGTTATAAGTGGCTGATGAGTGATCGATGAGTTTTTAGGCTGTTTTCAAGCGTTGAAAATAATATGGTACATGAGTTTAAATTATATAAACTTATCTTAGAGTTGTTTACTAATCCATTGATGTAAAATTAATATGGAGAGGACCACTAGGATGATTTTAGATCTGTTCAATTTGTTTTGCAATTAGTTATTAATTCAGTAGTTGTGTTGAATCTGATATCATGCTTGCAGCAAAATTTTTTTTTTTTTACAATATATGACATGCAACTCTCACCTAAAGCTTTGTCAAGAGATAGATAGGTCCAAGATGCATCAGTTATAGTAGCCACATGGGGTAATAAATCAAAGTCTACCACATGTATTCTCACAAAATTTTTTATTTTTATTTTTATTTTTGGAACAAGAGAGCCAAAGGCTAAACAAAATGAAAAAAATAAAAAAGACTCAAAATGAAAGGTTTCTCTGGGAACAGATTTCGTCAAGCCATCTGGGACAATCCAATCCTTGGAAGAAGAGTGAGAGACAATGATGACATCTATCATGGGCAGCAAGAGCGTCAGCAATATTGTTTTCTTCATGAGCAATGGGGTCACAACTATATTGGGGAAGAGGTCAAAAGTGATGGGTTGGAGAGGTTTTAGGATAACTTATATTTTTTATGGATTAAAATACCCTTTATACTTTAAAAATATTTCAGAGTTTTATATAAATCAGAATACAAACCCCTTATAATTTTTGTGGACTAAAATACACCTCAACAATAATGTTTACTTTAACATAAGTTATTTTAATTTATTTGTTTTAAAAAATATCAAGCATTTTGGTAGTTAATATTGTCAAACTATATAGTAATATTAATTAATCTAGTAATGATATTAATTACTTAATTTCATTCTACAAAATGAAATCTTATAATAATCAAGGGAGAGATTTATGCAAACAATGGAGAGAATATGTAAGTTTCATATAATTTAGTAAATGAAGTTATAAATTTGTCTTTTATCTTAAGGGTAATTTAGTAATATTACTATATAACCTTACCTCCAATTACCTTCCAAACCAAACATAACAAGGTTTAAAAACCTTCATTTACCTTATCTTGCCCAAGTAAGGAAGGATTTAAAACTTCCTTTTACCATCCTTTACCTTATTTTATAAAACCTTATACCTCCATCCAAGCAAAGCCTAAGGTTATGCTTCAAAGTTTGAACATCTTCATAGAAACACCAAGCAATAGAGGGAGTATAGTTTTGAAGCATTTGAGCCACACCCGGACAATCATAATAAAACTTTATTTGGATTCCAGCCATGGTCAATGCAAGCTTGAAGGGCCAAGTTGATGGTTGTGATCAGGGGTCGTCCCATGGGACCTACAAGGAGTATGATACGCTGGATTAGTAATGATAATAAAGCCTAAACTTGGTTCATTTGAAACCTTATTCTAGGAGGCATCCGAGAAAATGATGATGGAATTTCGATGGAAGGAAGGGGTAGAGAATTCCCTGTATTTTTTCCCCGTGGCTTTAAGAAAATCAGTGCAAAGAGACCAAGCCCGAGTGATGATATATAGAATTGAGATTTGGAGGAATATTTTTAAAAATAAGATTGCATCTTTCCTTCCATATAAGCCAGGCAACAATTGCAATCATAGCCTTCACCCAATGATCACCATCCCGAGAATCAAATCTTATAGTAAGCCAATTGCCTGACTGAAGAGAATTAACGGCAGAAGTACTCAGTCCCAACTTACCAAACAAACTCTGCCAATAGCAAGCAAGTTTAGAGCAGTTCCAGATAACATGATCTTGAGTTTCATCCATAAAGGAACAAAAAGGGCAAAGAGTATGAGGGTCAAGGTTAAGATGATAGAGATACACACCAGTAATTAACTTGCCATGAGAAAGCTTCCAAACAAAGATTTTAATTCGAGGCATTACACCAAGTTTCCAAATAGAATGCCAACCTTTCCAAACTCCATGATTAGCACCATTCATGGTATTAACACCATCACCATTAAGGAACGTATAAACCGAGGAAGCAATTAAAAAGTGATGTTACTAGGACCCCAACCCAGACATTATCAGCAGAGAAATCAATTCTGATTTTGCTGATCCAATCCCACTCCAAGTTTTTGCCAAAAAAATTCTCAAGAATATCAAGGTTAAAAGAATTATTGCTGAGAATTTCAGTAAAGGGGAGATCTAAGAGAGAATAATTCATGTTCAAATAAGTGGGTTTGAACATAATAGGCATATCCATGATACACGGATCCATAAAAAGATTAAGATTCAGAGGGTTGCAGACCAAAATTTTGAAATTGGCTTTTAGAAAATCAGCAGAGTTCAAAATAGGCTTATAAAAACTCGAGGAATTGGGAAGTTTTTTAAGATTCCAAGGGTGCCAATCTTGGTACTTGATTTTGAAAATATCAACCCACAATTTAGAATCAAAATCAAGAATAACAAAAATATTCTTGGCTATAAGGGTGTGAGACACTTTTATGAGATCTTTAATACCTAGCCCCCCATCAGCTTTACAAAGTGTAGTAACTGTCCAACCAATTGAATGAAAGCCACTTCGATTACCAGTCTTCCCCTAGAGAAAATTGTGGGCAAGTTTGGAAATAGCATCCAGGGTAGAGATAGGAAGATTCATAATTGAAAGTAAGTAATTGGGAATAGCAAAGATGGTACTATTCAGGAGAACAACCTGCCCAACAGTGGAGATGGAGGAATGGTTCCAAGAATGGATAACAGTCTTGACTCTATTGGGAATATAATTAAAATATCTAGCAGGCATTCTCCTAGGGTATATAGGAACACCCAGGTACAAGAAGGGGAACTTCCCTTGGGTGAAACCCAAAATTCTGGAGATAGCCAATGCAATTTTCCGGTTGCACCAAGAGGGAAGAAAAATCTCAGATTTCTTAAGATTGGCTTTCTAGCAAGTAAAGTTGCGGTAAAGATCTAAACAAAGAAGATAGTTTCTAACAATTTTCCTAGAGGCAAGTGTAATTAAAATAAGGTCATTAACAAACATAAGGTGATTAAAAATCCTGAGTAAAGTGTTGTTGAAACTAGGAATTAAATCAAGGGTGAAAGCTTTCTTAAGGATCGCATAAAGGTTTTGAGAAACGAGAAGGAAGAGGAGAGGAGAAATAGGGTTACTTTGTTTGACTCCTCTAGAGCTCGAAATCCAAGAGGTGTGTTGCCCATTAAGGATTAACGAAAAGGATGCAGAAAAAGAGATAAGAGTGAATCCAACTAACCCATTTCTCAGTGAAACACATTCTCCAAAGGGTGGCAAGAATAGAAATCCATTCAATAGTATCAAATGTTTTTTCAATATCGATTTTTAAAATCATCATAGGGGCGGCATGGGAATCCATTTTTAAACTATGAGCTATTTCCTAAACTCACAAGTTATGAATCACAGTTTTGAGGCAATTAGCAAGAATTTTAGAAATAACTTTGTAACAAACATTTCAAAGAAAAATCGGGAAAAAATCAGTAACATAAAATATAATAAGTCCTCCTACCATGTAATTTTGGAGGGAAAAAATATAACTACTTCCATACGGAACCTACCTAGGATCTATTTAAATAGTACCATTAACAATGTTTGAGTCTAAGGGTCCGTTTGATTCGTTCAGGAGAACAGCACAAGCAGTACAATACAGTACAAGCAGTTAGAGTACAACACAAGTGCTTGTGTTGTTCTATGTTTGATTTTCATCGAACAGTACAAAATTTTTGTACTGATTAATATTTGATTTGCATAAGTACGGAGCACAAAATGATAAATTACAATAATACTTTTTTACTATTCTATATTTGTTTTATAATAAAAAATATACAATAATATTTTATAAGAATCTTATCAAATTTTATGATGCCTAACAACATGACAACAAATTAAAAAATTAATATAATTTTAAAAATATTTAATCCAAAACAAATAAATTTTCATTAATATCTTAATCCTAAAAACAAATAAATTGATAGATAAATAAATAGATAAATAAATATATAAAATTTTAAATAGATAAATAAATAAATAAATAAATAAATTTTTAAATAAAATAATATAAAATAAATAAATCATGTTATTAATGAGTAGTGTAAATTTTAATTTTAAATAAGGACAATTTTGTTATTAGTTGTCCTGTACTTCACCGAAATTTTTGTACCATGGTTTTGGCGATAAGAAAAATTAAGAAGTTGTGTTGTACCGATTGGGTAATTTGTGCTGTACTTCGGCCCTATTTATAAATCAAACACATAACCATAGAAGTTGTTTTGTCCTGTGCGTATCAACACATAACCATAGAAGTTGTTTTGTCCTGTGCGTATCAAACGGACCCCAAGAACATCAGACACAACAGTGCTGCTATAATCGTGGGCGTGGATGGACTTTTGATTCTACGCTGCCTACACACTGCTATTACAATCGACCGCAGTACTATTAATATTTGCCTTGGGGATTATTAAGAATTAAAAAATACTTTTCATTAGTCAAACAAGAAGAGGCAAAGAATTCTTGCTACCAGAATATATAGCAGAGGCAGGCTACAAATAATTAAAAAGAATCATATAAAGATAGTACTTGATTGATGCCAAAGGCTTGGTAGTAATGAAACGTTCTATGTGCATCCGAATGGTCTGGGTTGAAACTTGAAACTGTGGCCACTGAGATGATCATCCAGGTCTTTTTGTTGAAAGCTGATTAATGTTGGGTGGGTATCGCATCACTGTTGATTGAAACGGGTGCTTGCTTGGATGCGATGATGAGGTTTTGTTTCATGGTAAATGCTGATGGAAGCCATGAATCAACCTGTATGTGTTTAGTCTTAGAGCCACTTGTGCTCTTTTTAAAGATATACCAAAGCAAACTGCTTCAGCAAGACATGCGTAAGACCCTGAAAGAAAGTATATATATCTCTTTTGAGGTGTATGGAATGTACTCCATAGATATTTTTCTCATTGGCAGCAATTATGTTAAATGATTGTTTTCAACAATACCAAGAATCAAAGAGATTTTCCACATGTATTTCCCAAGCAAGCGGGGAAAGTAAAAAGTTAATAATAATACCAGAGTGTCCCAATTTGTTAAAGGATTCCCACTTAAACTGAAATCCAGATATTCTCTTAAAAACTTTTTTTTTTTTTAAAAAAAAAACTTTCCTTTTATCTTCTCCACTTTTAGTTAGTGAAGGTTGTTGTTCTTGTTCTTGTTTTAATTGAAATGATTTTATTCATATTTTTTTAAAAAATCAAGCCAAATACCATGAATTAATTTTATGACTAGAGACAGACGACATCTAGCAGTAGGTAGGGAGCCAGGGAGGGATAGGGAGAGCATCGCGTATTCCTTTTGTTTTACTTCTATTAGATTAATAACTGGATCAACCTACCTTGAAACCCAAATCATCAACAACTTGGTTGATTATCACAAGTTATTTGTCACAGGTTGGAAACAGCATGTTGCTTAGAAGCGTGAGCAGTATTGACAAATGAGCATCAAGAAAGAGGAAAAACGTCATCTTTAAGAAGGATTGTGAAACAGGCTTCAACATATCACATCAATATTTAAATGCACATTTTTTTTTTCCAGTAATATTATTAACAAGCTCAGCCGGTATAACTCAGAGGCAAAACATGAGATTCTCATGTGAGAAATTAAAAGATCAAATTTCTTTTCACACATGTCAATGAACAAGAGCTTATCCATTTTGTTAAAAACAAAACCTCTGTTGTCAGTCTAATAGTTCAGCCCAGCCCAAGAACCAAGCCCAGAATTACGGGGAATAAATCGGACCTAAACACATTATAGATTATACTTGAGTGAGAAAGCACCGTCAGTAACTGTCTACTGACAAAGATCTCTGTTCACACGTTTCCACTCCCGCGGGGCGCTGCCCTCTGTTACGTATCGTGCGTTCTTTTCTCTTCCTCCAAGCGCTTGGCCATCCCACGTGCTTAACTCTTCCCGCTAAGTCCATGGCCATGTCCACGTCCTAGGAACTCTTCACGCCTCCATCTCCGACCTTGCTCCCGGTTCCCACCCTCCCACGCCACGTGCCGTGTCCATCTAGTATTATATATTCCATTACCTATCAATCCATCATCCAACAGTCCATACTCCTCCACGTCACCCCTTCCATTTGACCCAAAACTTGTCCTCGGACGCCCCCAGCGCCCTCCACCGTCCGTTCCCCTGATTGATCAACTATGTTTCCACGAAATTGGAATTCTCATTCTTAGCGTGCCTTAGGGTGCGTTTGGTTCGGAAGTAGTCCACCGAAGTGGTGGAAGTCTTGAAAGTCTTCGCTACTCGAGTGAAAGTTTCGATTAAGTGTTGGGTTCCATGTGTTTTGGTTGAAAGGAGAGTGTCAAATCATTAACTACTTTTTTGTTTAATTAGTGGAAGTTAAAAATTTTTAAAAAAATGATTGAAATGAACTTCTACTCATCACTTCATCATGCTATGAGGGATTCTGATTTTGTCATTATTGGATTGAAACTTTTATAATTATTTTTAAATTATAATTTTTAAAAAAATATTTTTTTTATAAACAATAAAAAAATAATGAAATAATTAAAAAAACAATAACATATAAAAAAATAAAAAGATAAAAAATTAAAACAATAAAAATATTTTTTATAAACAATAAAAAAAATTAATTAATTAAAAAAGAAACAATAGCAGATAAAAATAAAAGATAAAAAAATAATAAAAATAAAAAGATAAAAAAATGATAAAAAAACGATAAAAGATAAAAAAAGATAAAAAAATAAAAAGATTAAAAAAATAAAAAAATAAAAAAATAAATCATAATAAAAATAAAAATAAATAAAATGGGTAAAATCACCCATGCAATCACGCATGAAAGTGAAAGCATCGAAGTCCCCACTCGACTAAAAATTTTCCCAAGTCAAAGTGAAGTGGAAGGTTTTGGAGTGGTCACTTTCCATCTTCTGCTCCACTTCAGTGAACCAAACAAGTGGAAGTGTCACATCAACTCCCACTTCCGTCACTTCGGTCTCCACTTCGGCGAACCAAACACGCCCTTAGTCAGTGCGTGCTTGCAACCTTGCCCTCTCCTCAATTCTTTCTTTCATTCCCTCCCCCCCCTATTTCTTTCTCCATTTCATATATAATATAAGCCTAACTGAAAAAAAAGAGGTTAAGGAAATAGCACAGTTTACGATGGAGGTATGCTCCTGTTCCTCATCATCTTCATCCTCCATCCTAGCCGTCCATTCCATTCATCGACGTTCCAACCCTCGCCTCCCTCTCCGCCACCTGGTTCCACTTACCTCTCCTTATGCCGTCTCGCTTCAGTGCGCCGGATTCATATCTTCACTGGGGGCCCATCATAATCCACTCTCCATCTGCCCCGCTCGTCTCCCTCGACGGCCCAGAAGGCCCACCATCTCCGCCGTTTTCGAGCGTTTCACCGAGCGGGCCATCAAGGCCGTCATCTTCTCCCAGCGCGAGGCACGCGCGCTTGGCCGCGAGATGGTGTTCACCCAGCACCTCCTTCTCGGTCTCATCACCGAGGATCGCTCCCCTGATGGCTTCCTCGGCTCCGGGATCACCATCGAGCGTGCCAGAGAGGCTGTTAGAAAGATTTGGAGCGAGTCCGGACCGCCTCCGTCGTCTAAGTCGGCGACGGACGTCCCCTTCTCCACTAGCTGTAAGCGTGTCTTCGAGGCTGCTGTTGAGTACTCTAGGAGAATTGGCTGCAACTTCATCGCCCCTGAGCACATCGCCATCGGCCTCTTCACTGATGATGATGGCAGCGCCACCCAGGTCCTCAAGAGGTTCGCCGGTCACTCTAGTTCCCTTTCCTTCCTGCAGCCTTGATCTTGTTGTTTGTGCTAATGAGAACATGTTTGGTTTTTTGTTGCAGCTTGGGAGCGGACGTCAACCGATTGTCATCGGTGGCAGTCTCCAGATTGCAAGGAGAGCTTGCCAAAGATGGTAGAGATCCATCATCGATGCGCGCAAGATCACCTTCTCGGAAGGGCCCCGCGGAGGCGGCGGTGGCCAAGTTTTCCGATAAGAGAAAAGGTAAGTTCTTCCGCTAGTGTTCTTCGATTTCCATTGGATTACTGATGTATGAATTATGGTGTTTTTCAGAGAAGAGTGCACTAGCTCAGTTCTGCGTAGACCTTACCACACGAGCTGCACAAGGGCTTATTGATCCTGTCATTGGTCGAGACTCAGAGGTTCAGAGAATTGTACAGATCCTGTGCCGGAGAACAAAGAACAACCCTATTCTCCTTGGCGAACCTGGTGTTGGGAAGACTGCAATTGCTGAGGGGCTCGCCCTTAGCATTGCCAAAGGCGACATTCCCATTTTCTTAGCAGTGCGCATCACTTTCCCTGCCCTTTCAATCAATGAGAATCACCAGCATAAGTTTTTACTCTATCTCTCACAACCTTCTTCTGTGCAGGGGAAGCGCATCATGTCACTAGATGTGGGTCTAGTGATGGCTGGTGCAAAGGAGAGGGGAGAACTTGAGGCTAGGGTTACATCTCTAATCAGTGAAGTAAAGCAAGCAGGTTGCTAATCCAGCATACTCATTTTGGTACAACTTGGTTTGAACCTCATACTGATTGGTTTAATTGCTTTTCTTGTGATTGCTGCAGGTGATGTGATTCTCTTCATCGATGAAGTTCACACACTTATTGGATCTGGTACAGTTGGCAGAGGAAACAAGGGTTCTGGTCTTGACCTTGCTAACCTGTTGAAGCCACCTCTTGGTAGAGGAGAATTACAGGTAATGCTCTTCTCAGGTTTTTCTTTAATCCTGTGTCTTTTTCTTGTGCAATCTTGTCAAAGACCATTGACATTATGAGAAACCAACCAACTTGCGAACGACCTAGAAGCATTAACCATAGAGTGTATTCACAAAGGACTGTCAGAACCTATTTAAACTGCAACGCAACAAACGGCAGAAATCGTCAGCAACTAATTCATTATAAACGAGGATCTGAATATTCCTAATCCAATGTGGGATACAACACCCGGAGTTTAGAGCACCATTCTAAATCCAGTATCATTGGCAACCTAATATGATTCTCTTCAGAAAGCTTCTAGAAATGTAAATTCTTGTGCTCTCTTTCTTATTGTGAATGTAGTCTCATCCATACCCTGCTATTTCCGGTTCAAATTTGCAAACAGCCTAGCCAGAGTTCCGAGGAGTAACCAGGGTCACTCTTCAGATTTCGACCTTGCCCTCCATCAGTTTTGATTTTTCCTTGAGCTGATTCTACTAGTCCCTAATCTGACTGATGTTTTTAACAAAAGGACATACTCCTTTACAAACCACAGCAATCGCATTGTTATTTGTTATTTAAAATTCTATCTATGCACAGAATTTCATACTTGCTACTTTATTTTTTTTTAATTTTATTTTTGTTTGTTTGTGAAAGGTTATAAAAAAAATGCACTTATTAACAACAATTCTTGCCCTGGCTAAACCTGAACTTTTTATTATTTGCATATATAACTTCCATGTTGATTGCTTTATAATGGGGCCCTTTTCAGTGCATTGCATCTACAACTTTAGATGAGCACAGGATGCATTTTGAGAATGATAAGGCATTAGCCAGGCGATTTCAGCCAGTGTTCATAGGTGAACCTAACCAGGTATAATTAAAGCATTAACTTTTCCCTTGTCTGGCATGGAAACATAGCTCGGTACACATATATGTTTTTTTCCCTCACATTTTACTTATTTTCATGTGATGATTTATAGGAGGATGCTGTGAGAATATTGTTGGGAATTCGTGAGAAATATGAAGCTCACCATAAATGCAGATTCACACTTGAAGCCTTAAATGCTGCAGTGTATCTCTCTTCCAGATATATTGCTGATAGACATCTTCCTGATAAAGCTATAGATCTAATTGACGAAGCTGGAAGTAGGGCTAGGATGGATGCATTTAAAAGGAAGAAGGAACAGACTTCTATCCTCTCAAAGTCACCAGAAGAGTATTGGCAGGAGATTAAGGCTGTTCAGACGATGCATGATGTGGTATTGGTTTAAATCTTTTATTGATATATTATGATAAAATCTTCTTAGATAGATTGTTTGATTGCAATTTCTATCTATTTCACATCCAGGTGTTGGCTAATAAATTGAAATATTCTTTGGGCCAAAGTGGCACAGTGGATGGTGACAATGCTGAAATGACTGGGGATTCTGTATCCATCTCAGAATCATCAATCTCATCAGCATTGGATGATGACGGGTATTAAATTTGACCTTCTGCATGTTTTTGCATTAAGTAAAAGGTGAAAACCATTACATGTTTCTTCCATCTGAAATTTCTCCTATCTGGATTTTTGCCTTATGCAGACCAGTACTTGTTGGACCAGAGGAAATTGCCACAGTGGCTTCATTATGGTCTGGGATACCTGTTCAACAACTCACTGTGGATGAAAGAAAGCTCCTAGTTGGTCTTGATGATGAGCTTAGGAAACGTGTGATTGGCCAAGATGATGCTGTCAATGCTATTGCTCGTGCTGTGAAAAGATCACGTGTTGGGCTCAAGGACCCTGATAGACCTATTGCTGCATTACTGTTCTGTGGGCCAACTGGAGTTGGTAAAACCGAGCTTACAAAAGCTCTGGCAGCATCCTATTTTGGCTCGGTATATATCCATCTACTTCTTCAAACATTTATCATCTCTGCCAGGTTTATCTTTTTCGTATTAAATGCTTCAGACATGTTTATAAACAACCTCTTTCATCAAATTTCTGTTAGATATCTATACATATGATTTCAAATCTGATTAAGCTTATGTGTCAATAATTGTGACTATTTTATGTGTTTATTGTTGTTCTGAGATGCATTTCCTTGCTTGTTAAGATCACTAAGGAATAGAAATGTATCTTTCTGATGTGTTTCTCCATGTTGATTTAACAGGAATCAGCCATGATCAGATTGGACATGAGTGAATACATGGAAAGATATTCCGTTAGCAAGCTAATTGGATCCCCTCCAGGTTATATAGGCTATGGAGAAGGGGGTACTTTGACTGAAGCAGTAAGGAGAAAGCCTTTTACAGTGGTACTGCTTGATGAAATAGAGAAAGCCCACCCTGACGTATTCAATATCCTACTTCAAATATTTGAGGATGGACACCTTACTGACTCTCAGGTGGGTTATGTATCTTTTAGTTCTCTATTAATCATGCAATGAGTAGGTTATATATTCATGTGCTTTCTCTATTTGGTGTTTTCAATAGAAAATTCATTGCTTAGAGTATTCTTCATTATGGGCAGTTTTTGAAGTTTGAAGCCTTTTATAATCAGCTATTTGCAGATATTGAAATTTGGTCTTACACAAATTTGCTTGTTTTTGTGTTTTGAAACAGGGCCGAAGAGTGTCATTCAAGAATACATTGATTGTCATGACATCTAATGTAGGTTCTACAGCGATTTCCAAAGGTAGGCGGAACATAGGTTTCTTGATTGCTGGAGATGAAGAGTCAAGTTCATATGCTGCAATGAAAGCACTGGTGACAGATGAGTTGAAGCAATTCTTCCGGCCTGAACTGCTTAACAGGATAGATGAAGTGGTTGTATTCCGGCCGCTTGAGAAAGAGCAGGTTTGTTGTTCACTGGTCTCTTTTATCCTTGAACTGCATGTAGAATTAGTTAGACAAACTGAAGAGACAGATGACAAGACCATTAGATGAGGGCTTGTCATCAAATCAACCAAATATTTAGTAGAAAATTTTGAGAAGTTGTGAATTTCAATGAAAAAATTCATATAAAATATCAGAGACTGGGTTTGGTTATGATGAACTGATGTTTTCCTTGATTTGGTGTTCAGATGCTGGAGATTCTCAATATAATATTGGAAGAAATAAAAGGCAGACTCATGTCCCTTGGAATTGGGCTCAATGTGACTCCTGCGATCATGGACTTGGTTTGCCAAGAAGGCTTCGATCGAAACTATGGTGCTCGACCTCTAAGAAGAGCTGCCACCCATCTCATCGAGGACGTCATCAGTGAATCCCTTCTCGCAGGTGACTACAAACCTGGGGATACTATTGTAATTGATGTGGATGCTTCAGGCTCCCCAGCTGTGAGCTTGCTCTCAGATCATAGTATCAATTTATCGGACGCAACATCGACATCTTCATCTACATTGTAGGATCTAAGCCTGTGTAGCCTCAGATAGCATTATTTTATTTTATTTGTTTTGCTTTACTTACAGGGCTAAATGTATAGTGTATTATAACCATGAGTGGTATTGGTTGTATATAATTCTGAAGAACAATTTGTTGTATTGGTCATACTTAAAGTGTAGCAGTCATAGTAATATTGCAGAAAAAGGGTATTGAATAATCTTATACACAAGTCATAATTTTATCTCTTTCTTGTTACCTTTTCCTCGTTTGCGTCTGTTTTTAACATTGTTATGAGAGTTAGGTAAGATTGTGGAAGTTCTCGCTATTCGACCAGGGAAATAATGAAATTTTGTGTGGTTTTTGGGCAAATATTGAATTTATGAGGCCATTTGCACAAAAAGCCTCTATATTACATAGAGTTGTTTACTTTTTTAAGGGATCTCCCTTTTTTTAATATTTCAAAAATCAAAACAGATTCAATGCAAAGAAAAAAACCAACAATCTATCAATAGAATAATATATATATCTTAAATCAAATTATAAGATGAAGCATGTTCTCTTCTTTTTATTATGCCCAACGTAATGCAATTTTTTGTTTTCACTATAAAAAAGTTTAAAAATTATGGTTTAAATATTTTATGTTTTACAAGCAGTCACAAGGAAGGCTTCAAAAGATCTGATTTATAATCGTGAACTTATTTTGACATATTATTATTACTCTAGTTGTTATTGGGAAAAGGAGCTGAAAACTTGATCTAATCTGAGCCATTGTTCTTAAATGGAACACAATAAGGCATACTACGACTTTACAATTGAGTTTCTTAAAAAAAAGTGCAACGAGGATTTGGATGAAATTGCATTTAGGAAGTACATATTCTCACATTTGAATACAATTATATTCATGGAACAGAAATGGTAGCTCAGCATTGAACTAAGGAATTATAGTTAAATTAAATGACTGTCAAAATGAACAACCAAGTTTATTTAAAGGATCGGTAGTGATTTTAATTTAAGAAACAAATAACTGTTAGGCCAATTTTATAATAACGTTTATTTTTTTTTTTTATTTTAATAGGAAAATTTTCTACATCCATCACGGGAAAAAGTCTGATTTGAATATAGAAGTCTTCAGTTTTTGGATAGAATCGAACTTGTTTAACATAAATTAATACTTGCGGCGGACAAGGGCTTGACCACTTGATTGATGATCAAATGATTCAAAATAAACTTTTATCCGTACACTAGTCAATTAACCAGTTAAGATACTAATAATGATAACAATTGTAATTGGAAGCAAAGGTTATACATTATATACATATCGATCCTTTGGTGTCATCATCAGCTCCAAAACGATTCTAGCCTGTTCAATTAATAATAGGCAACAATTTGCAAAAGCACATAATAGGAATATAAACCAATTATCCTTTGCTTATTGAACAACAAAACAACCAATCTAACATTCAACATGAAATGATTAAATGGCAATGTCAATTACCAAAACTATAACAATAAGAAATGATTAGACAAACAGAACATAAAATACAGTTAATTTATTGGCGGTAAAGGAAGTCTTAGAAAGACAATGGTCCACCAGATTATTCAGCCTCTGCAGCAAACAGAACCGTTTATCTTTTGGTGGTGATATAACTAACCACAAACATTACCTATAAAAACAAGACAAGATACCAAATTACTACCAGAATAGTAAATTAAAAGCACCATATATATATATATAATACAGCATAACAACAGAGTGTCTCAAACCTGTTGTTTCTGACTTACATTGGTGGCCATTGTTCCTCTCCATGCATCTTTATACGGGCCTTTCAGCAGGTGGGCTTCTGGGAGCTGAGTTACTGGATGTTGCACCTGCTCTTGATGCTGGATGGTCCTGCACAAAGTCATTCGACCGCATTGAACTGGTCTCACTCCACTCAGAAGCAACTCTAGTCGGCCTATAAGCAAATTGGTGAGGAGCAAAGACAGAATTCCCTTGATACATGATTCTTCTTCTTGCTTGTGCACTCCCATGAGCACTGACTGGAGATGCTTGCTGTATCGGCAATGATGGAGCATTTTCCCATGATACATTATTGTTATTATTCTGACTGTAGTTCAACATCCCTTGCATCATAGACCCACTTGAAGCACTGAAAAATTAGAATGAGAAAATATGGCATAGTATCAGGTTCACACATGTTTTGACTGACATAAAAGTTCAATGATGATCATTACCCAAGAAGAGAAGTATGGGATTGGGTAAAAGGAAAATCTTGTCGAACAGTTATATTTCCCTGTATGTTTAAAGGCAACTCAAGTGTGCCATGATCGGCATTCACCCTGTCGGGAAAGACTTGAGCTAGCTCTTGTCGGTCCAAGATACCATCGTATAATGAACTAGTGTTTTGGTGCTCCCTTGATGATTGCCTAATAGGGAACGAAGGCGAAGGAGGTGTAACATATCCAGAGAACAAGTTATTCATAGCATCTATAGTTGGAGCTTGTCGAATGCTATTATGCTGGAGTGAGCCCACCGCTGCTTCTTCTCCATGTGCTGGGTTACCTTTATGGTTAAAAGTTTCAATAACAAAACATGCAAAAAGTTTCAAATAAACCAAATGCATGAAGTTGTTTCAACAATGTGCTTACTGCTCTGCAAATTTGGTTGGTTGGCCCTGCAAACAAGAAAATTTTGAAGTAAGCACAGTGGTATCATTTTCTTTAGGACATGCTTTTGTTTGAACAATTGAATTCCATGATGTTTTATTACTTGTAAACATATTTTACAACCATAATTCTCTTATACCTTGTGCTGGGTAAGTTGTGGCTTGCAAGAGTTCAATTTCATTATAAGTAACAACAGGCTAAAAGGTTTAGTGGATAAGATAAGATAAGATAAGAAGCAACTAGAAATGTAAAGATGATTGTTTTATCAAATAGCTACAAGTATCCTATACACTTCCTGCAGGTAGTAGGACCCAAATATTAATTTTAATGCAGTACGGTTTTTATCCAATTTCTTTCTTAATAAAAGTTATAATGATGTCCACAACAGAATTGTTACACATGGCATAAAATTGACTCAATTAACATCACCCAAAGGAAGCTGGAAGAAATGACTTTATCAATCACTGCAATTCAATTGTAGGAAAAACAACATTGCAATTGAGCTAAACTTACCTGACCAATGGATCCATAGGTCCCAATCCTATGTATGCATTCCAATTATTTACCAGCACAGGCTGTGCCTATATTGAGTATAAACAGAGTGCCAAGGTTAAACTTCTTGAGTACTACTGTAAAATAGAAGTCGTTCTATATAATTAGACAAAGCAAGGATTCAGATTATATTAGTGATCATTTAAATGTCAAAACACATAACAAATGGTAAAAAATAAAAAAAAAGAAAGAAAAAAGAAAAAAGAGGAAAGTTATATCGGCTTCATTCAATCTTCATATCCAGATATTTTCCTCATTACTGAAACAATGAGCTCACTGCTTATGAGGTAATGGTGTATATACCCAATGTCAATTTCAAATTTTCAAGTTTGGCTACTGCACAGAGTAAGCATCAGTTACAGCAAAAAAGAGATTAAACACAAACATAGAGATGGCATTCCCAAATGAAACAAATAAATACAACAATATTTTTAAAATGAATGATTTAAAATAAAAAAAGTTGCCTCAAATACTTAATCATTTTCCACTGTGAGAGGCCATCTTTAATATGAAAGGTTGATGGTGAAGAAGAGGCATCTGTATTTCCATTTTTAAGGTCATAAAGAGCAAGAAATATGTACCAGTTAGAGGGGTCAGATTAAAAGTTTACTTGGTATTGCTCAAATCGAAGAGAATGAGCTCGAGCTCTTGAACGATCTCTAGCAGCATAAAGCCACTCCCCAAGTTCTCGGCGGCGACAAGTTGGGCATTCCATTGCATTCTTAAAATTGAATGCAGAGCCAATGCAGTCTTCAACAGAGAAAAATCCAGATATTAGTTGTTTCTGACAGATATCTTTCAAAGAACTTATCGTAAATAGAATATTTAGATGCTAAATCAAGCAGAGGGCTCACTCTAATTCTTAAATAAACGAAACAATGATAGCAACCGGTTTACATCCAAGATTGTCATATTGAAACTCATGACCTTGAAAGGCAGCAAATTCAAATTTATGTGCTTAGCATTGTCAGAGAATGTTTTCATACTTGCAAAACCAACTACCATATGAAGCAAGCTTGTGCTGATCTACATTTAATTGCATTTGGCCAATGTTGATTCTTTATTATGGGTGCGCTGCGAACTAAAAGAATCGGTTTCCAAATATAAGATCTAGAATTATAAATTCTACTCTAAAATGAAGTGGATGGTGAATGTATGCTGTCTAGCATGACGCAACCATGGTTCTATGAATGCATATATATTATCTATTTTGAAAAATGGATAAACCACATATTAGAAAAAGAACAGTACAACAGAAACAATCCACTGGAAGTGGAAGAATAATAAAACAACAACAAAAGGCAGAACATCATAACAGTCCACAACAAAGCAAGGACTAGAGACACAAATGAAAAGAAAGACCAGGGGGCACAGCCCCCCCTGGAAGGATGCATATATTTCATGCATGTTCACAGACCATAAATAAAGCTTCAATTATGATTTAGCAAATTCACAAAGTTAAAAGAAAAAAAGATGTCATGTTAAGAGTTTATATCATGCATGTGAACTCTTAGAACATCTTATTGATAATCATTTGTTAAATATGCCTGGAAACCTACAAAGATGAAGGTGACATTAGATCAACATTAAAATGGTTTCTTAAAACACAACTAAGCAAGTGCTCATCATTCTTTTTCTAAAAACAGATCATTGTTTATCACCTCTTGAATGATAGAAAGTTATTGATTAGAGGAAGAATTCAGAAGACGTCAAAAATTTAGAAAAATCCTAATTAGAACAAGTTGTCTTCAGAAGACGACAAAAATTTAGTCGGGTGCTTGCATCATTTGTCTCAACAACAAGGGATTAAGTTGAAATACCAAGGTGGGTGAGAATTTGTGAACTATGAAACCATTGCAATTTGATCTTGAACATCATAAAAAGAAATAGGCAAGCTAAGAAATTTTAAGTGTAGGATTGGCAAAGCTTAAGAGCACTGACAAAATCTGTCTTAACACTAGGAAAATTAATTTGGCTCATGGACAGTGAAATAGGTAAAAGAACTGGACCATGATAAAGATGACTATGATTTGAGCTGGCAGATTAACACAATCACTTAGATATATAAATTTAACAGTGCAAGTTGAGTAAGTAAAGAAAAAAAATGTGCACAAAAAATGTGCACAAGATACAAAAGCAGATTAACGATGCCAAAAAATGCATCCCAAATTCACCTGCAAAAAATGAAGTACTAAGGTTAAAGAAGCAATGTGTATAAAATACAGACACATAGTAATGATGTCAAAGAATGCATAAAAATGATATAGAAGAATGATACTTTTTTCCAGTAGCAAATACACACCTTTTTTTTGTTATTAACTACAGAAAATTTATCAAACACAACCTAATGGATAAGAACAACCTAATATATACTATTGGACTATTTTCACAATGAAGAAGAACAAGCAAAATTATGTGCCTGGATTGACATGGTTTTAAATTGTTATCCGACTCCCTCATTTTTTTTTGTAAAAATTTGCATTCTGATCATGGTGAGAATTTTTTTTGTGCAGACTAGGATGGATTATGTGAATTGCAAGGAATAGTATATCATATTAAGACTAAAATTTACTGCAGGAATTAACACCCACCGCTATTTTGTACACGGATTTGCTAAATACAGAGGCGGAGATTTTCTGCCGCCATAGATGACAATTTTTCTTTCAGCGATAGTGTTTAACAGTCATATTGCTTGAGTAATTATTTGCCCTTTTTGTCTAATAATCTTCACATGGCCTTGCTTTAAGGAAGAGATTTTTTTTCACAGTTATTTTGAATCCTTCAGCATGTGAGGATGCATAACTTAGAAAAATTGGCTTACTACTTGATCAGAAAACCAATAACTGTTTATGCACCTTTTACATGGGCCATTCAACTAGAGTAAAGATAAAGATTTCACTAACTACTATTATCTGTGAAACTTGCATACATCTTTGTTATTGTTTCAATTATCATTTTTTCATTTCAACAAAAAACAAATTCAATCCCATTTTGATAGTAATATCCTATTCTAAGTCTTTTCTAATATATGATACTCTTTTTTTTTTCAAGTCCTTTTAGGTGAGGATGTGGGCATGTTTACCATCTAATTCCATTGTAATTTCCACGCAACAGTCCTTAAGCACAAGTGTTCTCATATTAGTTAATATCTGAAATTATTTATTATGTTTAATGGACAACTATATACCCAACAACACATATCTATTAACTGATCATCTGTGAAGGCCATACACATGCCTCCACATGTGTATATGTGCGTACTTGCATGCGAGAGAATTATTTTGCTGATCAAACTATAGACCATCTTGTAAAAGAATAATTCACACACAAATGTGTGGTATCTTTTTAATCCATCTGTAATGGATCAACAGCTGAAACAAATTACAATATGCTAATTTAAGTGATACCACTGCAAACAATTTAGTTACAGGAAATGTGTTTTAAGATCAACCTCCCCAATGTTGCCCATCTTAAAAAAGAAACACCACCCTATAGAGATCTAGCATGTTTATACATATTGATGGTAGGAGAAGCTTAGGAAGAAGTTAAAAGCTTTCAATAAAATAAAATGCAGGTATGACTCAAACAGAATTGCTGAGCAGATTCTTCATAAGATAGACTGTTATATATATATATATATATATGTATCAAACACCAAAATGTGAATAAAAATATGCAACCCCAAAATGAAATGGAAACCACTCCAATGCATTGTACCGGAGCATACCATCAGTTGTCACTAAAATTGCATCCAAAGTACACCCTTGTTCAAACAGAGTCAAATTTTTATTTTAATTTTTTTGCACAATTGGGAAAGAGGAAAGCCTGATATATATACGCAAACACTCACTCACACACACACACATATCAGTAGTTTATATAGATGCTCTTCTTTAATTTCACCACAGAAACCTTTCAGAATCTAATGCAAAGTCTAGCACAATGCCTATTAATATTCAACAAAGGGAGAAGAAGCCAGATCAAAAATATTGAATTCTCAACACAGAAGATATATATGTGGTTCTGGAATTAAATCCAACATTCAACAACAGTGTTTCTGAACAAAATGCTGAAAAATACAAATAATAAATCAGCATCACATAAAAAATTTATCAAATATCCATCTTTGCAAGGAAAAGTAACATCCAGATCACACAAAAGAATGAACAAGCATCAGAAATTAGCAGAAGTCAGTTCTGAAGAAACATTAAATTCTAAGAAAGAAGGAGAGAAAGCAAAGGATCACCTAAATGGTACACATGTGTGCATTTAAGGATAGCTATGGAACGCATGCTTATATCAACCACCGGTTCCTGGCAAATGGTGCATACACGGTTATTCTTGTAAGAGCGAAGAACTGAATCGATGAAGAAGTCATCTTGAACTTGCTGGTAATCACGGTCATCAGAGCCGGAGCCAGAACCAGAACCAATTTCCATAATCCTCAGTTTCAACTTGGGGATAGTTGCAAAGATGAAGCAAAGGAGAGAGAGAGACAAAATGGCAATAGTCAGCAGCAGGAAAAGAGATTGGGGAAGAAGAGGAACAAAGAAAGAGGTAAAGGGGGTGTGGTGAACGAGGAATTTCAGACAGATGCCAGAGACTAAGTGGTTTTGTACATTGTATGATCGCAATGCCATTTTAGGAAGGCTTAAGCCGGTCATTTTTGCTGAGGGGATATCTGAGTCAATCTGCTCGCTGCATGCACCGAACCATGCAATGAGGATTCTGATTATGACACGTGTACAGCGGAGATTAAGACAACCAAGATGGCGTTGAAGATTCACCTCTCTCTCTCCATATATATATATATATATATATATGAATTTTGGGAAATTAAGACTTGGAAATGAGGGTGCATATTAGAAGTCTTGTAATATGGTGAATTGAGTATTAAAAAGTATTTATAAAACTATCTTATGTGTACTCACATCATTTGAATTTTTTTTTTTTTTTTTGGAAAAGTAGACGTGGGCAAACTACTCACTTTGGGCATGCAGTGGTTCTCGTCGGCAAGAATATAAATACCCTATTAAATAATACAGTGTCAATAGGTTAAGAGACTATTGACATTATTTAAAATTTTAAAAATTATTATTTTTTTTAATTTTCCATTGCTTGTTTTTTTGAAAATATTCACACATGCCAATAACTGAAAAATTGGGGTTTTTAATAGATTTCTTATGTTATGTACATTGTGGATTGCAAAAATCTAATGTAGTTATGTACATTGTGGATTGCAAGCGTACAATCCTTTTATGTACATTAAAAAAATAAATAACACAAGGAATTGGCTGTGAAATCTATTTTTATATATGCACATTAAAAAAAAAGTAATTCAAGGAAAATAGTGGTGACAACAATTTCAACAACAGATACGAGTGATTCATGGTGAAATCAATTTTAACAAGTATAATCACGTACTCATAAGATCAAACATGACTGCTTTTCATTTATGCTCAAACTCGTGTCACTTGGACATAGAGTTGTGATTTCTTACTGAAAAGTAAGAACGGCAAAGAAAGCACGTACTGTTTTTCAAGGCACTAGCGGCTACCTTTGGATCTATCAGATTCCTTGCAAACGCAAGAGTTTTGAGGTGAGAATACAAAAAGGTATGAAGTCTGTCATCCAACAATCACATCAGATATATGTCTGGATATATACCTATATGGCTATATATGAACATGATTCAGAATCAGAAGCTAGCCTTGGCCCTGGAAGGATGCTTACATCTCTGATGGCACTTCAGAGAATGATAAAATATCAGTATTATTTTATAAACAAACTATAAATAAATGCTAAACCTGAAGAGCTATTGGTGAGAAGATGTCTTGTGCTATCTGTGAGCAGACCATTTTTAAAGTTCTTCACATCTCTTTCCAGGCCAGCGTAGGGATGGCCAATGACCACACTAGAACAACATTAATTTTTTTTTTCTTTTTTTATTACAAAGTAAATAAACCGCATATATAAAAACACTGAACAACACTTACACTGGGTACATGAATGGGAAGAGTAGTGTATATATATATATATATATTGTATTCACTAGAAGTCAACCAGCGCGGCGGAGCTAGAAAAGGTTTTTAGAGGGGGCCTAAAATTTTTTTAGAGGAAAATAAATTTTTTTATTGAGTATAAGTAAAAAGTGAAAGACAAAATAATATATTTTTATAAATTTTTTTAATAATATATTTTTTTAAATAATATTTATACTCGAAAATCAAGTTGTTGAATAATAATTTTTTACAATTTTTTTTTTCAATGTAACCAATTAATTGAATGTGAAGAGATTAAATAATAAAATTTCATAAATATGTTTTTCTAAAAGTAAAATATTTTTAGATTATTTATACTAATTTGTTAAAAAAAAACAACTGTCATCTGAATAGCAATACTTATTTTATTTTAAATTATTTATTCATTTTATTTAGATTTTTATTACAAATAAATAGGTTTTTTTTTTGGACTTATTATCCTCTTTTCATTTCAAACTAAACAAATTCAATATGATTTGTTACGGAACATGAGTAGTTTCAATTTGATAATAATATTCCGTCTTTTCAAATATATGACTCTTTTTTTTAAAAAAGACCTTTTAGGTGAGGATGTGGCTATGTTTATCATCTAATTCCATTGTAATTTTCAAGAGCATGCTACGGTCCTTAAGGACAAATATTCTTAATTATTCTATTTGATGGAATCACGATCTAATGCAAAGTCTAGCACGCTGCCTATTAATAATCAACAAATTGAGAAAAAAGCTAAATAAAAAATATTGAATACTTAGCACAGCAGATTTGTGTATCTGGAATTAAATCCAACATTCAACAACAATGATTCACAACTAAATGCTAAAAAATGCAAATAATAAATCAGTAGTGCATAAAAAATTTATCAAATATCCGTTTTTGCAAAGAAAAACAACATCCAAATCACATAAAAGCATCAACAAGCATCGAAAATCAGTAGAAGTCAGTTCTGATGATACATTAAATTCTCAAAAAGGAGAGAAAGCAAAGGATCACTTAGATGGTACACATGTGTGCATTTAAGGATAGCTATTGAACGCATGCTTATATCAAGCACCGGTTCTTGGCAAATGGTGCATACACGGTTATTCTTGTAAGAGCGAAGAATTGAATTGATGATAAAGTCATCTTGATCTTGCTAGTAATCACGGTCACCATATCCAGAACCAGAACCAATCTCTATAGTCCTCAGTTTCAACTTGGAGATAGTTGCAAAAAGGAAGCAAAAAAGAGAGATAGAGACAAAATGGCAACATATATATATATATATATATGTGCATATCAGAACCTGAATGTAGTGGATGCATGTTTTCTCCCTAACATTTTGTCTCCTTTGTTAAGCTCTATGTATATGAAAATCATACCATGGTATCAGAGCTCTCATAGATCTTATGGGACTGTGACAAGACAGAAAACAAGGGCTTCCTCCACAAAGACATCATAAAATCATACTTTAAATCCCTCTAGCTTCTAGTAGCATATCAAACTTTCACCTCCAGCTTTTAGTAGTGGCAAAAATGACCAAGTTTGGGCTGCAAAAATGAAAGTTTACTTGAGGGATCTTGGTTTATAGCAGTGGGTTGAAGCTGAGAAGGAGATACCACCTCTTGGAGACAACCCAACACTCAGTCATATCATAACTCATGAAGAAAAAAAGACTTAAGCTCCAAGTGCTTTGTCTGTCATTCATACGGTTGTTTTAGAATCAATTTTTATAAAAAAATTAGGATTATGAAACAACAAAAGAAGCTTGGGATAGAACCAAACAGATCTATGTGGGTAGTGATAGAATCAAACAGATGTAGATTTTGCATTTAAAAGAGGCAATTTCAAGTGTTGAATATGAAAGACAATGAGTCTATAAAAGAGTTTTCAAATAGGCTGATGGATGTTGTTAACAAAATCAGACTTTTTGGTGAAGAATTAACAGATGAAAGGGTTGTACAAAAAATTTTAGTGAACTTGCCAGAGAGATTTGAGTCTAAAATTTCCACACTTGAAGACTTAAAAGAATTAATCATGATTTCTTTCACTGAGCTTGTTCATGCTTTTCAAGCTAAGAGCTGAGAAGATTAGTGAGATAAAAAATTAGTAGTTAAGGGACTTTTCTTAGAAAGCAAAAGGGAAAGGTTCCTCAAGTTAGAGAGAGAGAGAGAGAGAGAGAGAGAAGCACTTTAATGAGAAGAAAGAAAAAGAGAAAAATGAGGGACAAGGAAGCAAAAAAGAAAAAAAAAAAAAATGGCAAGCTTCCCAATAGTTCTTCCTTAATTTCACTATAGAAACTTTCACAATCTAATGCAAAAACTAGCACAATGCCCATTAATATTCAACAAATAAAAAAGAAGCCAGATCAAAAATACTGAATACTCAACACATAAGATATATTGATCTGGAATTAAATCCAACATTCAACAACAGTGTTTCTGAACTAAATGCTAAAAAATGCAAATAATAAATCAGTAGCACATAAAAAATCTATCAAATATCATCTTTGCAAAGAAAAACAACATCCAAAGCACACAAAAAACATCAACAAACATTAGAAATCAGCAGAAGTTAGTTCTGAAGATACATTAAATTCTCAGAAAGGAGAGAAAGCAAAGGATCACCTAGATGGTACACATGCGTGCATTTAAGGATAGCTGACGTAGCATGGTGAAAGAAATTTCCTAATGGTATTAGGATTTTAAATTTAAACTTTCGAAGTAGTTTTTATTTAATATTTTATAGTCATGTTAGCTTTGTTAGTTATTTTAGATTCATTTATTTATCCAATATTTTGTGATTATTTTAGTTTTATTAACTATGTTGTCCTTAGTCTAGCCCTTTATACGAACTTGTTTTAGAGTTTGTGAAAAAGAACCGATCTATTGAAATTTTATGTTATTGTTTACTTGATTTGGAGTGAGTTCTTGGATTAGAACTGTGTATTCACTACATCATGTGGTATCAGAGTAGGATGTCAACTGGTGACGATGGTCTCGTGATGATGATTAGGAGGCTAGAGTCTCTCAACAAGTGGACAAAGCATTGCAATGATTAGGATGGCGTTTGGAGCAACAAATGATTCACAAATTCTGGCGTTTGAATGAGAGCTTCAAAAAAATTCTAGATCGTTTAAATGCTCTAGGAATTGATGCATATAGGAAACGGAATGACAATAAAAGGTCAAGATTGAGTTGGCTGGTAGTGATTCTATTGGCAAACGTGTTCCTATCCCAATCCATAGACAATTTGTCATGAGGAAAAAGATGATTTTGAACCAAATTGGTTCTGTCAACATCAACCATATGAAGGCCATAGGGCAAGGAATAATTATGGACATGGTAAAAGAGATGCTGGAGATTTCCGGTTAAACGTAGATATCTGTCTTTCATCAGAAGTCTGGCCTAGAAGAAGTTTTTGATTGAATTGCAGAAATTGATATATATTTTTTGTTACGTGGAGACCCCTCCAGATAAGCAAGTCCATTTAGTAGCGTGCCATTTGAAAAGGGAGTATCTGCGTAGTGGGAACCGATTTAGTCTAGAAGAGAACAAGAAGGTAAAGGTTATATACAAACTTTATTCATTTTTTCTTTTCATGCATCTTTATTCAGCCCTTTCAGTTGTTTCTGGGAGCTGAGTTACTAGATTTTGCACCTAGTGTTGATGCTGGATGGTGTTGGACAAAGTCGTTCGATCGATCCTCGAAATTAAGCAGCTCTAGTCGGCCTATGTGTAAAATGGTGAGGAGCAAAGACATAATTCCCTTAATACATGATTCTTCTTCTTGCTTGTGCACTCCGATAAGCACTGATTGGAGCTGTATCGGCAATGATGGAGCATATTCCCATAATACATTATTATTACTCCCTATGTACTTTTTTAGTTGTCACAATTTAGAGCTCTTCTATGTTCCTTTTTACTTGTCACATTAGAAACTTTGTGCAACATTAAATAATTTTTTCCAAATTTACCCTTTAATTTAATGTACATGTACAATTTTTAATAAATCAAAATCAACTAAGCATTAAATTATATTCTCCACTAGTGAGGTTTTAAATATGGGTAATTTTAAAAAGTAATGGATTTTTTTTTTATAAAATATAGATAATCAACTAACTTTAACCACTTTTTTTTAATCGGTGTGAATTAGTTAAATGTGACAACTAAAAAAGAATGGATGAAGTATTATTTTGACGTCGGTTCAACGTCCCTCCCATCATAGACCCACTTGAAGCACTGAAGAATTAGAATGAGAAAATATGATATCAGTATCAGGTTCACGTACACGTTTTGACTGACATAAAAGTTCAATGATGATTATTACCCAAGAAGAGAAGTGAGGAATTAGGTAAAAGCAAAGTCTTGTCAACCAACTTCATTTCCCTGGATGTTCAAAAACAACTCAAGTGTGCCATGATCGGCATTCTCCCTGATTGGGCTTGAGCTAGTTCTCTCGGTCCAAGATACATTCGTATAATGAACTAGTGTTTTGGTGCTCCCTTGATGATTGCCTAATTATGAATGAAGGCTGAGGTGGTGGACCATATCAAGAGAGCAAGTTATCTATAGCGTCTGTAGCTGGAGCTATTGAGCGTTATTTTGCTGGTGTGAGCCCACCGGTGTATCTTCTCCATGTGCTGGGTTACCTTTGCAGTTAAAAGTTTCAATAACAAAACATGCAAAAAGTTTTGAATAAATCAAATTCATGAAGTTGTTTCAACAATGTCCTTACTGCTCTGCAGATTTGGTTGCCTGCCCCTGAAAATAAGAAAAATTTGAATCACAATGATATCATTTTCTTTATGACATGCTTTTGTTTGAAAATTGAATTCAATGATGTTTTAGTACTTGTAAACATATTTTATAGTCATAATTTTCTAATAAATACTTGTGCACTGTAAGTTATGGCTTGCAACAGTTCAATTTCATAAAGTAATAACATGCTAAAAGATTAGATAATACAAGATAAGAAGCAACTAGGAAGGTAAAGATGATTGTTTTGTCAAATAGCTACAAGTAACCTATACACTTCCTGCAGGTAGGACCCAAATGCAGTATGGTTTTTATCCAATTTCTTTCTACAAGAGAGTTATAATGATATCCACAATAGAATTGTCACAAATGGCATATAAATTGACTCAATCAACAGCACCCGAAGGAAGTAGGAAGAAATGGCTTATCAGCCACTGCAATACAATCATAGAAAAAAACAACATTTCAATTCAGCTAAACTCACCTGACCAAACGATCAAGAGGTCCAAATCCTAGGTATTGCATTCCAATTTATCTGCACAGGCTGCACCTATATTGAGTATAAACAGAGTGCCAAGGTTAATCGTCTTGAGTACTACTGTAAAATAGAAGTCCGTTCCATATAATTAGACAAAGCACGGTTTTGGATTATATCAGTGATCATTTAAATGTCAAAACACATAACAAATGGTAAAAAAAAAAAGAAAGCCATATTGTCTTCATTCAATCTTGATCTCCAGATATTTTCCTCATTACTGAAACAATGAGCGCAATGCTTATAAGGTAATAGTATGTACTAAAGAGTTATGAGAATGGGATGATTTACTGATTGTAAAGACAGTGATTGTAAAGACAGAGTTTAAAATACATGAAGACATCTAATAAGACTGCTTTATTACAGGCGTATTATCACAACTAACATACAAATAAAGCATGGTGTGAAGAATAAATCAAAGTGAGAAATAGCAAGCACTGACCACAAGAGACATGTGTACTAATATATACCCAATGTCAATTTTAAGCATTAGTTAAAGCAAAAAGGAGATTAAACACAAAAATAGAGATGGCATTCACAAAAAAAACAAATAAATACAACAATATTTTTTAAAATGAATGATTAAAAATAAAAAAAAGTTGCCTCAAATACTTAATCAGTTTCCACTGTGAGAGCGGTGAAGAAGAGGCATCTGTATAACTATTTTTTAAGGGCATAAAGAGCAAGAAATATGGACGAGTTAGAGGGGTTCAGATTAAAAGTTTACTTGGCATGGCTCAAATCGAAAAGCATGAGCTCGAGCTCTTGAACGATCTCTAGCAGCATAAAGCCACTCCCCACGTTCCTGGTGGCGACAAGTTGGACATTCCATTGCATACTTAAAATTGAATGCAGAGCCAATGCAGTCTTCAACAGAGAAAAATCCAGTTATTAGTTGTTTCTGACAGATATCTTTCAAAGAACTAATTGTAAACAGAATGTTTAGATGCTAAATTAAGCAGACGGCTCAGTCAAGTCCTTAAATAAACGAAATAATGATAGCAACCAGTTTACATGCAAGATTGTCATATCGAAACTAATTACCTTTAAAGGCAGCAAATTCAAATTTATGTGCTTAGCATTGTCAGAGAATGTTTTCATACTTACAAAACCAACTACCACATGAAGCAAACTTGTGCTGATCTACATTTAACTGTATTTTGCCAACGTTGATTCTTTATTATGAGTGTGTTACAAAATAAAAGAATCGGTTTCCAAATATAAGATCTAAAATAATAAATTCTACTCTAAAATGAAGTGGATGGTGAACGTCTGTTGTCTTGCACGACGCAACCATGGTTCTATGGATGCATATATTTCATGCATGTTCACAGATCATAAATAAAGCTTCAATTGCGATTTAGCAAATTCGCAAAGTTAAAAGAAAAATATATATTATATATATGACCTTGTTAAGAATTATTACATGCATGTGAACTCTTAAATCTTATTGATAATCATTTGTTAAATATGCCCGGAAACTTACTAAGATGAAAGTGACATTAGATCAACATTAAATAGGCTTCCTAAAACACAACCAAACAACTGCTCATCATTCTTTTTCTAAAAGCAGATCATTGTATATCGCCTCTTGATTGATCAAAAGTCATTGATTAGAGGAAGAATTCTTTCATAAGACGACAAGAATTTTGAAAAGAATCCTAATCAGAAGAAGTCGTCTTTCAGAAGACAAAAAAAATTTAGTCGGGTGCTTGCATCATTTGTCTCAACAACAAGGGATTAAGTAGATATACCAAGGTGGGTGAGAATTTGTGAACTATGAAACCATTGCAATTTGATCTTGAACATCATAAAAAGAAATAGGCAAGCTAAGAAATTTTAAGTGCAGGATTGGCAAAGCTTAAGAGCACTGACAAAAGCTGTCTTAACATAGGAAAATTAATTTGGCTCATGGATAGTGAAAAAGGTAGAAGAACTGGACCATGATAAAGATGACTATGATTTCAGCTGCCAGGGTAACACAATCACTTAGATATATTAATTTAACAGTGCAAGTTGAGTAATTAAAGAAGTGAATTTGCACAAGTTACAAAAGAATATTAACAATGCCAAAGAATGCATCTCAAAATCACCTGCAAAAAATGAAGTCCTAAGGTTAAAGAAGCAATGTGAAAAAAATACAGACGCATAGTAATGATGCCAAAGAATGCATACAAAAGTTCATTTGAAAAGAAATAGAAGAATGATAATATTCCAGTAACAAATACACGCCTTTTATTTTGTTATTAACTACTGCAAATTTATCAAATTCAACCTAATTGATAAGAACAACCTAATATATACTAACTAAAATATTTGGACTATTATTACAATGAAGAAGAACAAGCAAGATTGTGTGCTTGGATTGACAAGAATTTAAGTAGTTATCCAACTCCCTCGTGTTCTGTAAAAAATTTACAATCTTATCATGTTGAGAATTTTTATGTGCAGAATAGGATAGATTATGTGGATTGCAAGGAATAATGTACCATATTAAGACTAAATTTTACTGCAGTAATTAATATCGGGCCATGTTTTGTACCCGGATTTGCTAAATACAGCGGCGGAGATTTTCCGCAGCCATAGATAACAATTTTCTTTGGCAGTGATAGTGTTTAACAGTCACATTGATTGGGCAATTATTTGCCCTTTTTGTCTAATAATTTTCCCGTGGCCTTGCTTTAAGGAAAAGGTTTTCTTGGCTCTTATCTTAAACCCTTTAACATGTGAAGATGCAAAACTTAGAAAAATTGGCTTGCTGTTTAATTGGAAAACCAATTATTGTCTATACACCTTTTAATTGGGTCATTCAATTAGAGTAAAGATAAAGATTTCACTAACTACTATTCTCTGTGAAACTTGCATCAATCTTTATTATTGTTTCAGTTATCCTTTTTTCACTTCAACCAAAACAAATTCAATACCATTTGCAGCAGAACCAATTTGATAGTAATATTTTGTTTTTAAGTCCTTTCTAATATATGAGATTCTTTTTTTTAAAGACCTTCTAGGTGAGGACGTGGGCATGTTTACCATCTAATTCCATTGTAATCTCCAAAAACATGCAACAGTCCTTAAGCACAAGTGTTCTCATACTAGTTAATATCTGAAATTAATTATTCTGTTTAATGGACAACTATAGACCCAACAATGCATATCTATTAATTGATCATGTGTGAAGGCCACGCACATGTCTCTACATGTGTATGTGTACCTACTTACATGCGAGAGAATTATTTTGCTGATCAAACTATAGACCATCTTGTGAAAGAACAATTCACACACAAATGTGTGGTATCTTTTTAATCCATCTATAATGGATCAACAGCTGAAACAAATTACAATATGCTAATTTAAGTGATACCACTGTGAACAAATTAGTTACAGCAAATGGGTTTTAAGATCGGCCTCCTCAATGTTGCCCATCTTAAAAAGGAAACACCACCTTATGGAGGTCTAGCATGTTTATACATATTGATGATAGGAGAAGCTTAGGAAGAAGTTTTAAGCTTTCAATAAAAAGAAGATGCAGGTGTGACTCAAACAGAATTGCTAAGCAGATTCTTCATAGGATAGACTGTTATATATGTATCAAACACCAAAATGTGAATAAAAATATGCAGCCCAAAAATGGGATTGAAACCACTCCAATGCATTTTAAATAAATTTCACCATCTATTAAAGGCATAGAGCAAATTGTAGCCGAGCATACTATCATCTGATACTACAATTTCATCCAAAGTACACACTTGTTCAAATAGAGTCAAATTTTAATTTTAATTTTTTATTCTTATTTTTTGCACAATTGGGAAAGGAGAAAGCCTGATATATATACACAAACACACACACATATCAGTAGTTTATATAGATGTTCTTCCTTAATTTCACTGCAGAAACATTCATAATCTAATGCAAAAACTAGCACAGTGCCCATTAATATTCAACAAAGGGAGAAGAAGCCAGATCAAAAATACTGAATACTTAACACAGAAAATATGTGGATCTGGAGTCAAATCCAACATTCAACAACAGTGCTTCTCAATTAAATGCTAAAAAATGCAACTTATAAACCAGTACAGTGCATAAAAAATTTATCAAATATCCATCTTTGCAAGGAAAAATAACATCCAGATCACACAAAAGCATTAACAAGCATCAGAAATTAGCAGAAGTCAGTTCTGAAGAAACATTAAATTCTTAGAAAAAAAGGAGAGAAAGCAAATGATCACCTAAATGGTACACATGTGTGCATTTTAGGATAGCTATGGAACGCATGCTTATATCAACCACCGGTTCCTGGCAAATGGTGCATACACGGTTATTCTTGTAAGAGCGAAGAACTGAATCGATGAAGAAGTCATCTTGATCTTGCTGGTAATCACGGTCATTAGAGCCAGAGCCAGAGCCAGAACCAGAACCAATCTTCATAATCCTTAGTTTCAACTTGGGGATAGTTGCAAAGAGGAAGCAAAGGAGAGAGATAGAGACATAACGGCAAAGGAAGCACTGATTTTTAAGGCACTGGCGGCTACCTTTGGATCATATCAGATTCCTTGCAAATGCAATAGTTTTGAGGTGAGAATACAATGAGTTATGAAGTCTGTCATCCAACAATCGCATCAGATGTCTGGATACCTATATATGAACATGATTCAGAATCAGAAGCCTTGGTCGTGGAAGGATGCTTACATCTCTGAGGGCACTAGAGAAAATGATAAAATATCAGTATTATATTATAAACCAACTATAAACAAATGCTAAACCTGAAGAGCTTGAATTACCTATTGGTGAGAAGATATCTAGTGCAATCTATATGTGAGCAGACTTTTTTTTTAAGTTCTTCACATCTTTTTCGAGGATAGGGTAGGGATGGCCAATGATCACACTAGAACAACAACAATAAATTTTTTTTTTCTTTTTTTTTGACAAAATAAATATACTGCATATATTAAACACAGAACAAGACTTGCAGGGGTACATGAGGGGGAAGAATAGTACATTGTATTCACCAGGAGTGGATGAAAACAGAAAAAATAAACATAGGGAAGACTGAACACAACAGATACAAAAAAAACGCAAGACACATAAGAACGGTAGCCAAGAAGGACACATAACAACAACATTTTCAAGTGAAGGTATATTGAAATTAAAATAGAAAGTCATATTACAACAAATTTAAGCACACACTTCAATTTTCATTATGACTGTGTCATACTTATCATGCAAAACTTTCTGAAAGTTCTGAGTCTTCCATCTTCAGTAATTATCTAATAAGTGGCATCAGTTAGTCTAAACCGGTAATTATCTAATTGGAGATGAAACCGTTTTATCTTTGGTTCCCCTGTGAAAATTGAGTGTATAGCTAACAAATTGAACAAATGTTGTTTGCTATCCCATAAAATTGGGAAACTGAGTAGAATCAAACTCCAAGCTGTTTACAAAGTTTCACACATATTCTCATCTCTCTGATAAGATGCTGGTGAGCTGAATTGTCCACATCAGATCACATATATTCCCATCTCTCTGATAAGATGCTGATGAGCTGAATTGTCTCAGATCAGCAGATTATCTGATAATCTCTGCATCCTTATACTCTCCAAGCTTCCTATAGCTAAAACTATGAAAACCAGCATCTTATCAAAGGGATGAGAATATATGTGAAATTTTGTGAACAGCTTAGAGTTTGATTCTACTCAGTTTCTCATTTTTGTGGGATGGCAAGCAATATTTGTCCAATTTGCTAAAGATGCACTCAATCTTCACAGGAAACCAAAGATAAAGCTTATCTGAGAAGGTCAGAGCACCGGAATTTCAGCCTCAGGGCGGCGGGAGGAACATCAGGGCCATGGTTCATATGAGGCAGCAGATGGTGGCACTGCAAAGGTGACGACGGCAACCTCGACGGGCGCCGACTGCCTGGCGAGACACATACGGACGCACACCACTCTGCATGCCAATGAATCGGGTCTGCATCAGCCCGATAAGATTGTGACTTTGTTCCTTTGTTAATTGTTGGTGACCAAATGAGGGGAAGGGGTTTCTAAAATAAAAATATATATAAATTGGCACTTTTTTTTTTTAACAAAGTAATTGGTCCTTTTTTTTTTAACCTATTCATAAAATAATAAAATATAAATTTATGTAAATGAGATAAATATTTTTATGTATTTATTTTTTTATTTTGACAAATAAACAAATAAACAGAAGTTAGCGCCATACACAAACATGAAGCAAGCTCAACAAGCAACTTTGCCTTCACCTTGCCTAAACTTTTCAATTCAATTTTAACTCTTTCTTGAGACAAACACTCTACAAAAGACCAGGTGCAATAGATCAAGAGCCTATTGACGGATAAATATGTTATGATATTAATATTTTTTTAAAAAATAAAATAAAATAAATAGATTCGAGTAATCTAATAAATCAAAATCATCAATTTATTATCTTAAAAATCAAAATAAACAAAAACTTAAAGTTTTAAAAGTAAATTTGTTAATTTAAAAATAATTTAGCCAATATTTTAACCAACAATATCACTGGGCGAGGCTTATTAAAAACATAAGCGATTTATAGAAATATATCAATAAGCATTTTATGAAAGATGGTAACCCATGAAATATGGTAAACCCGCCCCCTCTTCCAACGCACACATTTGACCCCCTCCCAACGACTTTTTCCAACACACACATTTGACCCCCTCCCAACAAATTTAGATTCCAAACACACAACCCACATGAATATATTACAAAATCAATTGCAATTATTCCAAAAATTAGACCTTCTGGAGCTTTAACCATCAGAAGGATTAAGCATGGCATCATATGTGATAACATATGAACAAAATTTTCTTATTACACCAATTGTATGATAAAAATCATTCACGGCCCAAGTAGACCATCACCAGGTTTGCTGGGCGTTGACTTGCAAACCTAGTCTTCGAATGAGTTGCTTCTTCACCTCTCTTTGAAGGCAGACAAACCTCAATAAATATAGGGTCACGATTGACGGTTTGTTTGATGAGCAGGCGCTGTCCTACATTTGCGTTTGACTATTACCGGGCTATTTAAATCATGCACAGGGGGCAAAATTTGACGAACTTGAATGGACTGTACAATATAATCACAAGAAAGAGGCCACTGAGGCAGCTGCCGGATTCTGAAACTGATGGTCAAAACAGGACTCCAATGTACAATTCACGTTACGTAGGTCAGCAACCCGGGCAACTGGTTAACGGACCACTGAATGCAGGGTTGCTATACAGGCATCATGTGAGATTAGGGCCGTTGCGATGGGTGTCGGCAAAATCCCTGATGATTCGTTTCAATGTTCTCCCACCTTTCCCTTGCATATGCCCATGATCACTTCTGGCTGTATCAGAGGTCTTGCTCTCAAGGTAGTCTGATGCTGCACTTGCAAGGGCTTTCAACCATAGCGGGACTAAAGTGACTGCTTCTCCCTGTTTAAGATACTCTGAAGGCAAAGATTGAACCTGAGAGAATCCCAAGATCATTCATTGACAATGATGAGCAGATAAATGATGCACAAATAAATAAATAAAATGTAAAGAGGCAGAGAGATACTGTTGATTGAAGCCATCTGCACAAGGAGTCCCAGCAAAGAATTGTTTTCCAGCTTGTTCTGTCAACAATACTACACAATGCTGCCAATTGCTGTAAGATTGTAGCAGACTTATGGACCTGTTAGAGGTTTTACAGTGTTAGCTGGCTATAAGTTCGGTGAACTTTTCATGGTTATTCCCTCAATTCCAATAAATGAAGTCAATAGGGAGAGAAATTGCTGGCGATCGGAACATCAATATGCAACTCAACAGTTCTTGTATCTATAAAACACCTGGGGCAACTTTTAACCACTACAACCTACCAGAATTTGTCCTACAACAGTGCAGCATTTCCACTCAAAACTCTAAGCAAATTCTCACGGCCTACTGGCATTAAATCTTATTATATCTCATGTAATCATCAGTATACTATGTTCGTCAAATGGGTCATAGCATCAATGATTCCCCATAGTGGCATGAAAACTGGTATGACACAGCTGCTGCTGCAGTTCCTATTGGAATAATAACACCTTCACCTACAAGTTGACATCAGTCTTATAATATCTCAGGGAGTCACACAGCTGCTGCAGCAGTTCCTATTGGAATAATAACACCATCACCTACAAGTTGACATCAATCTTATAATATCTCAGGGAGTCACACAGCTACTGCAGCAGTTCCTATTGGAATAATAACACCATCACCTACAAGTTGACATCAATCTTATAATATCTCAGGGAGTCATTAGTACAACTATGTTTGAAATGGTGGGCTATAACAGCTATGATACCCTACTGCAAACCGGTGCATTGGGATTTTTGTGTGATTCACAACAAAGGCCATAATTTAAAATTAGATTTACTCCCCCACCAAGATAAAGTAGTTACCCTTGACATTGCTGAGACACCAAGGAGAGCATATACCACATTAGATATGAGCCCTTCGCCACTGCGTGACAAAACTTGAATTAGCACAGCACTCAATGATCCCTCTACAATGCAAGCTGAAGACTCCAAGATGGAAGTAAGGCAGACCTCCAGGAAGCCTGCAGGTCTCATGAACAGTGGAATGAACAAAGATTCACAGCTGGTTGTTAACAAGGTTAAAAGGGAGGAATGAGACAGAAAGTTCCAAAATATAAACTAAGCAAATCAAGGCCCACAATATCCACAGGTACGCTGGTATGATTTGAACATCCAATGGTGAGTCAGACTTATAACTAGATTAAACAGATTGCTTCAACATGAGAATAATACATGAACGGTCGTCATTATGAGAACATGATAAGAAGCCTATCCAATTCAGAAACTCAAAAAAGCAAGAAATAAAAAAAATGATAGCAGATGTCATATGCTTACAAGACATGTACGACATAGCTGCTAGAGCAGCCCCACGATGCATGGCTGTACAGCAAATAGCAGCCTTTTGAAAGGATAACTCAAGCAATGGACCAGATGCAGCAACAACCTCCTGATAAATACACAGACATGCTTGGATTGGCTAATATAAACAATGCAAGAACAAATTACTCAACAAGTCTGCAAACCTAATTAAGTTCAACATAAGAGAGAAGGTAAACCTTAGGACAGCAGCGAACAAATGTAGATGTAAAGTTGGTGTAAGCTTCCACAAGATCGGGTTCTTGATCACATATGTAAGAGGAATTGAGAGCAGTTACCGATTCTGCTTTAGTAAACCTCTCAAATGTGCTAATGCATAAAGATCCATAATCTTCTATGTGACCAAATTCTTCAATGACAACTGCAGCTGTTAAAAGTTTATAAATGCACACTTAGAGAATAGAAAATGATAAGTGAGAGTCTATCGATTATCAAATAGATAAATGGGATTTTACTCCTTTATTTTACAATAATATGAAAGTTTAACTGATAATCTATCAAATAGATCCCAGCTATAAAGGTCCTATAACATCATTACATACTCATTTATCCTGCAATGATGACTTTTTCACATGCACAGACCATGCCCATACAAAATTATACACCTATGAGGAAAATGGCCTGAATAATAAAAAGGATCACCTGCCCTCACATAGCATTCATGACTCTGATATAACAAAAAGTTGGTGGAAAGGCAATCTAGTGCTTTAGGCAACAACATCAGAAACTTCTGGCCTGCAAAGGGTAAATATTCAATACAATCACCTTAAATTTTCCTCAAGTTCCAAAATCATTAATGATGAATGAACCTGAGCTATGAATGGCCTGAGAAAGTGATCGGCAAGCAGCTGCAGATAAAGTGCCACTCCCTATATGACTCGACCTAAAAAGCTTCTCCAGAAGTGGCCAAAATACACCTAGAAGAGCTAAAACAGTATCATCTTCAACATGATCAGCATGGTGAGAAGCTCCCAAATGTCCGAAAACAGTTCCCATCCTAAAGAATAATTGTGTTAGTTCAAATAAAGGGCATGATTCTATAATTCTTTAAGTGAGATGCAGATGAAAATTATATCCATGTCCGCAAGAGCTAACAAAAAATTAAACAAATAAATAAATAACAAAAAGAAGAGAGCATCGCATGCACTAAAATCGAAATGAGATCATCTAATGAAGTGGCCTAAAAATACAAATGAAGCAGCTGAAGTTCAGAAAACATTCATCTGTAAGTTGGTAAAACAGATCACTTGAAACAAAGATAAACAACTCAAACAGCAAACTAGTATTCAAATTCGGAAAGAGCAACTTGAGAGAAGGGAATGATGTTCGGAGCCCAGCAAAAAGGCAAAGGTATAACAGATAACAGAACAAATTCGATATCCTCGGTAAAAATGTATTTTTAAAGTTTACAGAAAGAAAAATTGTGGTTCAACAGGCTGTAGACTGTTAAAGATGGGGAACCAACATCTTTTGAGATCTTAGAATACATGCACTTCATGTGGGGGAGCAGGTCTGGAATCACTGTGAAAGATGCTTCTTGTCCAAAAGTAGAATCCAGTTTCAGGCAAAGTTTAAAAAAATAATTAATGTAATATCATGTAAAACATCTGCCAGAAAACACTGCATACCGGAAATGCTGAGACCATAATTGTTATGTTACAAGGGCACTAATTGGAATGTATCAATATAACAGAACTGACCTATATAGACCTCTGACAGCAGAATTTAGAGCCTGGGTATAAGCAGCAGGATTTTGCCTCAGAGAATTTCCACTATTTGTATCTATCTGGAACAAGAAATGGATAAGCATTTCACACATGCATGTGCATCTGTAGACATAGTCTAATAGCTTCTTACATTCTCAAATGTCTTAAAATCATCAATTATTGTCATGCTATATGCAGACCGACAGTCATAGATTACATACCAGATGTGGATGAGAAAGCATTCTCCAGGTGTGCATGAGTGAGTGCGTGTATGAACAGATATATAAAACAACAGTTTCTGACATTGTAGAATGTATAAGAATTACCAAACAGTCATGTTGTATAAGCCAAGATACCAGCAATTTATATAGATCGCAAGCAAACGAAGAAACTTGTGAATAATGTCGCAGTATTACAACGCAATTAGTTTTACAAAAATTTTAGAGTCATGATTTAGCATATTTGCATGCCCACAATCATTATTGCAACTGCCAAAGATAATATCTGGAACTTATAAACACATGCATCGAAAAAGGTAAAACCCTTAAGGGTAAAAAGGTTTTTACTACTCAGACGAATCAAAATCAATACCAAATAGACAAGCACGTGATTACTTCTAGGGTTAAGATTACAAAACCAGAAACTGAAGGTTTGCCCTTGAAAGGCAAAGAAGAATGATGCTATGGGAAACTACCTGTCAGATTGAGTTATCAACAGAAGTCTTATTATAGGATGCCAACACTGTCTCGGAATAAAACAGAAAGTCCAAGAGCATAAGTTTTGAGACAAAAATCAAGGAATACATACAAGTTTCTCAATTGCTCCATAGCTGGAACAAAGCAACCTCGCCAAGGAATTCTTCTTCAGCTCCTGGTTGGGAACAGAATTAAGGATAAGGGTTACTGCTGTAACAACTTCCTCCTCTTCTTCTAATGGCAAATTCCTCTTCTCCAAGCCCTAAAAGAACTGAGCTTGTCATGATCAGTTGTCTGAAGCATGTAGCATATTAAGCCTTAGTCCCTACTTTTGAAATTAAGGACTATGGCGGCAGTTTTCACTTGAAAACAAGAAGGGGCAAATGAAGGTGAGGTTTAATGTGTTCCAAAAAACTCAGGTGCAGTTCTGATATGAACTTGAATATAGTTGGAAAGGAAATAAAAACATTGGGCATGCTAAGATAACCCCTTTCTAAAAATTAAAGCAATCACCAGATGTTTAAGGGAAGGGTTCCATGCATATAAACCACTATAGGATTGCAAAATTACACGTATAGCTCAATTAAGCTCCTATTAGCAATCATATACATAAAGTTCAGGCTCCTAAATGTGTTTGCCATCATTTCCATTCTCAATCATTACCAGAGAAATGGTGCTTGACTCCACTTTTTGATCAATTTTGGTTTATCCAATACATTTTAAGGGTGTAAATGTAATGCTAAAGCTTAGTAAAGGAATACATCCAAAAGTAAACCCTGTAAAGTTGTGATTTTATATTGGTCAGTGATAACAAATAATTGACTTAAACAATAGCGAATGTGCAGGCAATATTATATGTATAAATAGAAAATTAATATAGGAACATGCACGGCATTGCAAATTGATAGTGGTGTATGCAAGAAACAAAAATAATAATATATCTGCCTAACAATTCAGATAAGAAAAATAAAAAAAAAATATAGGTAAACACCATACCATACAAACAATCAGAAAAAAAATTTATAATAGGCCATTCAACCACAAAGGAAAGAAGAATGTAGGTCCAGTTGCGATAAGAATTTCCAAGGGGCCTATACCTCTCCAATCCATATAAGGATTTCCAGGTTCTGTGGCTCATGAATAACAGCAGAAGCATCTTCACAAAGCTTACGCAAGGTTGAGGCACAAGCACTTGAGGACACTGACTCTGTGATCCCAGAGGCACAGAACAGACTGAAAAGAATGAATCAGTAGTGTTACAGAAGCCCATTGAAACAAATTCCAGATTTACAAGATTCATTATTAATGTATCATGCAAGCTAATTTTTCTTCCGATCCTTTTCTTTTCTTTTTTTATAGAAATTTTCTTGAGTAATTCTTACAGAAATGGCCTAATGTTATTTTGGAAGGATAATATCCACTTGGAATATGAGCCAACAACATCAGCTACTGACTTGTAGACCTGCATCATAAAATTTGAGAAATAAATAACCATTAAAATTTACAGAAGCCAAATATAGTCATAAATGGGTATAGAGGGCATTTAATTCTCCCCAGTAGGTCACTTAGAATAAAATAATGACAAAAATGGTGAAAAACCGAAGCATAAAAAATACTGAAACTTTAGGAAAGGCATTTGAACAACAAACTTACAAAGGCTACAAAGCCCTTGAGCTCTTCAGGCCCTAAACTTGATAGAATCACCACCAATCGCACAATTACAGAGAAATCAAATGGAAGGCCCTCTTGTAAAACTGTCTCTGCAACCTACATTATGAGTTCAAAAAATTCAATTTATGGGCAATGCCAATCACTATTGCAGGATCTGATGTGAGCAAAACAAAAACCACAACCATAAAACATGACTCTCAGATCTCTGCATTACAAAACCAAAGGGAACTTCCTGGCTCTTTAACTTCAGAACAGACCGGTCACTATATAAATGTTGGATAAGCAGAAAATTAATAGCATTAACCTTTGGACAATGTTACCACATCCTCCGACAAAGATTTCTCATCCGAATTTGCAATGGTTCCTAGCTCAATCACCCGAGCAAATCTAAGCATGCCAAAGAAGTAGCCTAGTAATTCATATCGAATTGTATCAGAATTATTTTAAGGTTTTATTCCCATTCCTAGGGCAACAAATTACCCACGGATGAGAAGATCCATCATGCAAAACGAAAGATTGGAGCAGATCCTAAGCCCTTGATCCAATTGTTTGTTATTCCACCATCGCACCACTAAAAATTAATTAAGAAGCTCCAAGAAAAACCATCTTTGTGCAATTTTTTAGATAATATTTTCGAAATGATTTACCTTATATTGTTTGTTTGGTGTTTAGATTTTATCTATCTTATCATTGATTTTATAGTGATTATACTATTAATTTAATTGTTTTAGTTATCTGCTTTATGCCCGTATATATAAATATATGTTATCTATGGGTTATAGAGTATTTAGCATGTATTATGATGGAGTTTATCTTCTTCTCTAGTTTATCAGATGCAAGGTATAGCACTGGGCTGATTATTGGTCTACATAAACTGCACTGCGATTTCTAATTTTTGGAATCAATTCCCAAAATTGCCTAAAATGGTGATTGATAGTTCTACTAACCACACTGACTGTCCATTGAAAGAGTACCATATAGAACAATCAAAACACAAGACACAAGAAACAATAAATTGCATCACCGGAAAGCTACTCTTTAACAATCTTCAAAAATGGTGACAAGAACAGCTTTAGAAAAACCAAGCACACAATAATGTAAGGATAAATAGTGATCTACTCACCATATTTAGAGCAAACATTCTAGTTTCCACCTCATTCCAAGGAATTAAATTATCTGCACTGGCCCAGTCACCAGAAAACAGCTGCAAATAAAGTGTTGTAAGAAATAGACAAATAAGATCAAATTCAATCTGGGACAACACCATCAGTTTGCTGGACAACACAAGTCTCAAACAAATTAAAAGACTGGAAAAATTTTATGAGAAAAGAAGATAAAATGATCAGAATGACCATAGTTTCTGCCAGGCAATATCAGCTATAGCATACACAATTATGACAAACTCATTATCTTCCATAAGGGAAACCTTTCTATCTTCTGTGCAAGAGAAACTTGGAGTTATAGTGTTTCTCGACCCCCACAAGATCACATGCACACAAAAACACAAGGGAAAAAATGAGGGGAGAGCGACTTAAGGAGGGCATCTGTTGTTCTGGGAAAGTACTTTGGGACCTAAAGGATGTGTTTACCAATGCCTCATCTAAGATTTTTTCCAAAATAACTGTCATTCAATGTCAGCATCCTTCATGATATGCCTCTAAATAGTATAACATGATAAAGGATCATAAAGGTAATTTAGGCAGAAAATACCTTCTGCACAAATCTTTTAGATCCTAAAAGCTGACAAATATCTATCAAAAGCTCCTCTAAATTCATCCTGAAGTGAGTAAGTCCATCAGGTATGTCCAGAGCTCCTGTCTTGCCACCGAATGTAGAATCATCAACCTACCTCAGGAAAGCATACACAAAAAAGTTAGGCTAAAGATTTGAAGCTACACTTATAAGAGGTAATATTTTCTAACTATAGAAAAAGTACATAACATCTGTAATCAAAAGCTCAAAGTACTGGATTGGCATGCAATGTAAAGGGAGTTGTATAATACTATTAGCATGTGTGAATCTATTACCACTAAAATTTTCTGTCAATTAGATGGCTCTGAAATTGAAGTAAACAAACTAACAAGAGTAAAAACCTGAGCACGCAGTAAGAGTGCATCGAGCAATGCTGAGAATACTGGGCAAAACATCTCCTCCACCACTCTTCCATTATTGGCCTTGTTTATGTCAAGGAGGTAACTTGCTAGGCTACACCTGGAGAGCAATTCACAAAAATCATGAAGTTAAAACTAGCATATGATCTTTATTAAGTATTTTATCAAAAGTACAGCATATTGATATTAGAAGCGAACATCACTAATTTAGGAATCAAACTCATTCTAACTTGGGGTCCTGCCTTAATCCCCACTCCCATTTGCAAAGACAGTTATAGATACAACATATATATAATAACTTTCTTAGAAGCAGAGCAGTCACATCCCCCTTATATTGTTATTTTCATCCCTGGTGTGCAGGCATGTATGATCTTGCCGTACATAAAGGCAAGCAGCCCTTTAATGAAATGGCCAAAATGGAGCAGCTAAGCTTGTAATGCATTTGACACAAAATTACACCCTACATATACCTCCATCACTTTGCCATAATAAAGATGATAGTTGAAGTGTAAGATCACAGATCAACAAAATAATCAAATCTTATATGGATGGGTCAGTTTTTAGCAATCCTTCTGTACCAAACATTCCTTTCAGTACTTCTCAATCAGCATTACAAGTCTTTTGGGAAAAAAATTCCAATTTACTTATATTAATAATACCATCTGGTTCCATAAATTAAAGTGTTGCTTATCATATATACCACGCATAAAAATAGAAGAGAACACATTGTATTACCAAAACTGCAAGGTTGAATCTGATATCTCCCACTCTTCACTTGGAAATGCAACACAACTGCAATAAAACAAGGAATGAAACCAATTATAAAGCTATTCAAATCATTGAGATGAAATCTGTCGAACTAGATTGCAGAATGAAAATTAAGATGAGGTTCTGTGCCAAACCAAAATAGAATTATTTCTCAATATTACTATGGAAGATAAGGCAATGTAAATTCAGAAATCATTAGGTAAAAATCACCTCAAAACTGCATCGGCAAGCACATGGGCATCAGTACTTGCTTCTGCAATCAATGCTGGGGCCTGATAAAGAGAAATAACATGGTGAACAGGAGACAGATGGAGCAGTGATATCCGGCATGACAGATAAAAAATTTAGAAACTTACTGCTTGCCCTATTTCTGACAACAAGCATGCAATCCCACTAATTACTTTCTCATCTCCATTAGCAAGAGCTGGATGAAGAAGCATTTCCTTAAGATACCGTATTTTGGACAATAAAACCTGTGGTAGACCCTGCGAATGCAACTGCTTCTGTGACATTTCAAAAGCTAACAATCAAATAACACAAATTCATAACAAAAGTTCTTTTTTCCCAACATTTTTCCTATTATTAGATTCATTCTTGGCATTTTATTTATCTTGGTGCCAATATGTCCATTGGTTAGTTTCAGCATCCATAGTTTCTATACTGCTTTTGGTCCATACAAGCCAAGCCAGTAGCATATATGCTACATCACCTTGACACAGTAGAATATAAACAATAAACATCATGCATATAAAATTAAATGATATACTCAACTTCAATGTTTATAGATCACAAAATGAGAGCTTATACTGCTTGAATAAACGCACATACACATACATAAACACATATATATATAGAAGGTCCAATGAACACACCTCATGCCGGCTTACAAGCTCAATGAGAACTTCAATGGCAACATCAAATGAAGATGACACCTTCAACAAACATTGGAAAATTAGGCTATAGTGAATAATGTGATACTTGCAAGGAAAAGATAGCAACAAAACATAAAAGCAAGGAATATACCTGTAAAGAGTTGAACACAAAGTTGAGAAGAGGGTGTGTTGGAAGTGAAGAGGAAGAAATCTCCGAGAAGCAACCAACGCGCACCTGAGACCCATCAAAACTTGAAATATCAAAGAGAGATTAGAGTGAAAGAATTGTGAAGAGAAGTAACCACATATTTTGTGTAAAAAGAAAGTGGCCATCTTATAGAATGACCAAACAAATAGTCATCAAATTCCAGATTTGGCCTAGTTTAAACTACCTGTAAAAAAAAGATATTACACAAAGAATGCCTAGAAAATAGAAAATCATTCATAACTAAACATGCTTTGGTCAAAGATTCAAGACTTATTAAAAAAAAAAAAAGCAAAATTGTCACTTTCCAGAAGGTAGGAGAATGTATTTCCTGACAGGGTTATGTGGAAGAGAATTTTGAAGAAGCTATTGTGATAGACAATATAACTAAGGAAACAGGAATGGAAATATTGATAGAGATTCCATGCGTATAAGATAAGTCTAGTTAACTTGTATCAATGAAACTCAGTAAGTAAACAGTTACATGGCTATTGAAAAACTGAATCCAGTAATAAATTTTGATGTCGGAATAAATGTTATATACTAACAAACTTGTATTTGCTTCCTCTCATGCATAGGTGTCTCAGAGATACATGGTCATACAGATAAACCTTTTGAAAGAACTAAATCACATTTCAAAACATGTTGTCCTGTTTACTGAAATTTAATATAAAACACCCATGAAGGCTCATCAGAGTTCAACTTACTACCCTCCTAAACTAGGATGGCTAAAATGAGAAACATTGAGAATATGACATTTTTTGCACTATATATAGTGGAGTTGCTACATACTCAGAAGAAGACCCCAAAAAAAGAGAAAAAAAAAGGACATAAAGAAAGAAGAGAGATAATCTTACCCAGCTAAGCAAACATCTCAAAATCTTGCGGTTCCTATCATGCAGTTGCCTGCCATCATCAAGCCTTTGCTTAGATTGGTGCAGTAGGAACTCGAGCACAGTAGGAGTGTGTGAGAGAAGCTGGATGAACACGGAAGAATGAGAAACTAATGAACAAGACAGGCGATAGAAATGGCGCAGACTTGTTCAATGGAAAAGGAGCATCTGCTGACCTCTCTAGTGAATTGGCTTCTACTAGCTGCATCAATATTTCTATCACCATTATGGTCTTCCACCACCTCCTCTGGCAGTACCGTGAGCATCTCCAGCAAAGCAACATTCCCATCCTCATTAACCTGCAACTGATGGAGGCTGGAAAAGAGCTGCACAATGGGTTTCTTGTGCTCAATCGATCGCAAAACAAGGGCTGACAACGCCAGGCATATCTGGGTCAAGAGCTGCATCCATTGCCATCATCAGGATGAAACAAGCAAATCATGAGCCAATGTCAATGAACATGATTAAGAATAGAAATAAAGGAAAGCAAAACCAAAAAGATATTTCTATGTAGAACAGACCTGAGGAGGGCCCAAGCTGAAGCGCTGAGCAGCGACGAGGAGAGCATGGAGCAAAGCGTCCTTGACCCCTGATGGCAAGTAGTACCCCTCGTTCTGGATCTGCTTGAGAATGAAGTGATTGAAATTGTTGTTTATCGAGCTGATACCAAGCGGGAGAGGAGATGACCGAGGCGTACCTTGCGCCTGAGGATCTGGGCGGCGAAGAACTCGACCTCGAAGTGGGCGGGGAAGGGAGCGGGGGCGGTGAGGATGGAGGTGGCGACCTCCCAAGCGGAATCCGTCTGCTGGAACTGGACAAGCCACTGGTTGGCCGCGACGCGATTGCAAGACTGGGAGTCGTGGTTGAGCACATGGACGGCCTGGGCCACCTTCATCTGAACCTCGCTCATGCTTGTCGTATTCATATTCATTATCGAATCAGAACCAAAGCCAGAGCTAGAGACAAAGCGAGCGAAATAGACAGACAGAGAGAGAGAGAGAGAGAGTCGAGAGGTAGGAGAGGGTGTGGAAAACGAGGGCGGGGAGAGCGACGCCTGATATTATGGATCCACGGCCAAGGAATAGGATGGAAGGATCGATCGAATTTTTTGCCGGCTAACCTCGTACTGGTACCAATAGATCGGACGGCTGCGGAGGAGGGCAAGTGGAGGAAAGGAATTGGAGCAGGGGAAGCGAAGGTGTGCGATGCTGTGATGAGGGAGTGCTTTGCGCTGATGGCTTCTGTTGAGATCCAAGGGCTCTAACGCTATCTCAGCACTGATCCCTCATTTATCGTTTTTATCCCCTTCGTCTCGGGTGGTTCGGCCAATGGGCTGGCTTCACCCGAATTGGTTTGGCATTGGACCAAATTTAACGACATCTGAGTTTGGTTCGGATGTCGTTATTTTATATTCATAGAGATATGTAAATTAATTGAGTGCGATGATGTGTTTGTTTGTAGCTTGAAGCCAGGTACATGCACAAACACAATGGCTAGATGTGGTGCTAGTGAGTAGTGACCAAAGCTGATGTTGAGAATCGAGATAGCTAAAATGCAACTAGTGGAGCGTTGGGCCATGTGTTTGACATGACAAAGAAATTTGGGTCTCTTGTACACTTGAACAGGATCTTGGGTCAGGCGGGGACATACAAGTAAATCTGCTGGACAGGCACTTGAAACACAATAAAAAAAATAGAGAACACAGGTGCTTTAGGCAATAAAAAAACTCTGCTGATGTAAACATTCCTCCCCACGGATTGAACTAGTGAACACTGACATCTGCTTCGTTGACCGCCGTAACCCACTTCAGCTGTTGGTGCCTGCCGTAAACATTTCTGCCTATGCTGCTAAGTTCTCCGTGTTGGAAATATAGTACCACATCGGTTGTGTAATAGAATTGTAATGGGTTTATATATAGGTATAGAGGTTGAGCCACTAAGTCTTGAGACTTTTTGGTGTAAGACCCCTAAGCCCATATAAAGCCCATATAGAGCCCACTAATACAAAAAATATAAATTTCTAACACTCTGGCCTGATCATCATGGACACCGTCTACGTGAAAGGCATCAGGGGACTGTTATCTGGGGCTGTTATCATGTCACCATTGTGCCATTGGGTGCAGCCTGTTTGTGCTGGCACCGCTACTTAACCTCCCTTTTGCATTACCGCATGCTGCTCGCAATTCGCGGTGCATTGTCTTTCTTAATTGAGCCAGCATAAATCTTTTTGTTTTTGAGAGCCGGGAAGTATGTAATTTATGTAATAATAATTATTTTATTAGAAACATATGAATATTTTTTTCCATATTAG